>NC_133558.1:46857971-47166918 GCF_048773025.1 Camelus bactrianus | reverse complement strand
TCACACACACTTATCTCTCAGAACTGAGCATGTGGAGAGACGTTCGTTCATCTAGCACAAAGGGAACGGGTAGCAGGAGAAACTTTTACTCTGGTCTCTCAGTCTGTTTCCTAGTGCCGGTTTGAAGTTCCTGCAGTGTTCACTGTGAAACCGAGTTGGAGCTAGTACCTCCCCATATATATGTATGGAGTGGAGTTTGAAAGTGAAAAGAAACTTTGATTTCCCAACAAGCTAGGTGAAGGACGGCTTTCACACACACTTATCTCTCAGAACTGAGCATGTGGAGAGACGTTCGTTCATCTAGCACTGATGGAACGGGTAGCAGGAGAAACTTTTACTCTGGTCTCTCAGTCTGTTTCCTAGTGCCGGTTTGAAGTTCCTGCAGTGTTCACTGTGAAATCGAGTTGGAGCTAGTACCTCCCCATATATATGTATGGAGTGGAGTTTGCAATTGAAAACAAACTTTGTGTTCCCAACAAGCTAGGTGAAGGACGGCTTTCACACACACTTATCTCTCAGAACTGAGCATGTGGAGAGACGTTCGTTCATCTAGCACAAAGGGAATGGGTTGTAGGAGAAACTTTTACTCTGGTTTCTCAGACTGATTCCTGGTCCCGGTTTGAAGTTCCTTCAGTTTTTACTGTAAAACCGAGTTGCAGCTAGTACCTCCCCATATATATGTATGGAGTGGAGTTTGCAATTGAAAAAAACTTTGTGTTCCCAACAAGCTAGGTGAAGGAAGGCTTTCACACACACTTATCTCTCAGAACTGAGCATGTGGAGAGACGTTCGTTCATCTAGCACAAAGGGAACGGGTAGCAGGAGAAACTTATACTCTGGTCTCTCAGTCTGTTTCATAGTGCCGGTTTGAAGTTCCTGCAGTGTTCACTGTGAAACCGAGTTGGAGCTAGTACCTCCCAATATACATGTATGGAGTGGAGTTTGCAACTGAAAAGAATCTTTGTGTTCCCAACAAGCTAGGTGAAGGAAGGCTTTCACACACACTTATCTCTCAGAACTGAGCAAGTGGAGAGACGTTCGTTCATCTAGCACAAAGGGAACGGGTTGCAGGAGAAACTTTTACTCTGGTTTCTCAGTCTGTTTCCTAGTGCCTGTTTGAAGTTCCTGCAGTTTTCACTGTAAAACCGAGTTGGAGCTAGTACCTCCCCATATATATGTATGGAGTGGAGTTTGCAACTGAAAAGAAACTTTGTGTTCCCAACAAGCTAGGTGAAGGACGGCTTTCACACACACTTATCTCCCAGAACTGAGCATGTGGAGAGACGTTCGTTCATCTAGCACAGATGGAACGGGTTTTAGGAGAAACTTTTACTCTGGTTTCTCAGTCTGTTTCCTAGTGCCGGTTTGAATTTCCTGCAGTTTTCACTGTGAAACTGAGTTGGAGCTAGTACCTCCCCATATATATGGATGGAGTGGAGTTTGCAACTGAACACAAACTTTGTTTTCCCAACAAGCTAGGTGAAGGACGGCTTTCACACGCACTTATCTCTCAGAACTGAGCATGTGGAGAGACGTTCGTTCATTTAGCACAAAGGGAACGGGTTGCAGGAGAAACTTTTACTCTGGATTCTCAGTCTGTTTCCTAGTGCCGGTTTGAAGTTCCTGCAGTTTTCACTGTAAAACCGAGTTGCAGCTAGTACCTCCCCATATATATGTATGGAGTGGAGTTTGCAACTGAAAAGAAACTTTGTGTTCCCAACAAGCTAGGTGAAGGACGGCTTTCACACACACTTATCTCTCAGAACTGAGCATGTGGAGAGACGTTCGTTCATCTAGCACAGATGGAACGGGTTTTAGGAGAAACTTTTACTCTGGTTTCTCAGTCTGTTTCCTAGTGCCGGTTTGAAGTTCCTGCAGTTTTCATTGTGAAACCGAGTTGGAGCTAGTACCTCCCCATATATATGTATGGAGTGGAGTTTGCAACTGAAAAGAATCTTTGTGTTCCCAACAAGCTAGGTGAAGGACGGCTTTCACACACACTTATCTCTGAGAACTGAGCAAGTGGAGAGACGTTCGTTCATCTAGCACAAAGGGAACGGGTTGCAGGAGAAACTTTTACTCTGGTTTCTCAGTCTGTTTCCTAGTGCCGGTTTGAAGTTCCTGCAGTTTTCACTGTAAAACCGAGTTGGAGCTAGTACCTCCCCATATATATGTATGGAGTGGAGTTTGGAAGTGAAAAGAAACTTTGATTTCCCAACAAGCTAGGTGAAGTAAGGCTTTCACACACACTTATCTCTCAGAACTGAGCATGTGGAGAGACGTTCGTTCATCTAGCAGAAAGGGAATGGGTGGTAGGAGAAACTTTTACTCTGGTTTCTCAGACTGATTCCTAGTCCCGGTTTGAAGTTCCTGCAGTGTTCACTGTGAAACCGATTTGGAACTAGTACCTCCCCATATATATGTATGGAGTGGAGTTTGCAACTGAAAAGAATCTTTGTGTTCCCAACAAGCTAGGTGAAGGACGGCTTTCACACACACTTATCTCTCAGAACTGAGCATGTGGAGAGACGTTCGTTCATCTAGCACAATGGGAACGGGTTGCAGGAGAAACTTTTACTCTGGTTTCTCAGTCTGTTTCCTAGTGCCGGTTTGAAGTTCCTGCAGTTTTCACTGTAAAACCGAGTTGGAGCTAGTACCTCCCCATATATATGTATGGAGTGGAGTTTGCAACTGAAAAGAAACTTTGTGTTCCCAACATGCTAGGTGAAGGACGGCTTTCACACACACTTATCTCTCAGAACTAAGCATGTGGAGAGACGTTCGTTCATCTAGCACAGATGGAACGGGTTTTAGGAGAAACTTTTACTCTGGTTTCTCAGTCTGTTTCCTAGTGCCGGTTTGAAGTTCCTGCAGTTTTCACTGTAAAACCGAGTTGCAGCTAGTACCTCCCCATATATATGTATGGAGTGGAGTTTGCAACTGAAAAGAAACTTTGTGTTCCCAACAAGCTAGGTGAAGGACGGCTTTCACACACACTTATCTCTCAGAACTGAGCATGTGGAGAGACGTTCGTTCATCTAGCACAGATGGAACGGGTTGCAGGAGAAACTTATACTCTGGTTTCTCAGTCTGTTTCCTAGTGCCGGTTTGAAGTTCCTGCAGTTTTCACTGTAAAACCGAGTTGGAGCTAGTACCTCCCCATATATATGTATGGAGTGGAGTTTGCAATTGAAAAAAACTTTGTGTTCCCAACCAGCTAGGTGAAGGAAGGCTTTCACACACACTTATCTCTCATAACTGAGCATGTGGAGAGACGTTCGTTCATCTAGCACAAAGGGAACGGGTAGCAGGAGAAACTTATACTCTGGTCTCTCAGTCTGTTTCCTAGTGCCGGTTTGAAGTTCCTGCAGTGTTCACTGTGAAACCGAGTTGGAGCTAGTACCTCCCCATATTTATGTATGGAGTGGAGTTTGCAATTTAAAACAAACTTTGTGTTCCCAACAAGCTAGGTGAAGGAAGGCTTTCACACACACTTATCTCTCAGAACTGAGCATGTGGAAAGACGTTCGTTCATGTAGCACAAAGGGAATGGGTGGTAGGAGAAACTTTTACTCTGGTTTCTCAGACTGATTCCTAGTCCCGGTTTGAAGTTCCTGCAGTTTTCACTGTGAAACCGAGTTGGAGCTAGTACCTCCCCATATATATGTATGGAGTGGAGTTTGCAACTGAAAAGAATCTTTGTGTTCCCAAAAAGCTAGGTGAAGGACGGCTTTCACACACACTTATCTCTCAGAACTGAGCAAGTGGAGAGACGTTGGTTCATCTAGCACAAAGGGAACGGGTTTTAGGAGAAACTTTTACTCTGGTTTTTCAGTCTGTTTCCTAGTGCCGGTTTGAAGTTCCTGCAGTTTTCACTGTAAAACCGAGTTGGAGCTAGTACCTCCCCATATATATGGATGGAGTGGAGTTTGCAATTGAAAACAAACTTTGTGTTCCCAACCAGCTAGGTGAAGGAAGGCTTTCACACACACTTATCTCTCATAACTGAGCATGTGGAGAGACGTTCGTTCATCTAGCACAAAGGGAACGGGTTGTAGGAGAAACTTTTACTCTGGTTTCTCAGACTGATTCCTAGTGCTGGTTTGAAGTTCCTGCAGTTTTCACTGTGAAACCGAGTTGGAGCTAGTACCTCCCCATATATATGTATGGAGAGGAATTTGCAACTGAAAAGAATCTTTGTGTTCCCAACAAGCTAGGTGAAGGACGGCTTTCACACACACTTATCTCTCAGAACTGAGCAAGTGGAGAGACGTTCGTTCATCTGGCACAAAGGGAACGGGTTGCAGGAGAAACTTTTACTCTGGTTTCTCAGTCTGTTTCCTAGTGCCGGTTTGAAGTTCCTGCAGTTTTCACTGTAAAACCGAGTTGGAGCTAGTACCTCCCCATATATATGTATGGAGTGGAGTTTGCAACTGAAAAGAAACTTTGTGTTCCCAACAAGCTAGGTGAAGGACGGCTTTCACACACACTTATCTCTCATAACTGAGCATGTGGAGAGACGTTCGTTCATCTAGCACAAAGGGAACGGGTTGTAGGAGAAACTTTTACTCTGGTTTCTCAGACTGATTCCTAGTGCTGGTTTGAAGTTCCTGCAGTTTTCACTGTGAAACAGAGTTGGAGCTAGTACCTCCCCATATATATGTATGGAGAGGAATTTGCAACTGAAAAGAATCTTTGTGTTCCCAAGAAGCTAGGTGAAGGACGGCTTTCACACACACATATCTCTCAGTACTGAGCATGTGGAGAGACGTTCGTTCATCTAGCACAAAGGGAACGGGTAGCAGGAGAAACTTATACTCTGGTCTCTCAGTCTGTTTCCTAGTGCCGGTTTGAAGTTCCTGCAGTGTTCACTGTGAAACCGATTTGGAGCTAGTACCTCCCCATATATATGTATGGAGTGGAGTTTGCAACTGAAAAGAATCTTTATGTTCCCAACAAGCTAGGTGAAGGACGGCTTTCACACACACTTATCTCTCAGAACTGAGCATGTGGAGAGACGTTCGTTCATCTAGCACAATGGGAACGGGTTTTAGGAGAAACTTTTACTCTGTTTTCTCAGTCTGTTTCCTAGCGCCGGTTTGAAGTTCCTGCAGTTTTCACTGTAAAACCGAGTTGGAGCTAGTACCTCCCCATATATATGTATGGAGTGGAGTTTGCAACTGAAAAGAAACTTTGTGTTCCCAACATGCTAGGTGAAGGACGGCTTTCACACACACTTATCTCTCAGAACTAAGCATGTGGATAGACGTTCGTTCATCTAGCACAGATGGAACGGGTTTTAGGAGAAACTATTACTCTGGTTTCTCAGTCTGTTTCCTAGTGCCGGTTTGAAGTTCCTGCATTTTTCACTGTAAAACCGAGTTGCAGCTAGTACCTCCCCATATATATGTATGGAGTGGAGTTTGCAAGTGAAAAGAAACTTTGATTTCCCAACAAGCTAGGTGAAGGACGGCTTTCACACACACTTATCTCTCAGAACTGAGCATGTGGATAGACGTTCGTTCATCTAGCACAGATGGAACGGGTTGCAGGAGAAACTTATACTCTGGTTTCTCAGTCTGTTTCCTAGTGCCGGTTTGAAGTTCCTGCAGTTTTCACTGTAAAACCGAGTTGGAGCTTGTACCTCCCCATATATATGTATGGAGTGGAGTTTGCAATTGAAAACAAACTTTGTGTTCCCAACAAGCTAGGTGAAGGAAGGCTTTCACACACACTTATATCTCAGAACTGAGCATGTGGAAAGACGTTCGTTCATCTAGCACAAAGGGAATGGGTGGTAGGAGAAACTTTTACTCTGGTTTCTCAGACTGATTCCTAGTCCCGGTTTGAAGTTCCTGCAGTTTTCACTGTGAAACCGAGTTGGAGCTAGTACCTCCCCATATATATGTATGGACTGGAGTTTGCAACTGAAAAGAATCTTTGTGTTCCCAAAAAGCTAGGTGAAGGACGGCTTTCACACACACTTATCTCTCAGAACTGAGCAAGTGGAGAGACGTTCGTTCATCTAGCACAAAGGGAACGGGTTTTAGGAGAAACTTTTACTCTGGTTTCTCAGTCTGTTTCCTAGTGCCGGTTTGAAGTTCCTGCAGTTTTCACTGTAAAACCGAGTTGGAGCTAGTACCTCCCCATATATATGTATGGAGTGGAGTTTGCAATTGAAAACAAACTTTGTGTTCCCAACCAGCTAGGTGAAGGAAGGCTTTCACACACACTTATCTCTCATAACTGAGCATGTGGAGAGACGTTCGTTCATCTAGCACAAAGGGAACGGGTTGTAGGAGAAACTTTTACTCTGGTTTCTCAGACTGATTCCTAGTGCTGGTTTGAAGTTCCTGCAGTTTTCACTGTGAAACCGAGTTGGAGCTAGTACCTCCCCATATATATGTATGGAGTGGAATTTGCAACTGAAAAGAAACTTTGTGTTCCCAACAAGCTAGGTGAAGGACGGCTTTCACACACACTTATCTCTCAGAACTGAGCATGTGGAGAGGCGTTCGTTCATCTAGCACAAAGGGAACGGGTAGCAGGAGAAACTTATACTCTGGTCTCTCAGTCTGTTTCCTAGTGCCGGTTTGAAGTTCCTGCAGTGTTCACTGTGAAACCGATTTGGAGCTAGTACCTCCCCATATATATGTATGGAGTGGAGTTTGCAACTGAAAGAATCTTTGTGTTCCCAACAAGCTAGGTGAAGGACGGCTTTCACACACACTTATCTCTCAGAAATGAGCATGTGGAGAGACGTTCGTTCATCTAGCACAATGGGAACGGGTTTTAGGAGAAACTTTTACTCTGTTTTCTCAGTCTGTTTCCTAGCGCCGGTTTGAAGTTCCTGCAGTTTTCACTGTAAAACCGAGTTGGAGCTAGTACCTCCCCATATATATGTATGGAGTGGAGTTTGCAACTGAAAAGAAACTTGGTGTTCCCAACATGCTAGGTGAAGGACGGCTTTCACACACACTTATCTCTCAGAACTAAGCATGTGGATAGACGTTCGTTCATCTAGCACAGATGGAACGGGTTTTAGGAGAAACTTTTACTCTGGTTTCTCAGTCTGTTTCCTAGTGCCGGTTTGAAGTTCCTGCATTTTTCACTGTAAAACCGAGTTGCAGCTAGTACCTCCCCATATATATGTATGGAGTGGAGTTTGCAACTGAAAAGAAACTTTGTGTTCCCAACAAGCTAGTTGAAGGACGGCTTTCACACACACTTATCTCTCAGAACTGAGCATGTGGAGAGACGTTCGTTCATCTAGCACAGATGGAACGTGTTGCAGGAGAAACTTATACTCTGGTTTCTCAGTCTGTTTCCTAGTGCCGGTTTGAAGTTCCTGCAGTTTTCACTGTAAAACCGAGTTGGAGCTAGTACCTCCCCATATATATGTATGGAGTGGAGTTTGCAATTGAAAAAAACTTTGTGTTCCCAACAAGCTAGGTGAAGGAAGGCTTTCACACACACTTATCTCTCAGAACTGAGCATGTGGAGAGACGTTCGTTCATCTAGCACAAAGGGAACGGATAGCAGGAGAAACTTATACTCTGGTCTCTCAGTCTATTTCCTAGTGCCGGTTTGAAGTTCCTGCAGTTTTCACTGTGAAAACGTGTTGGAGCTAGTACCTCCCCATATACATTAATGGAGTGGAGTTTGCAACTGAAAAGAATCTTTGTGTTCCCAAGAAGCTAGGTGAAGGAAGGCTTTCACACACACTTATCTCTCAGAACTGAGCATGTGGAGAGACGTTCGTTCATCTAGCACAAAGGGAACGGGTTGTAGGAGAAACTTTTACTCTGGTTTCTCAGACTGATTCCAAGTGCTGGTTTGAAGTTCCTGCAGTTTTCACTGTGAAACCGAGTTGGAGCTAGTACCTCCCCATATATATGTATGGAGAGGAATTTGCAACTGAAAAGAATCTTTGTTTTCCCAACAAGCTAGGTGAAGGACGGCTTTCACACACACATATCTCTCAGTACTGAGCATGTGGAGAGACGTTCGTTCATCTAGCACAAAGGGAACGGGTAGCAGGAGAAACTTATACTCTGGTCTCTCAGTCTGTTTCCTAGTGCCGGTTTGAAGTTCCTGCAGTGTTCACTGTGAAACCGATTTGGAGCTAGTACCTCCCCATATATATGTATGGAGTGGAGTTTGCAACTGAAAAGAATCTTTGTGTTCCCAACAAGCTAGGTGAAGGACGGCTTTCACACACACTTATCTCTCAGAACTGAGCATGTGGAGAGACGTTCGTTCATCTAGCACAATGGGAACGGGTTGCAGGAGAAACTTTTACTCTGGTTTCTCAGTCTGTTTCCTAGTGCCGGTTTGAAGTTCCTGCAGTTTTCACTGTAAAACCGAGTTGCAGCTAGTACCTCCCCATATATATGTATGGAGTGGAGTTTGCAACTGAAAAGAAACTTTGTGTTCCCAACAAGCTAGGTGAAGGACAGCTTTCACACACACTTATCTCTCAGAACTGAGCATGTGGAGAGACGTTCGTTCATCTAGCACAGATGGAACGGGTTTTAGGAGAAACTTATACTCTGGTTTCTCAGTCTGTTTCCTAGTGCCGGTTTGAATTTCCTGCAGTTTTTCACTGTGAAACTGAGTTGGAGCTAGTACCTCCCCATATATATGGATGGAGTGGAGTTTGCAACTGAAAAGAAACTTTGTTTTCCCAACAAGCTAGGTGAAGGGCGGCTTTCACACGCACTTATCTCTCAGAACTGAGTATGTGGAGAGACGTTCGTTCATTTAGCACAAAGGGAACGGGTTGCAGGAGAAACTTTTACTCTGGATTCTCAGTCTGTTTCCTAGTGCCGGTTTGAAGTTCCTGCAGTTTTCACTGTAAAACCGAGTTGCAGCTAGTACCTCCCCATATATATGTATGGAGTGGAGTTTGCAACTGAAAAGAAACTTTGTGTTCCCAACAAGCAAGGTGAAGGACGGCTTTCACACACACTTATCTCTCAGAACTGAGCATGTGGAGAGGCGTTCGTTCATCTAGCACAGTTGGAACGGGTTGCAGGAGAAACTTATACTCTGGTTTCTCAGTCTGTTTCCGAGTGCCGGTTTGAAGTTCCTGCAGTTTTCACTGTAAAACCGAGTTGGAGCTAGTATCTCCCCATATACATGTATGGAGTGGAGTTTGCAACTGAAAAGAATCTTTGTGTTCCCAACAAGCTAGGGGAAGGAAGGCTTTCACACACACTTATCTCTCAGAACTGAGCATGTGGAGAGACGTTCGTTCATCTAGCACAAAGGGAACGGGTTGTAGGAGAAACTTTTACTCTGGTTTCTCAGACTGATTCCAAGTGCTGGTTTGAAGTTCCTGCAGTTTTCACTGTGAAACCGAGTTGGAGCTAGTACCTCCCCATATATATGTATGGAGAGGAATTTGCAACTGAAAAGAATCTTTGTGTTCCCAACAAGCTAGGTGAAGGACGGCTTTCACACACACATATCTCTCAGTACTGAGCATGTGGAGAGACGTTCGTTCATCTAGCACAAAGGGAACGGGTAGCAGGAGAAACTTATACTCTGGTCTCTCAGTCTGTTTCCTAGTGCCGGTTTGAAGTTCCTGCAGTGTTCACTGTGAAACCGATTTGGAGCTAGTACCTCCCCATATATGTGTATGATGTGGAGTTTGCAACTGAAAAGAATCTTTGTGTTCCCAACAAGCTAGGTGAAGGACGGCTTTCACACACACTTATCTCTCAGAACTGAGCATGTGGAGAGACGTTCGTTCATCTAGCACAATGGGAACGGGTTGCAGGAGAAACTTTTACTCTGGTTTCTCAGTCTGTTTCCTAGTGCCGGTTTGAAGTTCCTGCAGTTTTCACTGTAAAACCGAGTTGCAGCTAGTACCTCCCCATATATATGTATGGAGTGGAGTTTGCAACTGAAAAGAAACTTTGTGTTCCCAACAAGCTAGGTGAAGGACAGCTTTCACACACACTTATCTCTCAGAACTGAGCATGTGGAGAGACGTTCGTTCATCTAGCACAGATGGAACGGGTTTTAGGAGAAACTTATACTCTGGTTTCTCAGTCTGTTTCCTAGTGCCGGTTTGAATTTCCTGCAGTTTTTCACTGTGAAACTGAGTTGGAGCTAGTACCTCCCCATATATATGGATGGAGTGGAGTTTGCAACTGAAAAGAAACTTTGTTTTCCCAACAAGATAGGTGAAGGACGGCTTTCACACGCACTTATCTCTCAGAACTGAGTATGTGGAGAGACGTTCGTTCATTTAGCACAAAGGGAACGGGTTGCAGGAGAAACTTTTACTCTGGATTCTCAGTCTGTTTCCTAGTGCCGGTTTGAAGTTCCTGCAGTTTTCACTGTAAAACCGAGTTGCAGCTAGTACCTCCCCATATATATGTATGGAGTGGAGTTTGCAACTGAAAAGAAACTTTGTGTTCCCAACAAGCTAGGTGAAGGACGGCTTTCACACACACTTATCTCTCAGAACTGAGCATGTGGAGAGGCGTTCGTTCATCTAGCACAGATGGAACGGGTTGCAGGAGAAACTTATACTCTGGTTTCTCAGTCTGTTTCCGAGTGCCGGTTTTAAGTTCCTGCAGTTTTCACTGTAAAACCGAGTTGGAGCTAGTACCTCCCCATATATATGGATGGAGTGGAGTTTGCAATTGAAAACAAACTTTGTGTTCCCAACAAGCTAGGTGAAGGACGGCTTTCACACACACTTATCTCTCAGAACTGAGCATGTGGAGAGACGTTCGTTCATGTAGCACAAAGGTATCGGGTTGCAGGAGAAACTTTTACTCTGGTTTCTCAGTCTGTTTCCTTGTGCCGGTTTGAAGTTCCTGCAGTTTTCACTGTGAAACCGAGTTGGAGCTAGTACCTCCCCATATATATGTATGGAGTGGAGTTTGCAACTGAAAAGAAACTTTGTGTTCCCAACAAGCTAGGTGAAGGACGGCTTTCACACACACTTATCTCTCAGAACTGAGCATGTGGAGAGACGTTCGTTCATCTAGCACAAAGGGAACGGGTAGCAGGAGAAACTTTTACTCTGGTCTCTCAGTCTGTTTCCTAGTGCCGGTTTGAAGTTCCTGCAGTGTTCACTGTGAAACCGAGTTGGAGCTAGTACCTCCCCATATATATGTATGGAGTGGAGTTTGCAAGTGAAAAGAAACTTTGATTTCCCAACAAGCTAGGTGAAGGACGGCTTTCACACACACTTATCTCTCAGAACTGAGCATGTGGAGAGACGTTCGTTCATCTAGCACTGATGGAACGGGTAGCAGGAGAAACTTTTACTCTGGTCTCTCAGTCTGTTTCCTAGTGCCGGTTTGATGTTCCTGCAGTGTTCACTGTAAAACCGAGTTGGAGCTAGTACCACCCCATATATATGTATGGAGTGGAGTTTGCAATTGAAAACAAACTTTGTGTTCCCAACAAGCTAGGTGAAGGAAGGCTTTCACACACACTTATCTCTCAGAACTGAGCATGTGGAAAGACGTTCGTTCATCTAGCACAAAGGGAATGGGTGGTAGGAAAAACTTTTACTCTGGTTTCTCAGACTGATTCCTAGTCCCGGTTTGAAGTTCCTGCAGTTTTCACTGTGAAACCGAGTTGGAGCTAGTACCTCCCCATATATATGTATGGAGTGGAGTTTGCAACTGAAAAGAATCTTTGTATTCCCAAAAAGCTAGGTGAAGGACGGCTTTCACACACACTTATCTCTCAGAACTGAGCAAGTGGAGAGACGTTCGTTCATCTAGCACAAAGGGAACGGGTTTTAGGAGAAACTTTTACTCTGGTTTCTCAGTCTGTTTCCTAGTGCCGGTTTGAAGTTCCTGCAGTTTTCACTGTAAAACCGAGTTGGAGCTAGTACCTCCCCATATATATGTATGGAGTGGAGTTTGCAATTGAAAACAAACTTTGTGTTCCCAACCAGCTAGGTGAAGGAAGGCTTTCACACACACTTATCTCTCAGAACTGAGCATGTGGAGAGACTTTCGTTCATCTAGCACAAAGGGAACGGGTTGTAGGAGAAACTTTTACTCTGGTTTCTCAGACTGATTCCTAGTGCTGGTTTGAAGTTCCTGCAGTTTTCACTGTGAAACCGAGTTGGAGCTAGTACCTCCCCATATATATGTATGGAGAGGAATTTGCAACTGAAAAGAATCTTTGTGTTCCCAACAAGCTAGGTGAAGGACGGCTTTCACACACACTTATCTCTCAGATCTGAGCAAGTGGAGAGACTTTCGTTCATCTGGCACAAAGGGAACGGGTTGCAGGAGAAACTTTTACTCTGGTTTCTCAGTCTGTTTCCTAGTGCCGGTTTGAAGTTCCTGCAGTTTTCACTGTAAAACCGAGTTGGAGCTAGTACCTCCCCATATATATGTATGGAGTGGAGTTTGCAACTGAAAAGAAACTTTGTGTTCCCAACAAGCTAGGTGAAGGACGGCTTTCACACACACTTATCTCTCATAACTGAGCATGTGGAGAGACGTTCGTTCATCTAGCACAAAGGGAACGGGTTGTAGGAGAAACTTTTACTCTGGTTTCTCAGAATGATTCCTAGTGCTGGTTTGAAGTTCCTGCAGTTTTCACTGTGAAACCGAGTTGGAGCTAGTACCTCCCCATATATATGTATGGAGAGGAATTTGCAACTGAAAAGAATCTTTGTGTTCCCAAGAAGCTAGGTGAAGGACGGCTTTCACACACACATATCTCTCAGAACTGAACATGTGGAGAGACGTTCGTTCATCTAGCACAAAGGGAACGTGATGCAGGAGAAACTTTTTCTCTGGTTTCTCAGTCTGTTTCCTAGTGCCGGTTTGAAGTTCCTGCAGTGTTCACTGTGAAACCGATTTGGAGCTAGTACCTCCCCATATATATGTATGGAGTGGAGTTTGCAACTGAAAAGAATCTTTGTGTTCCCAACAAGCTAGGTGAAGGACGGCTTTCACACACACTTATCTCTCAGAAATGAGCATGTGGAGAGACGTTCGTTCATCTAGCACAATGGGAACGGGTTTTAGGAGAAACTTTTACTCTGTTTTCTCAGTCTGTTTCCTAGCGCCGGTTTGAAGTTCCTGCAGTTTTCACTGTAAAACCGAGTTGGAGCTAGTACCTCCCCATATATATGTATGGAGTGGAGTTTGCAACTGAAAAGAAACTTTGTGTTCCCAACATGCTAGGTGAAGGACGGCTTTCACACACACTTATCTCTCAGAACTAAGCATGTGGAGAGACGTTCGTTCATCTAGCACAGATGGAACGGTTTTTAGGAGAAACTTTTACTCTGGTTTCTCAGTCTGTTTCCTAGTGCCGGTTAGAAGTTCCTGCATTTTTCACTGTAAAACCGAGTTGCAGCTAGTACCTCCCCATATATATGTATGGAGTGGAGTTTGCAACTGAAAAGAAACTTTGTGTTCCCAACAAGCTAGGTGAAGGACGGCTTTCACACACACTTATCTCTCAGAACTGAGCATGTGGAGAGACGTTCGTTCATCTAGCACAGATGGAACGGGTTGCAGGAGAAACTTATACTCTGGTTTCTCAGTCTGTTTCCTAGTGCCGGTTTGAAGTTCCTGCAGTTTTCACTGTAAAACCGAGTTGGAGCTAGTACCTCCCCATATATATGTATGGAGTGGAGTTTGCAATTGAAAAAAACTTTGTGTTCCCAACAAGCTAGGTGAAGGAAGGCTTTCACACACACTTATCTCTCAGAACTGAGCATGTGGAGAGACGTTCGTTCATCTAGCACAAAGGGAACGGATAGCAGGAGAAACTTATACTCTGGTCTCTCAGTCTGTTTCCTAGTGCCGGTTTGAAGTTCCTGCAGTGTTCACTGTGAAACCGTGTTGGAGCTAGTACCTCCCCATATACATGTATGGAGTGGAGATTGCAACTGAAAAGAATCTTTGTGTTCCCAACAAGCTAGGTGAAGGAAGGCTTTCACACACACTTATCTCTCAGAACTGAGCATGTGGAGAGACGTTCGTTCATCTAGCACAAAGGGAACGGGTAGCAGGAGAAACTTATACTCTGGTCTCTCAGTCTGTTTCCTAGTGCCGGTTTGAAGTTCCTGCAGTGTTCACTGTGAAACCGATTTGGAGCTAGTAACTCCCCATATATATGTATGGAGTGGAGTTTGCAACTGAAAAGAATCTTTGTGTTCCCAACAAGCTAGGTGAAGGACGGCTTTCACACACACTTATCTCTCAGAACTGAGCATGTGGAGAGACGTTCGTTCATCTAGCAAAATTGGAACGGGTTGCAGGAGAAACTTTTACTCTGGTTTCTCAGTCTGTTTCCTAGTGCCGGTTTGAAGTTCCTGCAGTTTTCACTGTAAAACCGAGTTGGAGCTAGTACCTCCCCATATATATGTATGGAGTGGAGTTTGCAACTGAAAAGAAACTTTGTGTTCCCAACATGCTAGGTGAAGGACGGCTTTCACACACACTTATCTCTCAGAACTAAGCATGTGGAGAGACGTTCGTTCATCTAGCACAGATGGAACGGGTTTTAGGAGAAACTTTTACTCTGGTTTCTCAGTCTGTTTCCTAGTGCCGGTTTGAAGTTCCTGCATTTTTCACTGTAAAACCGAGTTGCAGCTAGTACCTCCCCATATATATGTATGGAGTGGAGTTTGCAACTGAAAAGAAACTTTGTGTTCCCAACAAGCTAGGTGAAAGACAGCTTTCACACACACTTATCTCTCAGAACTGAGCATGTGGAGAGACGTTCGTTCATCTAGCACAATGGGAACGGGTTTTAGGAGAAACTTTTACTCTGTTTTCTCAGTCTGTTTCCTAGCGCCGGTTTGAAGTTCCTGCAGTTTTCACTGTAAAACCGAGTTGGAGCTAGTACCTCCCCATATATATGTATGGAGTGGAGTTTGCAATTGAAAACAAACTTTGTGTTCCCAACATGCTAGGTGAAGGACGGCTTTCACACACACTTATCTCTCAGAACTAAGCATGTGGATAGACGTTCGTTCATCTAGCACAGATGGAACGGGTTTTAGGAGAAACTTTTACTCTGGTTTCTCAGTCTGTTTCCTAGTGCTGGTTAGAAGTTCCTGCATTTTTCACTGTAAAACCGAGTTGCAGCTAGTACCTCCCCATATATATGTATGGAGTGGAGTTTGCAACTGAAAAGAAACTTTGTGTTCCCAACAAGCTAGGTGAAGGACGGCTTTCACACACACTTATCTCTCAGAACTGAGCATGTGGAGAGACGTTCGTTCATCTAGCACAGATGGAACGGGTTGCAGGAGAAACTTATACTCTGGTTTCTCAGTCTGTTTCCTAGTGCCGGTTTGAAGTTCCTGCAGTTTTCACTGTAAAACCGAGTTGGAGCTAGTACCTCCCCATATATATGTATGGAGTGGAGTTTGCAATTGAAAAAAACTTTGTGTTCCCAACAAGCTAGGTGAAGGAAGGCTTTCACACACACTTATCTCTCAGAACTGAGCATGTGGAGAGACGTTCGTTCATCTAGCACAAAGGGAACGGATAGCAGGAGAAATTTATACTCTGGTTTCTCAGACTGATTCCTAGTGCCGGTTTGAAGTTCCTGCAGTTTTCACTGTGAAACCGAGTTGGAGCTAGTACCTCCCCTTATATATGTATGGAGAGTAATTTGCAACTGAAAAGAATCTTTGTGTTCCCAACAAGCTAGGTGAAGGACGGCTTTCACACACACATATCTCTCAGTACTGAGCATGTGGAGAGACGTTCGTTCATCTAGCACAAAGGGAACGGGTAGCAGGAGAAACTTATACTCTGGTCTCTCAGTCTGTTTCCTAGTGCCGGTTTGAAGTTCCTGCAGTGTTCACTGTGAAACCGATTTGGAGCTAGTACCTCCCCATATATATGTATGGAGTGGAGTTTGCAACTGAAAAGAATCTTTGTGTTCCCAACAAGCTAGGTGAAGGACGGCTTTCACACACACTTATCTCTCAGAACTGAGCATGTGGAGAGACGTTCGTTCATCTAGCACAATGGGAACGGGTTGCAGGAGAAACTTTTACTCTGGTTTCTCAGTCTGTTTCCTAGTGCCGGTTTGAAGTTCCTGCAGTTTTCACTGTAAAACCGAGTTGCAGCTAGTACCTCCCCATATATATGTATGGAGTGGAGTTTGCAACTGAAAAGAAACTTTGTGTTCCCAACAAGCTAGGTGAAGGACAGCTTTCACACACACTTATCTCTCAGAACTGAGCATGTGGAGAGACGTTCGTTCATCTAGCACAGATGGAACGGGTTTTAGGAGAAACTTATACTCTGGTTTCTCAGTCTGTTTCCTAGTGCCGGTTTGAATTTCCTGCAGTTTTTCACTGTGAAACTGAGTTGGAGCTAGTACCTCCCCATATATATGGATGGAGTGGAGTTTGCAACTGAAAAGAAACTTTGTTTTCCCAACAAGCTAGGTGAAGGGCGGCTTTCACACGCACTTATCTCTCAGAACTGAGTATGTGGAGAGACGTTCGTTCATTTAGCACAAAGGGAACGGGTTGCAGGAGAAACTTTTACTCTGGATTCTCAGTCTGTTTCCTAGTGCCGGTTTGAAGTTCCTGCAGTTTTCACTGTAAAACCGAGTTGCAGCTAGTACCTCCCCATATATATGTATGGAGTGGAGTTTGCAACTGAAAAGAAACTTTGTGTTCCCAACAAGCAAGGTGAAGGACGGCTTTCACACACACTTATCTCTCAGAACTGAGCATGTGGAGAGGCGTTCGTTCATCTAGCACAGTTGGAACGGGTTGCAGGAGAAACTTATACTCTGGTTTCTCAGTCTGTTTCCGAGTGCCGGTTTGAAGTTCCTGCAGTTTTCACTGTAAAACCGAGTTGGAGCTAGTATCTCCCCATATACATGTATGGAGTGGAGTTTGCAACTGAAAAGAATCTTTGTGTTCCCAACAAGCTAGGGGAAGGAAGGCTTTCACACACACTTATCTCTCAGAACTGAGCATGTGGAGAGACGTTCGTTCATCTAGCACAAAGGGAACGGGTTGTAGGAGAAACTTTTACTCTGGTTTCTCAGACTGATTCCAAGTGCTGGTTTGAAGTTCCTGCAGTTTTCACTGTGAAACCGAGTTGGAGCTAGTACCTCCCCATATATATGTATGGAGAGGAATTTGCAACTGAAAAGAATCTTTGTGTTCCCAACAAGCTAGGTGAAGGACGGCTTTCACACACACATATCTCTCAGTACTGAGCATGTGGAGAGACGTTCGTTCATCTAGCACAAAGGGAACGGGTAGCAGGAGAAACTTATACTCTGGTCTCTCAGTCTGTTTCCTAGTGCCGGTTTGAAGTTCCTGCAGTGTTCACTGTGAAACCGATTTGGAGCTAGTACCTCCCCATATATGTGTATGGAGTGGAGTTTGCAACTGAAAAGAATCTTTGTGTTCCCAACAAGCTAGGTGAAGGACGGCTTTCACACACACTTATCTCTCAGAACTGAGCATGTGGAGAGACGTTCGTTCATCTAGCACAATGGGAACGGGTTGCAGGAGAAACTTTTACTCTGGTTTCTCAGTCTGTTTCCTAGTGCCGGTTTGAAGTTCCTGCAGTTTTCACTGTAAAACCGAGTTGCAGCTAGTACCTCCCCATATATATGTATGGAGTGGAGTTTGCAACTGAAAAGAAACTTTGTGTTCCCAACAAGCTAGGTGAAGGACAGCTTTCACACACACTTATCTCTCAGAACTGAGCATGTGGAGAGACGTTCGTTCATCTAGCACAGATGGAACGGGTTTTAGGAGAAACTTATACTCTGGTTTCTCAGTCTGTTTCCTAGAGCCGGTTTGAATTTCCTGCAGTTTTTCACTGTGAAACTGAGTTGGAGCTAGTACCTCCCCATATATATGGATGGAGTGGAGTTTGCAACTGAAAAGAAACTTTGTTTTCCCAACAAGATAGGTGAAGGACGGCTTTCACACGCACTTATCTCTCAGAACTGAGTATGTGGAGAGACGTTCGTTCATTTAGCACAAAGGGAACGGGTTGCAGGAGAAACTTTTACTCTGGATTCTCAGTCTGTTTCCTAGTGCCGGTTTGAAGTTCCTGCAGTTTTCACTGTAAAACCGAGTTGCAGCTAGTACCTCCCCATATATATGTATGGAGTGGAGTTTGCAACTGAAAAGAAACTTTGTGTTCCCAACAAGCTAGGTGAAGGACGGCTTTCACACACACTTATCTCTCAGAACTGAGCATGTGGAGAGGCGTTCGTTCATCTAGCACAGATGGAACGGGTTGCAGGAGAAACTTATACTCTGGTTTCTCAGTCTGTTTCCGAGTGCCGGTTTTAAGTTCCTGCAGTTTTCACTGTAAAACCGAGTTGGAGCTAGTACCTCCCCATATATATGGATGGAGTGGAGTTTGCAATTGAAAACAAACTTTGTGTTCCCAACAAGCTAGGTGAAGGACGGCTTTCACACACACTTATCTCTCAGAACTGAGCATGTGGAGAGACGTTCGTTCATGTAGCACAAAGGTATCGGGTTGCAGGAGAAACTTTTACTCTGGTTTCTCAGTCTGTTTCCTTGTGCCGGTTTGAAGTTCCTGCAGTTTTCACTGTGAAACCGAGTTGGAGCTAGTACCTCCCCATATATATGTATGGAGTGGAGTTTGCAACTGAAAAGAAACTTTGTGTTCCCAACAAGCTAGGTGAAGGACGGCTTTCACACACACTTATCTCTCAGAACTGAGCATGTGGAGAGACGTTCGTTCATCTAGCACAAAGGGAACGGGTAGCAGGAGAAACTTTTACTCTGGTCTCTCAGTCTGTTTCCTAGTGCCGGTTTGAAGTTCCTGCAGTGTTCACTGTGAAACCGAGTTGGAGCTAGTACCTCCCCATATATATGTATGGAGTGGAGTTTGCAAGTGAAAAGAAACTTTGATTTCCCAACAAGCTAGGTGAAGGACGGCTTTCACACACACTTATCTCTCAGAACTGAGCATGTGGAGAGACGTTCGTTCATCTAGCACTGATGGAACGGGTAGCAGGAGAAACTTTTACTCTGGTCTCTCAGTCTGTTTCCTAGTGCCGGTTTGATGTTCCTGCAGTGTTCACTGTAAAACCGAGTTGGAGCTAGTACCACCCCATATATATGTATGGAGTGGAGTTTGCAATTGAAAACAAACTTTGTGTTCCCAACAAGCTAGGTGAAGGAAGGCTTTCACACACACTTATCTCTCAGAACTGAGCATGTGGAAAGACGTTCGTTCATCTAGCACAAAGGGAATGGGTGGTAGGAAAAACTTTTACTCTGGTTTCTCAGACTGATTCCTAGTCCCGGTTTGAAGTTCCTGCAGTTTTCACTGTGAAACCGAGTTGGAGCTAGTACCTCCCCATATATATGTATGGAGTGGAGTTTGCAACTGAAAAGAATCTTTGTATTCCCAAAAAGCTAGGTGAAGGACGGCTTTCACACACACTTATCTCTCAGAACTGAGCAAGTGGAGAGACGTTCGTTCATCTAGCACAAAGGGAACGGGTTTTAGGAGAAACTTTTACTCTGGTTTCTCAGTCTGTTTCCTAGTGCCGGTTTGAAGTTCCTGCAGTTTTCACTGTAAAACCGAGTTGGAGCTAGTACCTCCCCATATATATGTATGGAGTGGAGTTTGCAATTGAAAACAAACTTTGTGTTCCCAACCAGCTAGGTGAAGGAAGGCTTTCACACACACTTATCTCTCATAACTGAGCATGTGGAGAGACTTTCGTTCATCTAGCACAAAGGGAACGGGTTGTAGGAGAAACTTTTACTCTGGTTTCTCAGACTGATTCCTAGTGCTGGTTTGAAGTTCCTGCAGTTTTCACTGTGAAACCGAGTTGGAGCTAGTACCTCCCCATATATATGTATGGAGAGGAATTTGCAACTGAAAAGAATCTTTTTGTTCCCAACAAGCTAGGTGAAGGACGGCTTTCACACACACTTATCTCTCAGATCTGAGCAAGTGGAGAGACTTTCGTTCATCTGGCACAAAGGGAACGGGTTGCAGGAGAAACTTTTACTCTGGTTTCTCAGTCTGTTTCCTAGTGCCGGTTTGAAGTTCCTGCAGTTTTCACTGTAAAACCGAGTTGGAGCTAGTACCTCCCCATATATATGTATGGAGTGGAGTTTGCAACTGAAAAGAAACTTTGTGTTCCCAACAAGCTAGGTGAAGGACGGCTTTCACACACACTTATCTCTCATAACTGAGCATGTGGAGAGACGTTCGTTCATCTAGCACAAAGGGAACGGGTTGTAGGAGAAACTTTTACTCTGGTTTCTCAGAATGATTCCTAGTGCTGGTTTGAAGTTCCTGCAGTTTTCACTGTGAAACCGAGTTGGAGCTAGTACCTCCCCATATATATGTATGGAGAGGAATTTGCAACTGAAAAGAATCTTTGTGTTCCCAAGAAGCTAGGTGAAGGACGGCTTTCACACACACATATCTCTCAGAACTGAACATGTGGAGAGACGTTCGTTCATCTAGCACAAAGGGAACGTGATGCAGGAGAAACTTTTTCTCTGGTTTCTCAGTCTGTTTCCTAGTGCCGGTTTGAAGTTCCTGCAGTGTTCACTGTGAAACCGATTTGGAGCTAGTACCTCCCCATATATATGTATGGAGTGGAGTTTGCAACTGAAAAGAATCTTTGTGTTCCCAACAAGCTAGGTGAAGGACGGCTTTCACACACACTTATCTCTCAGAAATGAGCATGTGGAGAGACGTTCGTTCATCTAGCACAATGGGAACGGGTTTTAGGAGAAACTTTTACTCTGTTTTCTCAGTCTGTTTCCTAGCGCCGGTTTGAAGTTCCTGCAGTTTTCACTGTAAAACCGAGTTGGAGCTAGTACCTCCCCATATATATGTATGGAGTGGAGTTTGCAACTGAAAAGAAACTTTGTGTTCCCAACATGCTAGGTGAAGGACGGCTTTCACACACACTTATCTCTCAGAACTAAGCATGTGGAGAGACGTTCGTTCATCTAGCACAGATGGAACGGTTTTTAGGAGAAACTTTTACTCTGGTTTCTCAGTCTGTTTCCTAGTGCCGGTTAGAAGTTCCTGCATTTTTCACTGTAAAACCGAGTTGCAGCTAGTACCTCCCCATATATATGTATGGAGTGGAGTTTGCAACTGAAAAGAAACTTTGTGTTCCCAACAAGCTAGGTGAAGGACGGCTTTCACACACACTTATCTCTCAGAACTGAGCATGTGGAGAGACGTTCGTTCATCTAGCACAGATGGAACGGGTTGCAGGAGAAACTTATACTCTGGTTTCTCAGTCTGTTTCCTAGTGCCGGTTTGAAGTTCCTGCAGTTTTCACTGTAAAACCGAGTTGGAGCTAGTACCTCCCCATATATATGTATGGAGTGGAGTTTGCAATTGAAAAAAACTTTGTGTTCCCAACAAGCTAGGTGAAGGAAGGCTTTCACACACACTTATCTCTCAGAACTGAGCATGTGGAGAGACGTTCGTTCATCTAGCACAAAGGGAACGGATAGCAGGAGAAACTTATACTCTGGTCTCTCAGTCTGTTTCCTAGTGCCGGTTTGAAGTTCCTGCAGTGTTCACTGTGAAACCGTGTTGGAGCTAGTACCTCCCCATATACATGTATGGAGTGGAGATTGCAACTGAAAAGAATCTTTGTGTTCCCAACAAGCTAGGTGAAGGAAGGCTTTCACACACACTTATCTCTCAGAACTGAGCATGTGGAGAGACGTTCGTTCATCTAGCACAAAGGGAACGGGTAGCAGGAGAAACTTATACTCTGGTCTCTCAGTCTGTTTCCTAGTGCCGGTTTGAAGTTCCTGCAGTGTTCACTGTGAAACCGATTTGGAGCTAGTAACTCCCCATATATATGTATGGAGTGGAGTTTGCAACTGAAAAGAATCTTTGTGTTCCCAACAAGCTAGGTGAAGGACGGCTTTCACACACACTTATCTCTCAGAACTGAGCATGTGGAGAGACGTTCGTTCATCTAGCACAATGGGAACGGGTTGCAGGAGAAACTTTTACTCTGGTTTCTCAGTCTGTTTCCTAGTGCCGGTTTGAAGTTCCTGCAGTTTTCACTGTAAAACCGAGTTGGAGCTAGTACCTCCCCATATATATGTATGGAGTGGAGTTTGCAACTGAAAAGAAACTTTGTGTTCCCAACATGCTAGGTGAAGGACGGCTTTCACACACACTTATCTCTCAGAACTAAGCATGTGGAGAGACGTTCGTTCATCTAGCACAGATGGAACGGGTTTTAGGAGAAACTTTTACTCTGGTTTCTCAGTCTGTTTCCTAGTGCCGGTTTGAAGTTCCTGCATTTTTCACTGTAAAACCGAGTTGCAGCTAGTACCTCCCCATATATATGTATGGAGTGGAGTTTGCAACTGAAAAGAAACTTTGTGTTCCCAACAAGCTAGGTGAAAGACAGCTTTCACACACACTTATCTCTCAGAACTGAGCATGTGGAGAGACGTTCGTTCATCTAGCACAATGGGAACGGGTTTTAGGAGAAACTTTTACTCTGTTTTCTCAGTCTGTTTCCTAGCGCCGGTTTGAAGTTCCTGCAGTTTTCACTGTAAAACCGAGTTGGAGCTAGTACCTCCCCATATATATGTATGGAGTGGAGTTTGCAACTGAAAAGAAACTTTGTGTTCCCAACATTCTAGGTGAAGGACGGCTTTCACACACACTTATCTCTCAGAACTAAGCATGTGGATAGACGTTCGTTCATCTAGCACAGATGGAACGGGTTTTAGGAGAAACTTTTACTCTGGTTTCTCAGTCTGTTTCCTAGTGCCGGTTAGAAGTTCCTGCATTTTTCACTGTAAAACCGAGTTGCAGCTAGTACCTCCCCATATATATGTATGGAGTGGAGTTTGCAACTGAAAAGAAACTTTGTGTTCCCAACAAGCTAGGTGAAGGACGGCTTTCACACACACTTATCTCTCAGAACTGAGCATGTGGAGAGACGTTCGTTCATTTAGCACAGATGGAACGGGTTGCAGGAGAAACTTATACTCTGGTTTCTCAGTCTGTTTCCTAGTGCCGGTTTGAAGTTCCTGCAGTTTTCACTGTAAAACCGAGTTGGAGCTAGTACCTCCCCATATATATGTATGGAGTGGAGTTTGCAATTGAAAAAAACTTTGTGTTCCCAACAAGCTAGGTGAAGGAAGGCTTTCACACACACTTATCTCTCAGAACTGAGCATGTGGAGAGACGTTCGTTCATCTAGCACAAAGGGAACGGATAGCAGGAGAAATTTATACTCTGGTCTCTCAGTCTGTTTCCTAGTGCCGGTTTGAAGTTCCTGCAGTGTTCACTGTGAAACCGTGTTGGAGCTAGTACCTCCCCATATATATGTATGGAGTGGAGATTGCAACTGAAAAGAATCTTTGTGTTCCCAACAAGCTAGGTGAAGGAAGGCTTTCACACACACTTATCTCTCAGAACTGAGCATGTGGAGAGACGTTCGTTCATCTAGCACAAAGGGAACGGGTTGTAGGAGAAACTTTTACTCTGGTTTCTCAGACTGATTCCAAGTGCTGGTTTGAAGTTCCTGCAGTTTTCACTGTGAAACCGAGTTGGAGCTAGTACCTCCCCATATATATGTATGGAGAGGAATTTGCATCTGAAAAGAATCTTTGTGTTCCCAACAAGCTAGGTGAAGGACGGCTTTCACACACACATATCTCTCAGTCCTGAGCATGTGGAGAGACGTTCGTTCATCTAGCACAAAGGGAACGGGTAGCAGGAGAAACTTATACTCTGGTCTCTCAGTCTGTTTCCTAGTGCCGGTTTGAAGTTCCTGCAGTGTTCACTGTGAAACCGATTTGGAGCTAGTACCTCCCCATATATATGTATGGAGTGGAGTTTGCAACTGAAAAGAATCTTTGTGTTCCCAACAAGCTAGGTGAAGGACGGCTTTCACACACACTTATCTCTCAGAACTGAGCATGTGGAGAGACGTTCGTTCATCTAGCACAATGGGAACGGGTTGCAGGAGAAACTTTTACTCTGGTTTCTCAGTCTGTTTCCTAGTGCCGGTTTGAAGTTCCTGCAGTTTTCACTGTAAAACCGAGTTGGAGCTAGTACCTCCCCATATATATGTATGGAGTGGAGTTTGCAACTGAAAAGAAACTTTGTGTTCCCAACATGCTAGGTGAAGGACGGCTTTCACACACACTTATCTCTCAGAACTAAGCATGTGGAGAGACGTTCGTTCATCTAGCACAGATGGAACGGGTTTTAGGAGAAACTTTTACTCTGGTTTCTCAGTCTGTTTCCTAGTGCCGGTTTGAAGTTCCTGCATTTTTCACTGTAAAACCGAGTTGCAGCTAGTACCTCCCCATATATATGTATGGAGTGGAGTTTGCAACTGAAAAGAAACTTTGTGTTCCCAACAAGCTAGGTGAAAGACAGCTTTCACACACACTTATCTCTCAGAACTGAGCATGTGGAGAGACGTTCGTTCATCTAGCACAGATGGAACGGGTTTTAGGAGAAACTTATACTCTGGTTTCTCAGTCTGTTTCCTAGTGCCGGTTTGAATTTCCTGCAGTTTTTCACTGTGAAACTGAGTTGGAGCTAGTACCTCCCCATATATATGGATGGAGTGGAGTTTGCAACTGAAAAGAAACTTTGTTTTCCCAACAAGCTAGGTGAAGGACGGCTTTCACACGCACTTATCTCTCAGAACTGAGTATGTGGAGAGACGTTCGTTCATTTAGCACAAAGGGAACGGGTTGCAGGAGAAACTTTTACTCTGGATTCTCAGTCTGTTTCCTAGTGCCGGTTTGAAGTTCCTGCAGTTTTCACTGTAAAACCGAGTTGCAGCTAGTACCTCCCAATATATATGTATGGAGTGGAGTTTGCAACTGAAAAGAAACTTTGTGTTCCCAACAAGCTAGGTGAAGGACGGCTTTCACACACACTTATCTCTCAGAACTGAGCATGTGGAGAGGCGTTCGTTCATCTAGCACAGATGGAACGGGCTGCAGGAGAAACTTATACTCTGGTTTCTCAGTCTGTTTCCTAGTGCCGGTTTGAAGTTCCTGCAGTTTTCACTGTAAAACCGAGTTGGAGCTTGTACCTCCCCATATATATGGATGGAGTGGAGTTTGCAATTGAAAAAAACTTTGTGTTCCCAACAAGCTAGGTGAAGGAAGGCTTCACACACACTTATCTCTCAGAACTTAGCATGTGGAGAGACGTTCGTTCATCTAGCACAAAGGGAACGGATAGCAGGAGAAACTTATACTCTGGTCTCTCAGTCTGTTTCCTAGTGCCGGTTTGAAGTTCCTGCAGTGTTCACTGTGAAACCGTGTTGGAGCTAGTACCTCCCCATATACATGTATGGAGTGGAGATTGCAACTGAAAAGAATCTTTGTGTTCCCAACAAGCTAGGTGAAGGAAGGCTTTCACACACACTTATCTCTCAGAACTGAGCATGTGGAGAGACGTTCGTTCATCTAGCACAAAAGGAACGGGTTGTAGGAGAAACTTTTACTCTGGTTTCTCAGTCTGTTTCCTAGTGCCGGTTTGAAGTTCCTGAAGTTTTCACTGTAAAACCGAGTTGGAGCTAGTACCTCCCCATATATATGTATGGAGTAGATTTTGCAATTGAAAACAAACTTTGTGTTCCCAACCAGCTAGGTGAAGGAAGGCTTTCACACACACTTATCTCTCATAACTGAGCATGTGGAGAGACTTTCGTTCATCTAGCACAAAGGGAACGGGTTGTAGGAGAAACTTTTACTCTGGTTTCTCAGACTGATTCCTAGTGCTGGTTTGAAGTTCCTGCAGTTTTCACTGTGAAACCGAGTTGGAGCTAGTACCTCCCCATATATATGTATGGAGAGGAATTTGCAACTGAAAAGAATCTTTGTGTTCCCAACAAGCTAGGTGAAGGACGGCTTTCACACACACTTATCTCTCAGATCTGAGCAAGTGGAGAGACTTTCGTTCATCTGGCACAAAGGGAACGGGTTGCAGGAGAAACTTTTACTCTGGTTTCTCAGTCTGTTTCCTAGTGCCGGTTTGAAGTTCCTGCAGTTTTCACTGTAAAACCGAGTTGGAGCTAGTACCTCCCCATATATATGTATGGAGTGGAGTTTGCAACTGAAAAGAAACTTTGTGTTCCCAACAAGCTAGGTGAAGGACGGCTTTCACACACACTTATCTCTCATAACTGAGCATGTGGAGAGACGTTCGTTCATCTAGCACAAAGGGAACGGGTTGTAGGAGAAACTTTTACTCTGGTTTCTCAGAATGATTCCTAGTGCTGGTTTGAAGTTCCTGCAGTTTTCACTGTGAAACCGAGTTGGAGCTAGTACCTCCCCATATATATGTATGGAGAGGAATTTGCAACTGAAAAGAATCTTTGTGTTCCCAAGAAGCTAGGTGAAGGACGGCTTTCACACACACATATCTCTCAGAACTGAACATGTGGAGAGACGTTCGTTCATCTAGCACAAAGGGAACGTGATGCAGGAGAAACTTTTTCTCTGGTTTCTCAGTCTGTTTCCTAGTGCCGGTTTGAAGTTCCTGCAGTGTTCACTGTGAAACCGATTTGGAGCTAGTACCTCCCCATATATATGTATGGAGTGGAGTTTGCAACTGAAAAGAATCTTTGTGTTCCCAACAAGCTAGGTGAAGGACGGCTTTCACACACACTTATCTCTCAGAAATGAGCATGTGGAGAGACGTTCGTTCATCTAGCACAATGGGAACGGGTTTTAGGAGAAACTTTTACTCTGTTTTCTCAGTCTGTTTCCTAGCGCCGGTTTGAAGTTCCTGCAGTTTTCACTGTAAAACCGAGTTGGAGCTAGTACCTCCCCATATATATGTATGGAGTGGAGTTTGCAACTGAAAAGAAACTTTGTGTTCCCAACATGCTAGGTGAAGGACGGCTTTCACACACACTTATCTCTCAGAACTAAGCATGTGGAGAGACGTTCGTTCATCTAGCACAGATGGAACGGTTTTTAGGAGAAACTTTTACTCTGGTTTCTCAGTCTGTTTCCTAGTGCCGGTTAGAAGTTCCTGCATTTTTCACTGTAAAACCGAGTTGCAGCTAGTACCTCCCCATATATATGTATGGAGTGGAGTTTGCAACTGAAAAGAAACTTTGTGTTCCCAACAAGCTAGGTGAAGGACGGCTTTCACACACACTTATCTCTCAGAACTGAGCATGTGGAGAGACGTTCGTTCATCTAGCACAGATGGAACGGGTTGCAGGAGAAACTTATACTCTGGTTTCTCAGTCTGTTTCCTAGTGCCGGTTTGAAGTTCCTGCAGTTTTCACTGTAAAACCGAGTTGGAGCTAGTACCTCCCCATATATATGTATGGAGTGGAGTTTGCAATTGAAAAAAACTTTGTGTTCCCAACAAGCTAGGTGAAGGAAGGCTTTCACACACACTTATCTCTCAGAACTGAGCATGTGGAGAGACGTTCGTTCATCTAGCACAAAGGGAACGGATAGCAGGAGAAACTTATACTCTGGTCTCTCAGTCTGTTTCCTAGTGCCGGTTTGAAGTTCCTGCAGTGTTCACTGTGAAACCGTGTTGGAGCTAGTACCTCCCCATATACATGTATGGAGTGGAGATTGCAACTGAAAAGAATCTTTGTGTTCCCAACAAGCTAGGTGAAGGAAGGCTTTCACACACACTTATCTCTCAGAACTGAGCATGTGGAGAGACGTTCGTTCATCTAGCACAAAGGGAACGGGTAGCAGGAGAAACTTATACTCTGGTCTCTCAGTCTGTTTCCTAGTGCCGGTTTGAAGTTCCTGCAGTGTTCACTGTGAAACCGATTTGGAGCTAGTAACTCCCCATATATATGTATGGAGTGGAGTTTGCAACTGAAAAGAATCTTTGTGTTCCCAACAAGCTAGGTGAAGGACGGCTTTCACACACACTTATCTCTCAGAACTGAGCATGTGGAGAGACGTTCGTTCATCTAGCACAATGGGAACGGGTTGCAGGAGAAACTTTTACTCTGGTTTCTCAGTCTGTTTCCTAGTGCCGGTTTGAAGTTCCTGCAGTTTTCACTGTAAAACCGAGTTGGAGCTAGTACCTCCCCATATATATGTATGGAGTGGAGTTTGCAACTGAAAAGAAACTTTGTGTTCCCAACATGCTAGGTGAAGGACGGCTTTCACACACACTTATCTCTCAGAACTAAGCATGTGGAGAGACGTTCGTTCATCTAGCACAGATGGAACGGGTTTTAGGAGAAACTTTTACTCTGGTTTCTCAGTCTGTTTCCTAGTGCCGGTTTGAAGTTCCTGCATTTTTCACTGTAAAACCGAGTTGCAGCTAGTACCTCCCCATATATATGTATGGAGTGGAGTTTGCAACTGAAAAGAAACTTTGTGTTCCCAACAAGCTAGGTGAAAGACAGCTTTCACACACACTTATCTCTCAGAACTGAGCATGTGGAGAGACGTTCGTTCATCTAGCACAATGGGAACGGGTTTTAGGAGAAACTTTTACTCTGTTTTCTCAGTCTGTTTCCTAGCGCCGGTTTGAAGTTCCTGCAGTTTTCACTGTAAAACCGAGTTGGAGCTAGTACCTCCCCATATATATGTATGGAGTGGAGTTTGCAACTGAAAAGAAACTTTGTGTTCCCAACATGCTAGGTGAAGGACGGCTTTCACACACACTTATCTCTCAGAACTAAGCATGTGGATAGACGTTCGTTCATCTAGCACAGATGGAACGGGTTTTAGGAGAAACTTTTACTCTGGTTTCTCAGTCTGTTTCCTAGTGCCGGTTAGAAGTTCCTGCATTTTTCACTGTAAAACCGAGTTGCAGCTAGTACCTCCCCATATATATGTATGGAGTGGAGTTTGCAACTGAAAAGAAACTTTGTGTTCCCAACAAGCTAGGTGAAGGACGGCTTTCACACACACTTATCTCTCAGAACTGAGCATGTGGAGAGACGTTCGTTCATCTAGCACAGATGGAACGGGTTGCAGGAGAAACTTATACTCTGGTTTCTCAGTCTGTTTCCTAGTGCCGGTTTGAAGTTCCTGCAGTTTTCACTGTAAAACCGAGTTGGAGCTAGTACCTCCCCATATATATGTATGGAGTGGAGTTTGCAATTGAAAAAAACTTTGTGTTCCCAACAAGCTAGGTGAAGGAAGGCTTTCACACACACTTATCTCTCAGAACTGAGCATGTGGAGAGACGTTCGTTCATCTAGCACAAAGGGAACGGATAGCAGGAGAAATTTATACTCTGGTCTCTCAGTCTGTTTCCTAGTGCCGGTTTGAAGTTCCTGCAGTGTTCACTGTGAAACCGTGTTGGAGCTAGTACCTCCCCATATACATGTATGGAGTGGAGATTGCAACTGAAAAGAATCTTTGTGTTCCCAACAAGCTAGGTGAAGGAAGGCTTTCACACACACTTATCTCTCAGAACTGAGCATGTGGAGAGACGTTCGTTCATCTAGCACAAAGGGAACGGGTTGTAGGAGAAACTTTTACTCTGGTTTCTCAGACTGATTCCAAGTGCTGGTTTGAAGTTCCTGCAGTTTTCACTGTGAAACCGAGTTGGAGCTAGTACCTCCCCATATATATGTATGGAGAGGAATTTGCATCTGAAAAGAATCTTTGTGTTCCCAACAAGCTAGGTGAAGGACGGCTTTCACACACACATATCTCTCAGTCCTGAGCATGTGGAGAGACGTTCGTTCATCTAGCACAAAGGGAACGGGTAGCAGGAGAAACTTATACTCTGGTCTCTCAGTCTGTTTCCTAGTGCCGGTTTGAAGTTCCTGCAGTGTTCACTGTGAAACCGATTTGGAGCTAGTACCTCCCCATATATATGTATGGAGTGGAGTTTGCAACTGAAAAGAATCTTTGTGTTCCCAACAAGCTAGGTGAAGGACGGCTTTCACACACACTTATCTCTCAGAACTGAGCATGTGGAGAGACGTTCGTTCATCTAGCACAATGGGAACGGGTTGCAGGAGAAACTTTTACTCTGGTTTCTCAGTCTGTTTCCTAGTGCCGGTTTGAAGTTCCTGCAGTTTTCACTGTAAAACCGAGTTGGAGCTAGTACCTCCCCATATATATGTATGGAGTGGAGTTTGCAACTGAAAAGAAACTTTGTGTTCCCAACATGCTAGGTGAAGGACGGCTTTCACACACACTTATCTCTCAGAACTAAGCATGTGGAGAGACGTTCGTTCATCTAGCACAGATGGAACGGGTTTTAGGAGAAACTTTTACTCTGGTTTCTCAGTCTGTTTCCTAGTGCCGGTTTGAAGTTCCTGCATTTTTCACTGTAAAACCGAGTTGCAGCTAGTACCTCCCCATATATATGTATGGAGTGGAGTTTGCAACTGAAAAGAAACTTTGTGTTCCCAACAAGCTAGGTGAAAGACAGCTTTCACACACACTTATCTCTCAGAACTGAGCATGTGGAGAGACGTTCGTTCATCTAGCACAGATGGAACGGGTTTTAGGAGAAACTTATACTCTGGTTTCTCAGTCTGTTTCCTAGTGCCGGTTTGAATTTCCTGCAGTTTTTCACTGTGAAACTGAGTTGGAGCTAGTACCTCCCCATATATATGGATGGAGTGGAGTTTGCAACTGAAAAGAAACTTTGTTTTCCCAACAAGCTAGGTGAAGGACGGCTTTCACACGCACTTATCTCTCAGAACTGAGTATGTGGAGAGACGTTCGTTCATTTAGCACAAAGGGAACGGGTTGCAGGAGAAACTTTTACTCTGGATTCTCAGTCTGTTTCCTAGTGCCGGTTTGAAGTTCCTGCAGTTTTCACTGTAAAACCGAGTTGCAGCTAGTACCTCCCAATATATATGTATGGAGTGGAGTTTGCAACTGAAAAGAAACTTTGTGTTCCCAACAAGCTAGGTGAAGGACGGCTTTCACACACACTTATCTCTCAGAACTGAGCATGTGGAGAGGCGTTCGTTCATCTAGCACAGATGGAACGGGCTGCAGGAGAAACTTATACTCTGGTTTCTCAGTCTGTTTCCTAGTGCCGGTTTGAAGTTCCTGCAGTTTTCACTGTAAAACCGAGTTGGAGCTTGTACCTCCCCATATATATGGATGGAGTGGAGTTTGCAATTGAAAAAAACTTTGTGTTCCCAACAAGCTAGGTGAAGGAAGGCTTTCACACACACTTATCTCTCAGAACTTAGCATGTGGAGAGACGTTCGTTCATCTAGCACAAAGGGAACGGATAGCAGGAGAAACTTATACTCTGGTCTCTCAGTCTGTTTCCTAGTGCCGGTTTGAAGTTCCTGCAGTGTTCACTGTGAAACCGTGTTGGAGCTAGTACCTCCCCATATACATGTATGGAGTGGAGATTGCAACTGAAAAGAATCTTTGTGTTCCCAACAAGCTAGGTGAAGGAAGGCTTTCACACACACTTATCTCTCAGAACTGAGCATGTGGAGAGACGTTCGTTCATCTAGCACAAAGGGAACGGGTTGTAGGAGAAACTTTTACTCTGGTTTCTCAGACTGATTCCAAGTGCTGGTTTGAAGTTCCTGCAGTTTTCACTGTGAAACCGAGTTGGAGCTAGTACCTCCCCATATATATGTATGGAGAGGAATTTGCAACTGAAAAGAATCTTTGTGTTCCCAACAAGCTAGGTGAAGGACGGCTTTCACACACACATATCTCTCAGTACTGAGCATGTGGAGAGACGTTCGTTCATCTAGCACAAAGGGAACGGGTAGCAGGAGAAACTTATACTCTGGTCTCTCAGTCTGTTTCCTAGTGCCGGTTTGAAGTTCCTGCAGTGTTCACTGTGAAACCGATTTGGAGCTAGTACCTCCCCATATATATGTATGGAGTGGAGTTTGCAACTGAAAAGAATCTTTGTGTTCCCAACAAGCTAGGTGAAGGACGGCTTTCACACACACTTATCTCTCAGAACTGAGCATGTGGAGAGACGTTCGTTCATCTAGCACAATGGGAACGGGTTGCAGGAGAAACTTTTACTCTGGTTTCTCAGTCTGTTTCCTAGTGCCGGTTTGAAGTTCCTGCAGTTTTCACTGTAAAACCGAGTTGGAGCTAGTACCTCCCCATATATATGTATGGAGTGGAGTTTGCAACTGAAAAGAAACTTTGTGTTCCCAACATGCTAGGTGAAGGACGGCTTTCACACACACTTATCTCTCAGAACTAAGCATGTGGAGAGACGTTCGTTCATCTAGCACAGATGGAACGGGTTTTAGGAGAAACTTTTACTCTGGTTTCTCAGTCTGTTTCCTAGTGCCGGTTTGAAGTTCCTGCATTTTTCACTGTAAAACCGAGTTGCAGCTAGTACCTCCCCATATATATGTATGGAGTGGAGTTTGCAACTGAAAAGAAACTTTGTGTTCCCAACAAGCTAGGTGAAAGACAGCTTTCACACACACTTATCTCTCAGAACTGAGCATGTGGAGAGACGTTCGTTCATCTAGCACAGATGGAACGGGTTTTAGGAGAAACTTATACTCTGGTTTCTCAGTCTGTTTCCTAGTGCCGGTTTGAATTTCCTGCATTTTTTCACTGTGAAACTGAGTTGGAGCTAGTACCTCCCCATATATATGGATGGAGTGGAGTTTGCAACTGAAAAGAAACTTTGTTTTCCCAACAAGCTAGGTGAAGGACGGCTTTCACACGCACTTATCTCTCAGAACTGAGTATGTGGAGAGACGTTCGTTCATTTAGCACAAAGGGAACGGGTTGCAGGAGAAACTTTTACTCTAGTTTCTCAGTCTGTTTCCTAGTGCCGGTTTGAAGTTCCTGCAGTTTTCACTGTAAAAACGAGTTGGAGCTAGTACCTCCCCATATATATGTATGGAGTGGAGTTTGCAACTGAAAAGAAACTTTGTGTTCCCAACATGCTAGGTGAAGGACGGCTTTCACACACACTTATCTCTCAGAACTAAGCATGTGGAGAGACGTTCGTTCATCTAGCACAGATGGAACGGGTTTTAGGAGAAACTTTTACTCTGGTTTCTCAGTCTGTTTCCTAGTGCCGGTTTGAAGTTCCTGCATTTTTCACTGTAAAACCGAGTTGCAGCTAGTACCTCCCCATATATATGTATGGAGTGGAGTTTGCAACTGAAAAGAAACTTTGTGTTCCCAACAAGCTAGGTGAAAGACAGCTTTCACACACACTTATCTCTCAGAACTGAGCATGTTGAGAGACGTTCGTTCATCTAGCACAGATGGAACGGGTTTTAGGAGAAACTTATACTCTGGTTTCTCAGTCTGTTTCCTAGTGCCGGTTTGAATTTCCTGCATTTTTTCACTGTGAAACTGAGTTGGAGCTAGTACCTCCCCATATATATGGATGGAGTGGAGTTTGCAACTGAAAAGAAACTTTGTTTTCCCAACAAGCTAGGTGAAGGACGGCTTTCACACGCACTTATCTCTCAGAACTGAGTATGTGGAGAGACGTTCGTTCATTTAGCACAAAGGGAACGGGTTGCAGGAGAAACTTTTACTCTGGATTCTCAGTCTGTTTCCTAGTGCCGGTTTGAAGTTCCTGCAGTTTTCATTGTAAAACCGAGTTGCAGCTAGTACCTCCCCATATATATGTATGGAGTGGAGTTTGCAACTGAAAAGAAACTTTGTGTTCCCAACAAGCTAGGTGAAGGACGGCTTTCACACACACTTATCTCTCAGAACTGAGCATGTGGAGAGGCGTTCGTTCATCTAGCACAGATGGAACGGGTTGCAGGAGAAACTTATACTCTGGTTTCTCAGTCTGTTTCCTAGTGCCGGTTTGAAGTTCCTGCAGTTTTCACTGTAAAACCGAGTTGGAGCTAGTACCTCCCCATATATATGGATGGAGTGGAGTTTGCAATTGAAAACAAACTTTGTGTTCCCAACAAGCTAGGTGAAGGACGGCTTTCACACACACTTATCTCTCACAACTGAGCATGTAGAGAGACGTTCGTTCATGTAGCACAAAGGGAACGGTTTGCAGGAGAAACTTTTACTCTGGGTTCTCAGTCTGTTTCCTTGTGCCGGTTTGAAGTTCCTGCAGTTTTCACTGTGAAACCGAGTTGGAGCTAGTACCTCCCCATATATATGTATGGAGTGGAGTTTGCAATTTAAAAGAAACTTTGTGTTCCCAAGAAGCTAGGTGAAGGACGGCTTTCACACACACTTATCTCTCAGAACTGAGCATGTGGAGAGACGTTCGTTCATGTAGCACAAAGGGATCGGGTTGCAGGAGAAACTTTTACTCTGGTTTCTCAGTCTGTTTCCTTGTGCCGGTTTGAAGTTCCTGCAGTTTTCACTGTGAAACCGAGTTGGAGCTAGTACCTCCCCATATATATGTATGGAGTGGAGTTTGCAACTGAAAAGAAACTTTGTGTTCCCAACAAGCTAGGTGAAGGACGGCTTTCACACACACTTATCTCTCAGAACTGAGCATGTGGAGAGACGTTCGTTCATCTAGCACAAAGGGAACGGGTAGCAGGGGAAACTTTTACTCTGGTCTTCCAGTCTGTTTCCTAGTGCCGGTTTGAAGTTCCTGCAGTGTTCACTGTGAAACCGAGTTGGAGCTAGTACCTCCCCATATATATGTATGGAGTGGAATTTGCAAGTGAAAAGAAAGTTTGATTTCCCAACAAGCTAGGTGAAGGACGGCTTTCACACACACTTATCTCTCAGAACTGAGCATGTGGAGAGACGTTCGTTCATCTAGCACTGATGGAACGGGTAGCAGGAGAAACTTATACTCTGGTCTCTCATTCTGTTTCCTAGTGCCGGTTTGAAGTTCCTGCAGTGTTCACTGTGAAACCGAGTTGGAGCTAGTACCTCCCCATATATATGTATGGAGTGGAGTTTGCAATTGAAAACAAACTTTGTGTTCCCAACAAGCTAGGTGAAGGACGGCTTTCACACACACTTATCTCTCAGAACTGAGCATGTGGAGAGACGTTCGTTCATCTAGCACAAAGGGAATGGGTTGTAGGAGAAACTTTTACTCTGGTTTCTCAGACTGATTCCTAGTCCCGGTTTGAAGTTCCTTCAGTTTTCACTGTAAAACCGAGTTGCAGCTAGTACCTCCCCATATATATGTACGGAGTGGAGTTTGCAATTGAAAAAAACTTTGTGTTCCCAACAAGCTAGGTGAAGGAAGGCTTTCACACACACTAATCTCTCAGAACTGAGCATGTGGAGAGACGTTCGTTCATCTAGCACAAAGGGAACGGGTAGCAGGAGAAACTTATACTCTGGTTTCTCAGTCTGTTTCCTAGTGCCGGTTTGAAGTCCCTGCAGTGTTCACTGTGAAACCGAGTTGGAGCTAGTACCTCCCCATATACATGTATGGAGTGGAGTTTGCAACTGAAAAGAATCTTTGTGTTCCCAACAAGCTAGGTGAAGGAAGGCTTTCACACACACTTAACTCTCAGAACTGAGCAAGTGGAGAGACGTTCGTTCATCTAGCACAAAGGGAACGGGTTGCAGGAGAAACTTTTACTCTGGTTTTTCAGTCTGTTTCCTAGTGCCGGTTTGAAGTTCCTGCAGTTTTCACTGTAAAACCGAGTTGGAGCTAGTACCTCCCCATATATATGTATGGAGTGGAGTTTGCAACTGAAAAGAAACTTTGTGTTCCCAACAAGCTAGTTGAAGGACGGCTTTCACACACACTTATCTCTCAGAACTGAGCATGTGGAGAGACGTTCGTTCATGTAGCACAAAGGGAACGGGTTGCAGGAAAAACTTTTACTCTGGTTTCTCAGTCTGTTTCCTAGTGCCGGTTTGAAGTTCCTGCAGTTTTCACTGTGAAACCGAGTTGGAGCTAGTACCTCCCCATATATATGTATGGAGTGGAGTTTGCAACTGAAAAGAAACTTTGTGTTCCCAACAAGCTAGGTGAAGGACGGCTTTCACACACACTTATCTCTCAGAACTGAGCATGTGGAGAGACGTTCGTTCATCTAGCACAAAGGGAACGGGTAGCAGGAGAAACTTTTACTCTGGTCTCTCAGTCTGTTTCCTAGTGCCGGTTTGAAGTTCCTGCAGTGTTCACTGTGAAACCGAGTTGGAGCTAGTACCTCCCCATATATATGTATGGAGTGGAGTTTGCAAGTGAAAAGAAACTTTGATTTCCCAACAAGCTAGGTGAAGGACGGCTTTCACACACACTTATCTCTCAGAACTGAGCATGTGGAGAGACGTTCGTTCATCTAGCACTGATGGAACGGGTTGCAGGAGAAACTTATACTCTGGTTTCTCAGTCTGTTTCCTAGTGCCGGTTTGAAGTTCCTGCAGTTTTCACTGTAAAACTGAGTTGGAGCTAGTACCTCCCCATATATATGTATGGAGTGGAGTTTGCAATTGAAAACAAACTTTGTGTTCCCAACAAGCTAGGTGAAGGAAGGCTTTCACACACACTTATCTCTCAGAACTGAGCATGTGGAAAGACGTTCGTTCATCTAGCACAAAGGGAATGGGTGGTAGGAGAAACATTTACTCTGGTTTCTCAGACTGATTCCTAATCCCGGTTTGAAGTTCCTGCAGTTTTCACTGTGAAACCGAGTTGGAGCTAGTACCTCCCCATATATATGTATGGAGTGGAGTTTGCAACTGAAAAGAATCTTTGTGTTCCCAAAAAGCTAGGTGAAGGACGGCTTTCACACACACTTATCTCTCAGAACTGAGCAAGTGGAGAGACGTTCGTTCATCTAGCACAAAGGGAACGGGTTTTTGGAGAAACTTTTACTCTGGTTTCCCAGTCTGTTTCCTAGTTCCGGTTTGAAGTTCCTGCAGTTTTCACTGTAAAACCGAGTTGGAGCTAGTACCTCCCCATATATATGTATGGAGTGGAGTTTGCAATTGAAAACAAACTTTGTGTTCCCAACCAGCTAGGTGAAGGAAGGCTTTCACACACACTTATCTCTCATAACTGAGCATGTGGAGAGACGTTCGTTCATCTAGCACAAAGGGAACGGGTTGTAGGAGAAACTTTTACTCTGGTTTCTCAGACTGATTCCTAGTGCTGGTTTGAAGTTCCTGCAGTTTTCACTGTGAAACCGAGTTGGAGCTAGTACCTCCCCATATATATGTATGGAGAGGAATTTGCAACTGAAAAGAATCTTTGTGTTCCCAACAAGCTAGGTGAAGGACGGCTTTCACACACACTTATCTCTCAGAACTGAGCAAGTGGAGAGACGTTCGTTCATCTGGCACAAAGGGAACGGGTTGCAGGAGAAACTTTTACTCTGGTTTCTCAGTCTGTTTCCTAGTGGCGGTTTGAAGTTCCTGCAGTTTTCACTGTAAAACCGAGTTGGAGCTAGTACCTCCCCATATATATGTATGGAGTGGAGTTTGCAACTGAAAAGAAACTTTGTGTTCCCAACAAGCTAGGTGAAGGACGGCTTTCACACACACTTATCTCTCATAACTGAGCATGTGGAGAGACGTTCGTTCATCTAGCACAAAGGGAACGGGTTGTAGGAGAAACTTTTACTCCGGTTTCTCAGACTGATTCCTAGTGCTGGTTTGAAGTTCCTGCAGTTTTCACTGTGAAACCGAGTTGGAGCTAGTACCTCCCCATATATATGTATGGAGAGGAATTTGCAACTGAAAAGAATCTTTGTGTTCCCAAGAAGCTAGGTGAAGGACGGCTTTCACACACACATATCTCTCAGTACTGAGCATGTGGAGAGACGTTCGTTCATGTAGCACAAAGGGAACGAGTAGCAGGAGAAACTTATACTCTGGTCTCTCAGTCTGTTTCCTAGTGCCGGTTTGAAGTTCCTGCAGTGTTCACTGTGAAACCGATTTGGAGCTAGTACCTCCCCATATATATGTATGGAGTGGAGTTTGCAACTGAAAAGAATCTTTGTGTTCCCAACAAGCTAGGTGAAGGACGGCTTTCACACACACTTATCTCTCAGAAATGAGCATGTGGAGAGACGTTCGTTCATCTAGCACAATGGGAACGGGTTGCAGGAGAAACTTTTACTCTGTTTTCTCAGTCTGTTTCCTAGTGCCGGTTTGAAGTGCCTGCAGTTTTCACTGTAAAACCGAGTTGGAGCTAGTACCTCCCCATATATATGTATGGAGTGGAGTTTGCAACTGAAAAGAAACTTTGTGTTCCCAACATGCTAGGTGAAGGACGGCTTTCACACACACTTATCTCTCAGAACTAAGCATGTGGAGAGACGTTCGTTCATCTAGCATAGATGGAACGGGTTTTAGGAGAAACTTTTACTCTGGTTTCTCAGTCTGTTTCCTAGTGCCGGTTTGAAGTTCCTGCATTTTTCACTGTAAAACCGAGTTGCAGCTAGTACCTCCCCATATATATGTATGGAGTGGAGTTTGCAACTGAAAAGAAACTTTGTGTTCCCAACAAGCTAGGTGAAGGACAGCTTTCACACACACTTATCTCTCAGAACTGAGCATGTGGAGAGACGTTCGTTCATCTAGCACAGATGGAACGGGTTTTAGGAGAAACTTATACTCTGGTTTCTCAGTCTGTTTCCTAGTGCCGGTTTGAATTTCCTGCAGTTTTTCACTGTGAAACTGAGTTGGAGCTAGTACCTCCCCATATATATGGATGGAGTGGAGTTTGCAACTGAAAAGAAACTTTGTTTTCCCAACAAGCTAGGTGAAGGACGGCTTTCACACGCACTTATTTCTCAGAACTGAGTATGTGGAGAGACGTTCGTTCATTTAGCACAAAGGGAACGGGTTGCAGGAGAAACTTTTACTCTGGATTCTCAGTCTGTTTCCTAGTGCCGGTTTGAAGTTCCTGCAGTTTTCACTGTAAAACCGAGTTGCAGCTAGTACCTCCCCATATATATGTATGGAGTGGAATTTGCAACTGAAAAGAAACTTTGTGTTCCCAACAAGCTAGGTGAAGGACGGCTTTCACACACACTTATCTCTCAGAACTGAGCATGTGGAGAGGCGTTCGTTCATCTAGCACAGATGGAACGGGTTGCAGGAGAAACTTATACTCTGGTTTCTCAGTCTGTTTCCTAGTGCCGGTTTGAAGTTCCTGCAGTTTTCACTGTAAAACCGAGTTGGAGCTAGTACCTCCCCATATATATGGATGGAGTGGAGTTTGCAATTGAAAACAAACTTTGTGTTCCCAACAAGCTAGGTGAAGGACGGCTTTCACACACACTTATCTCTCACAACTGAGCATGTGGAGAGACGTTCGTTCATGTAGCACAAAGGGAACGGTTTGCAGGAGAAACTTTTACTCTGGGTTCTCAGTCTGTTTCCTTGTGCCGGTTTGAAGTTCCTGCAGTTTTCACTGTGAAACCGAGTTGGAGCTAGTACCTCCCCATATATATGTATGGAGTGGAGTTTGCAACTGAAAAGAAACTTTGTGTTCCCAACAAGCTAGGTGAAGGACGGCTTTCACACACACTTATCTCTCAGAACTGAGCATGTGGAGAGACGTTCGTTCATGTAGCACAAAGGGATCGGGTTGCAGGAGAAACTTTTACTCTGGTTTCTCAGTCTGTTTCCTTGTGCCGGTTTGAAGTTCCTGCAGTTTTCACTGTGAAACCGAGTTGGAGCTAGTACCTCCCCATATATATGTATGGAGTGGAGTTTGCAACTGAAAAGAAACTTTGTGTTCCCAACAAGCTAGGTGAAGGACGGCTTTCACACACACTTATCTCTCAGAACTGAGCATGTGGAGAGACGTTCGTTCATCTAGCACAAAGGGAACGGGTAGCAGGAGAAACTTTTACTCTGGTCTCTCAGTCTGTTTCCTAGTGCCGGTTTGAAGTTCCTGCAGTGTTCACTGTGAAACCGAGTTGGAGCTAGTACCTCCCCATATATATGTATGGAGTGGAGTTTGAAAGTGAAAAGAAACTTTGATTTCCCAACAAGCTAGGTGAAGGACGGCTTTCACACACACTTATCTCTCAGAACTGAGCATGTGGAGAGACGTTCGTTCATCTAGCACTGATGGAACGGGTAGCAGGAGAAACTTTTACTCTGGTCTCTCAGTCTGTTTCCTAGTGCCGGTTTGAAGTTCCTGCAGTGTTCACTGTGAAACCGAGTTGGAGCTAGTACCTCCCCATATATATGTATGGAGTGGAGTTTGCAATTGAAAACAAACTTTGTGTTCCCAACAAGCTAGGTGAAGGACGGCTTTCACACACACTTATCTCTCAGAACTGAGCATGTGGAGAGACGATCGTTCATCTAGCACAAAGGGAATGGGTTGTAGGAGAAACTTTTACTCTGGTTTCTCAGACTGATTCCTAGTCCCGGTTTGAAGTTCCTTCAGTTTTCACTGTAAAACCGAGTTGCAGCTAGTACCTCCCCATATATATGTATGGAGTGGAGTTTGCAATTGAAAAAAACTTTGTGTTCCCAACAAGCTAGGTGAAGGAAGGCTTTCACACACACTTATCTCTCAGAACTGAGCATGTGGAGAGGCGTTCGTTCATCTAGCACAGATGGAACGGGTTGCAGGAGAAACTTATACTCTGGTTTCTCAGTCTGTTTCCTAGTGCCGGTTTGAAGTTCCTGCAGTTTTCACTGTAAAACAGAGTTGGAGCTAGTACCTCCCCATATATATGGATGGAGTGGAGTTTGCAATTGAAAACAAACTTTGTGTTCCCAACAAGCTAGGTGAAGGACGGATTTCACACACACTTATCTCTCACAACTGAGCATGTGGAGAGACGTTCGTTCATGTAGCACAAAGGGAACGGTTTGCAGGAGAAACTTTTACTCTGGGTTCTCAGTCTGTTTCCTTGGGCCGGTTTGAAGTTCCTGCAGTTTTCACTGTGAAACCGAGTTGGAGCTAGTACCTCCCCATATATATGTATGGAGTGGAGTTTGCAACTGAAAAGAAACTTTGTGTTCCCAACAAGCTAGGTGAAGGACGGCTTTCACACACACTTATCTCTCAGAACTGAGCATGTGGAGAGACGTTCGTTCATGTAGCAGAAAGGGATCGGGTTGCAGGAGAAACTTTTACTCTGGTTTCTCAGTCTGTTTCCTTGTGCCGGTTTGAAGTTCCTGCAGTTTTCACTGTGAAACCGAGTTGGAGCTAGTACCTCCCCATATATATGTATGGAGTGGAGTTTGCAACTGAAAAGAAACTTTGTGTTCCCAACAAGCTAGGTGAAGGACGGCTTTCACACACACTTATCTCTCAGAACTGAGCATGTGGAGAGACGTTCGTTCATCTAGCACAAAGGGAACGGGTAGCAGGAGGAACTTTTACTCTGGTCTCTCAGTCTGTTTCCTAGTGCCGGTTTGAAGTTCCTGCAGTGTTCACTGTGAAACCGAGTTGGAGCTAGTACCTCCCCATATATATGTATGGAGTGGAGTTTGAAAGTGAAAAGAAACTTTGATTTCCCAACAAGCTAGGTGAAGGACGGCTTTCACACACACTTATCTCTCAGAACTGAGCATGTGGAGAGACGTTCGTTCATCTAGCACTGATGGAACGGGTAGCAGGAGAAACTTTTACTCTGGTCTCTCAGTCTGTTTCCTAGTACCGGTTTGAAGTTCCTGCAGTGTTCACAGTGAACCGAGTTGGAGCTAGTACCTCCCCATATATATGTATGGAGTGGAGTTTGCAATTGAAAACAAACTTTGTGTTCCCACCAAGCTAGGTGAAGGACGGCTTTCACACACACTTATCTCTCAGAACTGAGCATGTGGAGAGACGTTCGTTCATCTAGCACAAAGGGAATGGGTTGTAGGAGAAACTTTTACTCTGGTTTCTCAGACTGATTCCTAGTCCCGGTTTGAAGTTCCTTCAGTTTTCACTGTAAAACCGAGTTGCAGCTAGTACCTCCCCATATATATGTATGGAGTGGAGTTTGCAATTAAAAAAAACTTTGTGTTCCCAACAAGCTAGGTGAAGGAAGGCTTTCACACACACTTATATCTCAGAACTGAGCATGTGGAGAGGCGTTCGTTCATCTAGCACAGATGGAACGGGTTGCAGGAGAAACTTATACTCTGGTTTCTCAGTCTGTTTCCTAGTGCCGGTTTGAAGTTCCTGCAGTTTTCACTGTAAAACCGAGTTGGAGCTAGTACCTCCCCATATATATGGATGGAGTGGAGTTTGCAATTGAAAACAAACTTTGTGTTCCCAACAAGCTAGGTGAAGGACGGATTTCACACACACTTATCTCTCACAACTGAGCATGAGGAGAGACGTTCGTTCATGTAGCACAAAGGGAACGGTTTGCAGGAGAAACTTTTACTCTGGGTACTCAGTCTGTTTCCTTGGGCCGGTTTGAAGTTCCTGCAGTTTTCACTGTGAAACCGAGTTGGAGCTAGTACCTCCCCATATATATGTATGGAGTGGAGTTTGCAACTGAAAAGAAACTTTGTGTTCCCAACAAGCTAGGTGAAGGACGGCTTTCACACACACTTATCTCTCAGAACTGAGCATGTGGAGAGACGTTCGTTCATGTAGCACAAAGGGATCGGGTTGCAGGAGAAACTTTTACTCTGGTTTCTCAGTCTGTTTCCTTGTGCCGGTTTGAAGTTCCTGCAGTTTTCACTGTGAAACCGAGTTGGAGCTAGTACCTCCCCATATATATGTATGGAGTGGAGTTTGCAACTGAAAAGAAACTTTGTGTTCCCAACAAGCTAGGTGAAGGACGGCTTTCACACACACTTATCTCTCAGAACTGAGCATGTGGAGAGACGTTCGTTCATCTAGCACAAAGGGAACGGGTAGCAGGAGAAACTTTTACTCTGGTCTCTCAGTCTGTTTCCTAGTGCCGGTTTGAAGTTCCTGCAGTGTTCACTGTGAAACCGAGTTGGAGCTAGTACCTCCCCATATATATGTATGGAGTGGAGTTTGAAAGTGAAAAGAAACTTTGATTTCCCAACAAGCTAGGTGAAGGACGGCTTTCACACACACTTATCTCTCAGAACTGAGCATGTGGAGAGACGTTCGTTCATCTAGCAATGATGGAACGGGTAGCAGGAGAAACTTTTACTCTGGTCTCTCAGTCTGTTTCCTAGTGCCGGTTTGAAGTTCCTGCAGTGTTCACTGTGAAACCGTGTTGGAGCTAGTACCTCCCCATATATATGTATGGAGTGGAGTTTGCAATTGAAAACAAACTTTGTGTTCCCAACAAGCTAGGTGAAGGACGGCTTTCACACACACTTATCTCTCAGAACTGAGCATGTGGAGAGACGTTCGTTCATCTAGCACAAAGGGAATGGGTTGTAGGGGAAACTTTTACTCTGGTTTCTCAGACTGATTCCTAGTCCCGGTTTGAAGTTCCTTCAGTTTTCACTGTAAAACCGAGTTGCAGCTAGTACCTCCCCATATATATGTATGCAGTGGAGTTTGCAATTGAAAAAAACTTTGTGTTCCCAACAAGCTAGGTGAAGGAAGGCTTTCACACACACTTATCTCTCAGAACTGAGCATGTGGAGAGACGTTCGTTCATCTAGCACAAAGGGAACGGGTAGCAGGAGAAACTTATACTCTGGTCTCTCAGTCTGTTTCCTAGTGCCGGTTTGAAGTTCCTGCAGTGTTCACTGTGAAACTGAGTTGGAGCTAGTACCTCCCCATATATATGGATGGAGTGGAGTTTGCAACTGAACACAAACTTTGTTTTCCCAACAAGCTAGGTGAAGGACGGCTTTCACACGCACTTATCTCTCAGAACTGAGCATGTGGAGAGACGTTCGTTCATTTAGCACAAAGGGAACGGGTTGCAGGAGAAACTTTTACTCTGGATTCTCAGTCTGTTTCCTAGTGCCGGTTTGAAGTTCCTGCAGTTTTCACTGTAAAACCGAGTTGCAGCTAGTACCTCCCCATATATATGTATGGAGTGGGGTTTGCAACTGAAAAGAAACTTTGTGTTCCCAACAAGCTAGGTGAAGGACGGCTTCCACACACACTTATCTCTCAGAACTGAGCATGTGGAGAGACGTTCGTTCATCTAGCACAGATGGAACGGGTTTTAGGAGAAACTTTTACTCTGGTTTCTCAGTCTGTTTCCTAGTGCCGGTTTGAAGTTCCTGCAGTTTTCATTGTGAAACCGAGTTGGAGCTAGTACCTCCCCATATATATGTATGGAGTGGAGTTTGCAACTGAAAAGAATCTTTGTGTTCCCAACAAGCTAGTTGAAGGACGGCTTTCACACACACTTATCTCTGAGAACTGAGCAAGTGGAGAGACGTTCGTTCATCTAGCACAAAGGGAACGGGTTGCAGGAGAAACTTTTACTCTGGTTTCTCAGTCTTTTTCCTAGTGCCGGTTTGAAGTTCCTGCAGTTTTCACTGTAAAACCGAGTTGGAGCTAGTACCTCCCCATATATATGTATGGAGTGGAGTTTGCAACTGAAAAGAAACTTTGTGTTCCCAACAAGGTAGGTGAAGGACGGCTTTCACACACACTTATCTCTCAGAACTAAGCATGTGGAGAGACGTTCGTTCATCTAGCACAGATGGAACGGGTTTTAGGAGAAACTTTTACTCTGGTTTCTCAGTCTGTTTCCTAGTGCCGGTTTGAATTTCCTGCAGTTTTCACTGTGAAACTGAGTTGGAGCTAGTACCTCCCCATATATATGGATGGAGTGGAGTTTGCAACTGAAAAGAAACTTTGTTTTCCCAACAAGCTAGGTGAAGGACGGCTTTCACACGCACTTATCTCTCAGAACTGAGCATGTGGAGAGACGTTCGTTCATTTAGCACAAAGGGAACGGGTTGCAGGGGAAACTTTTACTCTGGATTCTCAGTCTGTTTCCTAGTGCCGGTTTGAAGTTCCTGCAGTTTTCACTGTAAAACCGAGTTGCAGTTGGTACCTCCCCATATATATGTATGGAGTGGAGTTTGCAACTGAAAAGAAACTTTGTGTTCCCAACAAGCTAGGTGAAGGACGGCTTTCACACACACTTATCTCTCAGAATTGAGCATGTGGAGAGACGTTCGTTCATCTAGCACAAAGGGAACGGGTAGCAGGAGAAACTTATTCTCTGGTCTCTCAGTCTGTTTCCTAGTGCCGGTTTGAAGTTCCTGCAGTGTTCACTGTGAAACCGAGTTGGAGCTAGTACCTCCCCATATATATGTATGGAGTGGAGTTTGCAAGTGAAAAGAAACTTTGATTTCCCAACAAGCTAGGTGAAGGAAGGCTTTCACACACACTTATCTCTCAGAACTGAGCATGTGGAGAGACGTTCGTTCATCTAGCACAAAGGGAATGGGTGGTAGGAGAAACTTTTACTCTGGTTTCTCAGTCTGTTTCCTAGTGCCGGTTTGAATTTCCTGCAGTTTTCACTGTGAAAATGAGTTGGAGCTAGTACCTCCCCATATATATGGATGGAGTGGAGTTTGCAACTGAAAAGAAACTTTGTTTTCCCAACAAGCTAGGTGAAGGACGGCTTTCACACGCACTTATCTCTCAGAACTGAGCATGTGGAGAGACGTTCGTTCATTTAGCACAAAGGGAACGGGTTGCAGGGGAAAATTTTACTCTGGATTCTCAGTCTGTTTCCTAGTGCCGGTTTGAAGTTCCTGCAGTTTTCACTGTAAAACCGAGTTGCAGTTGGTACCACCCCATATATATGTATGGAGTGGAGTTTGCAACTGAAAAGAAACTTTGTGTTCCCAACAAGCTAGGTGAAGGACGGCTTTCACACACACTTATCTCTCAGAACTGAGCATGTGGAGAGACGTTCGTTCATCTAGCACAAAGGGAACGGGTAGCAGGAGAAACTTATACTCTGGTCTCTCAGTCTGTTTCCTAGTGCCGGTTTGAAGTTCCTGCAGTGTTCACTGTGAAACCGAGTTGGAGCTAGTACCTCCCCATATATATGTATGGAGTGGAGTTTGCAAGTGAAAAGAAACTTTGATTTCCCAACAAGGTAGGTGAAGGAAGGCTTTCACACACACTTATCTCTCAGAACTGAGCATGTGGAGAGACGTTCGTTCATCTAGCACAAAGGGAATGGGTGGTAGGAGAAACTTTTACTCTGGTTTCTCAGACTGATTCCTAGTCCCGGTTTGAAGTTCCTGCAGTTTTCACTGTGAAACCGATTTGGAGCTAGTACCTCCCCATATATATGTATGGAGTGGAGTTTGCAACTGAAAAGAATCTTTGTGTTCCCAACAAGCTAGGTGAAGGACGGCTTTCACACACACATATCTCTCAGAACTGAGCAAGTGGAGAGACGTTCGTTCATCTAGCACAAAGGGAACGGGTTGCAGGAGAAACTTTTACTCTGGTTTCTCAGTCTGTTTCCTAGTGCCGGTTTGAAGTTCCTGCAGTTTTCACTGTAAAACCGAGTTGGAGCTAGTACCTCCCCATATATATGTATGGAGTGGAGTTTGCAACTGAAAAGAAACTTTGTGTTCCCAACAAGCTAGGTGAAGGACGGCTTTCACACACACTTATCTCTCAGAACTAAGCAAGTGGAGAGACTTTCGTTCATCTAGCACAGATGGAACGGGTTTTAGGAGAAACTTTTACTCTGGTTTCTAAGTCTGTTTCCTAGTGCCGGTTTGAATTTCCTGCAGTTTTCACTGTGAAACTGAGTTGGAGCTAGTACCTCCCCATATATATGGATGGAGTGGAGTTTGCAACTGAAAAGAAACTTTGTTTTCCCAACAATCTAGGTGAAGGACGGCTTTCACACGCACTTATCTCTCAGAACTGAGCATGTGGAGAGACGTTCGTTCATTTAGCACAAAGGGAACGGGTTGCAGGAGAAACTTTTACTCTGGATTCTCAGTCCGTTTCCTAGTGCCGGTTTGAAGTTCCTGCAGTTTTCACTGTGAAACTGATTTGGAGCTCGTACCTCTCCATATATATGGATGGAGTGGAGTTTGCAACTGAAAAGAAACTTTGTTTTCCCAACAAGCTAGGTGAAGGACGGCTTTCACACGCACTTATCTCTCAGAACTGAGCATGTGGAGAGACGTTCGTTCATTTAGCACAAAGGGAACGGGTTGCAGGAGAAACTTTTACTCTCGATTCTCAGTCTGTTTCCTAGTGCCGGTTTGAAGTTCCTGCAGTTTTCACTGTAAAACCGAGTTGCAGTTGGTACCTCCCCATATATATGTATGGAGTGGAGTTTGCAACTGAAAAGAAACTTTGTGTTCCCAACAAGCTAGGTGAAGGACGGCTTTCACACACACTTATCTCTCAGAACTGAGCATGTGTAGCGACGTTCGTTCATCTAGCACAAAGGAACGGGTAGCAGGAGAAACTTATACTCTGGTCTCTCAGTCTGTTTCCTAGTGCCGATTTGAAGTTCCTGCAGTGTTCACTGTGAAACCGAGTTGGAGCTAGTACCTCCCCATATATATGTATGGAGTGGAGTTTGCAAGTGAAAAGAAACTTTGATTTCCCAACAAGCTAGGTGAAGGACGGCTTTCACACACACTTACCTCTCAGAACTGAGCATGTGGAGAGATGATCATTCATCTAGCAGAAAGGGAATGGGTGGTAGGAGAAACTTTTACTCTGGTTTCTCAGACTGATTCCTAGTCCCGGTTTGAAGTTCCTGCAGTTTTCACTGTGAAACCGAGTTGGAGCTAGTACCTCCCCATATATATGTATGGAGTGGAGTTTGCAACTGAAAAGAAACTTTGTGTTCCCAACAAGCTAGGTGAAGGACGGCTTTCACACACACTTTTCTCTCAGAACTGAGCATGTGGAGAGACGTTCGTTCATCTAGCACAAAGGGAATGGGTGGTAGGAGAAACTTTTACTCTGGTTTCTCAGACTGATTCCTAGTCCCGGTTGGAAGTTCCTGCAGTTTTCACTGTGAAACCGAGTTGGAGCTAGTACCTCCCCATATATATGTATGGAGTGGAGTTTGCAACTGAAAAGAAACTTTGTGTTCCCAACAAGCTAGGTGAAGGACGGCTTTCACACACACTTATCTCTCAGAACTGAGCATGTGGAGAGACGTTCGTTCATCTAGCACAAAGGGAACGGGTAGCAGGAGAAACTTATACTCTGGTCTCTCAGTCTGTTTCCTAGTGCCGGTTTGAAGTTCCTGCAGTGTTCACTGTGAAACCGAGTTGGAGCTAGTACCTCCCCATATATATGTATGGACTGGAGTTTGCAACTGAAAAGAATCTTTGTGTTCCCAACAAGCTAGGTGAAGGACGGCTTTCACACACACATATCTCTCAGAACTGAGCAAGTGGAGAGACGTTCGTTCATCTAGCACAAAGGGAACGGGTTGCAGGAGAAACTTTTACTCTGGTTTCTCAGTCTGTTTCCTAGTGCCGGTTTGAAGTTCCTGCAGTTTTCACTGTAAAACCGAGTTGGAGCTAGTACCTCCCCATATATATGTATGGAGTGGAGTTTGCAACTGAAAAGAAACTTTGTGTTCCCAACAAGCTAGGTGAAGGACGGCTTTCACACACACTTATCTCTCAGAACTGAGCATGTGGAGAGACGTTCGTTCATCTAGCACAGATGGAACGGGTTTTAGGAGAAACTTTTACTCTGGTTTCTCAGTCTGTTTCCTAGTGCCGGTTTGAATTTCCTGCATTATTCACTGTGAAACTGAGTTGGATCTAGTACCTCCCCATATATATGTATGGAGTGGAGTTTGCAAGTGAAAAGAAACTTTGATTTCCCAACAAGCTAGGTGAAGGACGGCTTTCACACACACTTATCTCTCAGAACTGAGCATGTGGAGAGACGTTCGTTCATCTAGCACAAAGGGAATGGGTGGTAGGAGAAACTTTTACTCTGGTTTCTCAGACTGATTCCTAGTCCCGGTTTGAAGTTCCTGCAGTTTTCACTGTGAAACCGAGTTGGAGCTAGTACCTCCCCATATATATGTATGGAGTGGAGTTTGCAACTGAAAAGAATCTTTGTGTTCCCAACAAGCTAGGTGAAGGACGGCTTTCACACACACTTATCTCTCAGAACTGAGCAAGTGGAGAGACGTTCGTTCATCTAGCACAAAGGGAACGGGTTTTAGGAGAAACTTTTACTCTGGTTTCTCAGTCTGTTCCCTAGTGCCGGTTTGAAGTTCCTGCAGTTTTCACTGTGAAACCGAGTTGGAGCTAGTACCTCCCCATATATATGTATGGAGTGGAGTTTGCAATTGAAAACAAACTTTGTGTTCCCAACCAGCTAGGTGAAGGAAGGCTTTCACACACACTTATCTCTCAGAACTGAGCATGTGGAGAGACGTTCGTTCATCTAGCACAAAGGGAACGGGTTGCATGAGAAACTTTTACTCTGGTTTCTCAGTCTGTTTCCTAGTGCCGGTTTGAAGTTCCTGCAGTTTTCACTGTGAAACCGAGTTGGAGCTAGTACCTCCCCATATATATGTATGGAGTGGAGTTTGCAACTGAAAAGAAACTTTGTGTTCCCAACAAGCTAGGTGAAGGACGGCTTTCACACACACTTATCTCTCAGAACTAAGCATGTGGAGAGACGTTCGTTCATCTAGCACAGATGTAACGGGTTTTAGGAGAAACTTTTACTCTGGTTTCTCAGTCTGTTTCCTAGTGCCGGTTTGAATTTCCTGCAGTTTTCACTGTGAAACTGAGTTGGAGCTAGTACCTCCCCATATATATGGATGGATTGGAGTTTGCAACTGAAAAGAAACTTTGTTTTCCCAACAAGCTAGGTGAAGGACGGCTTTCACACACACTTATCTCTCAGAACTGAGCATGTGGAGGGACGTTCGTTCATTTAGCACAAAGGGAACGGGTTGCAGGAGAAACTTTTACTCTGGATTCTCAGTCTGTTTCCTAGTGCCGGTTTGAAGTTCCTGCAGTTTTCACTGTAAAACCGAGTTGCAGTTGATACCTCCCCATATATATGTATGGAGTGGAGTTTGCAACTGAAAAGAAACTTTGTGTTCCCAACAAGCTAGGTGAAGGACGGCTTTCACACACACTTATCTCTCAGAACTGAGCATGTGGAGAGACGTTCGTTCATCTAGCACAAAGGGAACGGGTAGCAGGAGAAACTTATACTCTGGTCTCTCAGTCTGTTTCCTAGTGCCGGTTTGAAGTTCCTGCAGTGTTCACTGTGAAACCGATTTGGAGCTAATACCTCCCCATATATATGTATGGAGTGGAGTTTGCAAGTGAAAAGAAACTTTGATTTCCCAACAAGCTAGGTGAAGGAAGGCTTTCACACACACTTATCTCTCAGAACTGAGTATGTGGAGAGACGTTCGTTCATCTAGCACAAAGGGAATGGGTGGTAGGAGAAACTTTTACTCTGGTTTCTCAGACTGATTCCTAGTCCCGGTTTGAAGTTCCTGCAGTGTTCACTGTGAAACCGATTTGGAGCTAGTACCTCCCCATATATATGTATGGAGTGGAGTTTGCAACTGAAAAGAATCTTTGTGTTCCCAACAAGCTAGGTGAAGGACGGCTTTCACACACACTTATCTCTCAGAACTGAGCATGTGGAGAGACGTTCGTTCATCTAGCACAATGGGAACGGGTTGCAGGAGAAACTTTTACTCTGGTTTCTCAGTCTGTTTCCTAGTGCCGGTTTGAAGTTCCTGCAGTTTTCACTGTAAAACCGAGTTGGAGCTAGTACCTCCCCATATATATGTATGGAGTGGAGTTTGCAACTGAAAAGAAACTTTGTGTTCCCAACATGCTAGGTGAAGGACGGCTTTCACACACACTTATCTCTCAGAACTAAGCATGTGGAGAGACGTTCGTTCATCTAGCACAGATGGAACGGGTTTTAGGAGAAACTTTTACTCTGGTTTCTCAGTCTGTTTCCTAGTGCCGGTTTGAATTTCCTGCAGTTTTCACTGTAAAACCGAGTTGCAGCTAGTACCTCCCCATATATATGTATGGAGTGGAGTTTGCAACTGAAAAGAAACTTTGTGTTCCCAACAAGCTAGGTGAAGGACGGCTTTCACACACACTTATCTCTCAGAACTGAGCATGTGGAGAGACGTTCGTTCATCTAGCACAGATGGAACGGGTTGCAGGAGAAACTTATACTCTGGTTTCTCAGTCTGTTTCCTAGTGCCGGTTTGAAGTTCCTGCAGTTTTCACTGTAAAACCGAGTTGGAGCTAGTACCTCCCCATATATATGTATGGAGTGGAGATTGCAATTGAAAAAAACTTTGTGTTCCCAACCAGCTAGGTGAAGGAAGGCTTTCACACACACTTATCTCTCATAACTGAGCATGTGGAGAGACGTTCGTTCATCTAGCACAAAGGGAACGGGTAGCAGGAGAAACTTATACTCTGGTCTCTCAGTCTGTTTCCTAGTGCCGGTTTGAAGTTCCTGCAGTGTTCACTGTGAAACCGAGTTGGAGCTAGTACCTCCCCATATTTATGTATGGAGTGGAGTTTGCAACTGAAAAGAAACTTTGTGTTCCCAACAAGCTAGGTGAAGGACGGCTTTCACACACACTTATCTCTCAGAACTGAGCATGTGGAGAGACGTTCGTTCATGTAGCACAAAGGGAACGGGTTGCAGGAAAAACTTTTACTCTGGTTTCTCAGTCTGTTTCCTAGTGCCGGTTTGAAGTTCCTGCAGTTTTCACTGTGAAACCGAGTTGGAGCTAGTACCTCCCCATATATATGTATGGAGTGGAGTTTGCAACTGAAAAGAAACTTTGTGTTCCCAACAAGCTAGGTGAAGGACGGCTTTCACACACACTTATCTCTCAGAACTGAGCATGTGGAGAGACGTTCGTTCATCTAGCACAAAGGAACGGGTAGCAGGAGAAACTTTTACTCTGGTCTCTCAGTCTGTTTCCTAGTGCCGGTTTGAAGTTCCTGCAGTGTTCACTGTGAAACCGAGTTGGAGCTAGTACCTCCCCATATATATGTATGGAGTGGAGTTTGCAAGTGAAAAGAAACTTTGATTTCCCAACAAGCTAGGTGAAGGACGGCTTTCACACACACTTATCTCTCAGAACTGAGCATGTGGAGAGACGTTCGTTCATCTAGCACTGATGGAACGGGTTGCAGGAGAAACTTATACTCTGGTTTCTCAGTCTGTTTCCTAGTGCCGGTTTGAAGTTTCTGCAGTTTTCACTGTAAAACCGAGTTGGAGCTAGTACCTCCCCATATATATGTATGGAGTGGAGTTTGCAATTTAAAACAAACTTTGTGTTCCCAACAAGCTAGGTGAAGGAAGGCTTTCACACACACTTATCTCTCAGAACTGAGCATGTGGAAAGACGTTCGTTCATCTAGCACAAAGGGAATGGGTGGTAGGAGAAATTTTACTCTGGTTTCTCAGACTGATTCCTAGTCCCGGTTTGAAGTTCCTGCAGTTTTCACTGTGAAACCGAGTTGGAGCTAGTACCTCCCCATATATATGTATGGAGTGGAGTTTGCAACTGAAAAGAATCTTTGTGTTCCCAAAAAGCTAGGTGAAGGACGGCTTTCACACACACTTATCTCTCAGAACTGAGCAAGTGGAGAGACGTTCGTTCATCTAGCACAAAGGGAACGGGTTTTAGGAGAAACTTTTACTCTGGTTTCTCAGTCTGTTTCCTAGTGCCGGTTTGAAGTTCCTGCAGTTTTCACTGTTAAACCGAGTTGGAGCTAGTACCTCCCCATATATATGTATGGAGTGGAGTTTGCAATTGAAAACAAACTTTGTGTTCCCAACCAGCTAGGTGAAGGAAGGCTTTCACACACACTTATCTCTCATATCTGAGCATGTGGAGAGACGTTCGTTCATCTAGCACAAAGGGAACGGGTTGTAGGAGAAACTTTTACTCTGGTTTCTCAGACTGATTCCTAGTGCTGGTTTGAAGTTCCTGCAGTTTTCACTGTGAAACAGAGTTGGAGCTAGTACCTCCCCATATATATGTATGGAGAGGAATTTGCAACTGAAAAGAATATTTGTGTTCCCAACAAGCTAGGTGAAGGACGGCTTTCACACACACTTATCTCTCAGAACTGAGCAAGTGGAGAGACGTTCGTTCATCTGGCACAAAGGGAACGGGTTGCAGGAGAAACTTTTACTCTGGTTTCTCAGTCTGTTTCCTAGTGCCGGTTTGAAGTTCCTGCAGTTTTCACTGTAAAACCGAGTTGGAGCTAGTACCTCCCCATATATATGTATGGAGTGGAGTTTGCAACTGAAAAGAAACTTTGTGTTCCCAACATGCTAGGTGAAGGACGGCTTTCACACACACTTATCTCTCAGAACTGAGCATGTGGAGAGACGTTCGTTCATCTAGCACAGATGGAACGGGTCTTAGGAGAAACTTTTACTCTGGTTTCTCAGTCTGTTTCCTAGTGCCGGTTTGAATTTCCTGCAGTTTTCACTGTAAAACCGAGTTGCAGCTAGTACCTCCCCATATATATGTATGGAGTGGAGTTTGCAACTGAAAAGAAACTTTGTGTTCCCAACAAGCTAGGTGAAGGACGGCTTTCACACACACTTATCTCTCAGAACTGAGCATGTGGAGAGACGTTCGTTCATCTAGCACAGATGGAACGGGTTGCAGGAGAAACTTATACTCTGGTCTCTCAGTCTGTTTCCTAGTGCCGGTTTGAAGTTCCTGCAGTTTTCACTGTAAAACCGAGTTGGAGCTAGTACCTCCCCATATATATGTATGGAGTGGAGTTTGCAATTGAAAAAAACTTTGTGTTCCCAACCAGCTAGGTGAAGGAAGGCTTTCACACACACTTATCTCTCATAACTGAGCATGTGGAGAGACGTTCGTTCATCTAGCACAAAGGGAACGGGTAGCAGGAGAAACTTATACTCTGGTCTCTCAGTCTGTTTCCTAGTGCCGGTTTGAAGTTCCTGCAGTGTTCACTGTGAAACCGAGTTGGAGCTAGTACCTCCCCATATTTATGTATGGAGTGGAGTTTGCAACTGAAAAGAAACTTTGTGTTCCCAACAAGCTAGGTGAAGGACGGCTTTCACACACACTTATCTCTCAGAACTGAGCATGTGGAGAGACGTTCGTTCATGTAGCACAAAGGGAACGGGTTGCAGGAAAAACTTTTACTCTGGTTTCTCAGTCTGTTTCCTAGTGCCGGTTTGAAGTTCCTGCAGTTTTCACTGTGAAACCGAGTTGGAGCTAGTACCTCCCCATATATATGTATGGAGTGGAGTTTGCAACTGAAAAGAAACTTTGTGTTCCCAACAAGCTAGGTGAAGGACGGCTTTCACACACACTTATCTCTCAGAACTGAGCATGTGGAGAGACGTTCGTTCATCTAGCACAAAGGGAACGGGTAGCAGGAGAAACTTATACTCTGGTCTCTCAGTCTGTTTCCTAGTGCCGGTTTGAAGTTCCTGCAGTGTTCACTGTGAAACCGAGTTGGAGCTAGTACCTCCCCATATATATGTATGGAGTGGAGTTTGCAACTGAAAAGAATCTTTGTGTTCCCAACAAGCTAGGTGAAGGACGGCTTTCACACACACTTATCCCTCAGAACTGAGCAAGTGGAGAGACGTTCGTTCATCTAGCACAAAGGGAACGGGTTTTAGGAGAAACTTTTACTCTGGTTTCTCAGTCTGTTTCCTAGTGCCGGTTTGAAGTTCCTTCAGTTTTCACTGTAAAACCGAGTTGGAGCTAGTACCTCCCCATATATATGTATGGAGTGGAGTTTGCAATTGAAAACAAACTTTGTGTTCCCAACCAGCTAGGTGAAGGAAGGCTTTCACACACACTTATCTCTCATATCTGAGCATGTGGAGAGACGTTCGTTCATCTAGCACAAAGGGAACGGGTTGTAGGAGAAACTTTTACTCTGGTTTCTCAGACTGATTCCTAGTGCTGGTTTGAAGTTCCTGCAGTTTTCACTGTGAAACAGAGTTGGAGCTAGTACCTCCCCATATATATGTATGGAGAGGATTTTGCAACTGAAAAGAATATTTGTGTTCCCAACAAGCTAGGTGAAGGACGGCTTTCACACACACTTATCTCTCAGAACTGAGCAAGTGGAGAGACGTTCGTTCATCTGGCACAAAGGGAACGGGTTGCAGGAGAAACTTTTACTCTGGTTTCTCAGTCTGTTTCCTAGTGCCGGTTTGAAGTTCCTGCAGTTTTCACTGTAAAACCGAGTTGGAGCTAGTACCTCCCCATATATATGTATGGAGTGGAGTTTGCAACTGAAAAGAAACTTTGTGTTCCCAACAAGTTAGGTGAAGGACGGCTTTCACACACACTTATCTCTCATAACTGAGCATGTGGAGAGACGTTCGTTCATCTAGCACAAAGGGAACGGGTTGTAGGAGAAACTTTTACTCTGGTTTCTCAGACTGATTCCTAGTGCTGGTTTGAAGTTCCTGCAGTTTTCACTGTGAAACCGAGTTGGAGCTAGTACCTCCCCATATATATGTATGAGGAATTTGCAACTGAAAAGAATCTTTGTGTTCCCAAGAAGCTAGGTGAAGGACGGCTTTCACACACACATATCTCTCAGTACTGAGCATGTGGAGAGACGTTCGTTCATCTAGCACAAAGGGAACGGGTAGCAGGAGAAACTTATACTCTGGTCTCTCAGTCTGTTTCCTAGTGCCGGTTTGAAGTTCCTGCAGTGTTCACTGTGAAACCGATTTGGAGCTAGTACGTCCCCATATATATGTATGGAGTGGAGTTTGCAATTGAAAACAAACTTTGTGTTCCCAACATGCTAGGTGAAGGACGGCTTTCACACACACTTATCTCTCAGAACTAAGCATGTGGATAGACGTTCGTTCATCTAGCACAGATGGAACGGGTTTTAGGAGAAACTTTTACTCTGGTTTCTCAGTCTGTTTCCTAGTGCCGGTTTGAAGTTCCTGCATTTTTCACTGTAAAACCGAGTTGCAGCTAGTACCTCCCCATATATATGTATGGAGTGGAGTTTGCAAGTGAAAAGAAACTTTGATTTCCCAACAAGCTAGGTGAAGGACGGCTTTCACACACACTTATCTCTCAGAACTGAGCATGTGGATAGACGTTCGTTCATCTAGCACTGATGGAACGGGTTGCAGGAGAAACTTATACTCTGGTTTCTCAGTCTGTTTCCTAGTGCCGGTTTGAAGTTCCTGCAGTTTTCACTGTAAAACCGAGTTGGAGCTAGTACCTCCCCATATATATGTATGGAGTGGAGTTTGCAATTGAAAACAAACTTTGTGTTCCCAACAAGCTAGGTGAAGGAAGGCTTTCACACACACTTATCTCTCAGAACTGAGCATGTGGAAAGACGTTCGTTCATCTAGCACAAAGGGAATGGGTGGTAGGAGAAACTTTTACTCTGGTTTCTCAGACTGATTCCTAGTCCCGGTTTGAAGTTCCTGCAGTTTTCACTGTGAAACCGAGTTGGAGCTAGTACCTCCCCATATATATGTATGGAGTGGAGTTTGCAACTGAAAAGAATCTTTGTGTTCCCAAAAAGCTAGGTGAAGGACGGCTTTCACACACACTTATCTCTCAGAACTGAGCATGTGGAGAGACGTTCGTTCATCTAGCACAAAGGGAACGGGTAGCAGGAGAAACTTATACTCTGGTCTCTCAGTCTGTTTCCTAGTGCCGGTTTGAAGTTCCTGCACTGTTCACTGTGAAACCGATTTGGAGCTAGTACCTCCCCATATATATGTATGGAGTGGAGTTTGCAAGTGAAAAGAAACTTTGATTTCCCAACAAGCTAGGTGAAGGAAGGCTTTCACACACACTTATCTCTCAGAACTGAGCATGTGGAGAGACGTTCGTTCATCTAGCACAAAGGGAATGGGTGGTAGGAGAAACTTTTACTCTGGTTTCTCAGACTGATTCCTACTCCCGGTTTGAAGTTCCTGCAGTGTTCACTGTGAAACCGATTTGGAGCTAGTACCTCCCCATATATATGTATGGAGTGGAGTTTGCAACTGAAAAGAATCTTTGTGTTCCCAACAAGCTAGGTGAAGGACGGCTCTCACACACACTTATCTCTCAGAACTGAGCATGTGGAGAGACGTTCGGTCATCTAGCACAATGGGAACGGGTTGCAGGAGAAACTTTTACTCTGGTTTCTCAGTCTGTTTCCTAGTGCCGGTTTGAAGTTCCTGCAGTTTTCACTGTAAAACCGAGTTGGAGCTAGTACCTCCCCATATATATGTATGGAGTGGAGTTTGCAACTGAAAAGAAACTTTGTGTTCCCAACATGCTAGGTGAAGGACGGCTTTCACACACACTTATCTCTCAGAACTGAGCATGTGGAGAGACGTTCGTTCATCTAGCACAGATGGAACGGGTCTTAGGAGAAACTTTTACTCTGGTTTCTCAGTCTGTTTCCTAGTGCCGGTTTGAATTTCCTGCAGTTTTCACTGTAAAACCGAGTTGCAGCTAGTACCTCCCCATATATATGTATGGAGTGGAGTTTGCAACTGAAAAGAAACTTTGTGTTCCCAACAAGCTAGGTGAAGGACGGCTTTCACACACACTTATCTCTCAGAACTGAGCATGTGGAGAGACGTTCGTTCATCTAGCACAGATGGAACGGGTTGCAGGAGAAACTTATACTCTGGTCTCTCAGTCTGTTTCCTAGTGCCGGTTTGAAGTTCCTGCAGTTTTCACTGTAAAACCGAGTTGGAGCTAGTACCTCCCCATATATATGTATGGAGTGGAGTTTGCAATTGAAAAAAACTTTGTGTTCCCAACCAGCTAGGTGAAGGAAGGCTTTCACACACACTTATCTCTCATAACTGAGCATGTGGATAGACGTTCGTTCATCTAGCACAAAGGGAACGGGTAGCAGGAGAAACTTATACTCTGGTCTCTCAGTCTGTTTCCTAGTGGCTGTTTGAAGTTCCTGCAGTGTTCACTGTGAAACCGAGTTGGAGCTAGTACCTCCCCATATTTATGTATGGAGTGGAGTTTGCAACTGAAAAGAAACTTTGTGTTCCCAACAAGCTAGGTGAAGGACGGCTTTCACACACACTTATCTCTCAGAACTGAGCATGTGGAGAGACGTTCGTTCATCTAGCACAAAGGGAACGGGTAGCAGGAGAAACTTTTACTCTGGTTTCTCAGTCTGTTTCCTAGTGCCGGTTTGAAGTTCCTGCAGTGTTCACTGTGAAACCGAGTTGGAGCTAGTACCTCCCCATATATATGTATGGAGTGGAGTTTGCAAGTGAAAAGAAACTTTGATTTCCCAACAAGCTAGGTGAAGGACGGCTTTCACACACACTTATCTCTCAGAACTGAGCATGTGGAGAGACGTTCGTTCATCTAGCACTGATGGAACGGGTAGCAGGAGAAACTTATACTCTGGTCTCTCAGTCTGTTTCCTAGTGCCGGTTTGAAGTTCCTGCAGTTTTCACTGTGAAACCGAGTTGGAGCTAGTACCTCCCCATATATATGTATGGAGTGGAGTTTGCAATTTAAAACAAACTTTGTGTTCCCAACAAGCTAGGTGAAGGAAGGCTTTCACACACACTTATCTCTCAGAACTGAGCATGTGGAAAGACGTTCGTTCATCTAGCACTGATGGAACGGGTTGCAGGAGAAACTTATACTCTGGTTTCTCAGTCTGATTCTTAGTGCCGGTTTGAAGTTCCTGCAGTTTTCACTGTGAAACCGAGTTGGAGCTAGTACCTCCCCATATATATGTATGGAGTGGAGTTTGCAATTTAAAACAAACTTTGTGTTCCCAAAAAGCTAGGTGAAGGACGGCTTTCACACACACTTATCTCTCAGAACTGAGCATGTGGAAAGACGTTCGTTCATCTAGCACAAAGGGAATGGGTGGTAGGAGAAAGTTTTACTCTGGTTTCTCAGACTGATTCCTAGTCCCGGTTTGAAGTTCCTGCAGTTTTCACTGTGAAACCGAGTTGGAGCTAGTACCTCCCCATATATATGTATGGAGTGGAGTTTGCAACTGAAAAGAATCTTTGTGTTCCCAACCAGCTAGGTGAAGGACGGCTTTCACACACACTTATCTCTCATATCTGAGCATGTGGAGAGACGTTCGTTCATCTAGCACAAAGGGAACGGGTTGTAGGAGAAACTTTTACTCTGGTTTCTCAGTCTGTTTCCTAGTGCCGGTTTGAAGTTCCTGCAGTTTTCACTGTGAAACCGAGTTGGAGCTAGTACCTCCCCATATATATGTATGGAGTGGAATTTGCAACTGAAAAGAATCTTTGTGTTCCCAACAAGCTAGGTGAAGGACGGCTTTCACACACACTTATCTCTCAGAACTGAGCAAGTGGAGAGACGTTCGTTCATCTGGCACAAAGGGAACGGGTTGCAGGAGAAACTTTTACTCTGGTTTCTCAGTCTGTTTCCTAGTGCCGGTTTGAAGTTCCTGCAGTTTTCACTGTAAAACCGAGTTGGAGCTAGTACCTCCCCATATATATGTATGGAGTGGAGTTTGCAACTGAAAAGAAACTTTGTGTTCCCAACAAGCTAGGTGAAGGACGGCTTTCACACACACTTATCTCTCATAACTGAGCATGTGGAGAGACGTTCGTTCATCTAGCACAAAGGGAACGGGTTGTAGGAGAAACTTTTACTCTGGTTTCTCAGACTGATTCCTAGTGCCGGTTTGAAGTTCCTGCAGTTTTCACTGTGAAACCGAGTTGGAGCTAGTACCTCCCCATATATATGTATGGAGAGGAATTTGCAACTAAAAAGAATCTTTGTGTTCCCAAGAAGCTAGGTGAAGGACGGCTTTCACACACACATATCTCTCAGTACTGAGCATGTGGAGAGACGTTCGTTCATCTAGCACAAAGGGAACGGGTAGCAGGAGAAACTTATACTCTGGTCTCTCAGTCTGTTTCCTAGTGCCGGTTTGAAGTTCCTGCAGTGTTCACTGTGAAACCGATTTGGAGCTAGTACGTCCCCATATATATGTATGGAGTGGAGTTTGCAACTGAAAAGAATCTTTGTGTTCCCAACAAGCTAGGTGAAGGACGGCTTTCACACACACTTATCTCTCAGAACTGAGCATGTGGAGAGACGTTCGTTCATCTAGCACAAAGGGAACGGGTAGCAGGAGAAACTTTTACTCTGGTCTCTCAGTCTGTTTCCTAGTGCCGGTTTGAAGTTCCTGCAGTGTTCACTGTGAAACCGAGTTGGAGCTAGTACCTCCCCATATATATGTATGGAGTGGAGTTTGCAAGTGAAAAGAAACTTTGTGTTCCCAACAAGCTAGGTGAAGGACGGCTTTCACACACACTTATCTCTCAGAACTGAGCATGTGGATAGACGTTCGTTCATCTAGCACAAAGGGAATGGGTGGTAGGAGAAACTTTTACTCTGGTTTCTCAGACTGATTCCTAGTCCCGGTTTGAAGTTCCTGCAGTTTTCACTGTGAAACCGAGTTGGAGCTAGTACCTCCCCATATATATGTATGGAGTGGAGTTTGAAACTGAAAAGAAACTTTGTGTTCCCAACAAGCTAGGTGAAGGACGGCTTTCACACACACTTATCTCTCAGAACTGAGCATGTGGATAGACGTTCGTTCATCTAGCACAGATGGAACGGGTTTTAGGAGAAACTTTTACTCTGGTTTCTCAGTCTGTTTCCTAGTGCCGGTTTGAAGTTCCTGCATTTTTCACTGTAAAACCGAGTTGCAGCTAGTACCTCCCCATATATATGTATGGAGTGGAGTTTGCAAGTGAAAAGAAACTTTGATTTCCCAACAAGCTAGGTGAAGGACGGCTTTCACACACACTTATCTCTCAGAACTGAGCATGTGGATAGACGTTCGTTCATCTAGCACTGATGGAACGGGTTGCAGGAGAAACTTATACTCTGGTTTCTCAGTCTGTTTCCTAGTGCCGGTTTGAAGTTCCTGCAGTTTTCACTGTAAAACCGAGTTGGAGCTAGTACCTCCCCATATATATGTATGGAGTGGAGTTTGCAATTGAAAACAAACTTTGTGTTCCCAACAAGCTAGGTGAAGGAAGGCTTTCACACACACTTATCTCTCAGAACTGAGCATGTGGAAAGACGTTCGTTCATCTAGCACAAAGGGAATGGGTGGTAGGAGAAACTTTTACTCTGGTTTCTCAGACTGATTCCTAGTCCCGGTTTGAAGTTCCTGCAGTTTTCACTGTGAAACCGAGTTGGAGCTAGTACCTCCCCATATATATGTATGGAGTGGAGTTTGCAACTGAAAAGAATCTTTGTGTTCCCAAAAATCTAGGTGAAGGACGGCTTTCACACACACTTATCTCTCAGAACTGAGCAAGTGGAGAGACGTTCGTTCATCTAGCACAAAGGGAACGGGTTTTAGGAGAAACTTTTACTCTGGTTTCTCAGTCTGTTTCCTAGTGCCGGTTTGAAGTCCCTGCAGTGTTCACTGTAAAACCGAGTTGGAGCTAGTACCTCCTCATATATATGTATGGAGTGGAGTTTGCAATTGAAAACAAACTTTGTGTTCCCAACCAGCTAGGTGAAGGAAGGCTTTCACACACACTTATCTCTCATAACTGAGCATGTGGAGAGACGTTCGTTCATCTAGCACAAAGGGAACGGGTTGTAGGAGAAACTTTTACTCTGGTTTCTCAGACTGATTCCTAGTGCTGGTTTGAAGTTCCTGCAGTTTTCACTGTGAAACCGAGTTGGAGCTAGTACCTCCCCATATATATGTATAGAGAGGAATTTGCACCTTAAAAGAATCTTTGTGTTCCCAACAAGCTAGGTGAAGGACGGCTTTCACACACACTTATCTCTCAGAACTGAGCAAGTGGAGAGACGTTCGTTCATCTGGCACAAAGGGAACGGGTTGCAGGAGAAACTTTTACTCTGGTTTCTCAGTCTGTTTCCTAGTGCCGGTTTGAAGTTCCTGCAGTTTTCACTGTAAAACCGAGTTGGAGCTAGTACCTCCCCATATATATGTATGGAGTGGAGTTTGCAACTGAAAAGAAACTTTGTGTTCCCAACAAGCTAGGTGAAGGACGGCTTTCACACACACTTATCTCTCATAACTGAGCATGTGGAGAGACGTTCATTCATCTAGCACAAAGGGAACGGGTTGTAGGAGAAACTTTTACTCTGGTTTCTCAGACTGATTCCTAGTGCTGGTTTGAAGTTCCTGCAGTTTTCACTGTGAAACCGAGTTGGAGCTAGTACCTCCCCTTATATATGTATGGAGAGGAATTTGCAACTGAAAAGAATCTTTGTGTTCCCAAGAAGCTAGGTGAAGGACGGCTTTCACACACACATATCTCTCAGTACTGAGCATGTGGAGAGACGTTCGTTCATCTAGCACAAAGGGAACGGGTAGCAGGAGAAACTTATACTCTGGTCTCTCAGTCTGTTTCCTAGTGCCGGTTTGAAGTTCCTGCAGTGTTCACTGTGAAACCGATTTGGAGCTAGTACCTCCCCATATATATGTATGGAGTGGAGTTTGCAACTGAAAAGAATCTTTGTGTTCCCAACAAGCTAGGTGAAGGACGGCTTTCACACACACTTATCTCTCAGAAATGAGGATGTGGAGAGACGTTCGTTCATCTAGCACAATGGGAACGGGTTTTAGGAGAAACTTTTACTCTGTTTTCTCAGTCTGTTTCCTAGCGCCGGTTTGAAGTTCCTGCAGTTTTCACTGTAAAACCGAGTTGGAGCTAGTACCTCCCCATATATATGTATGGAGTGGAGTTTGCAACTGAAAAGAAACTTTGTGTTCCCAACATGCTAGGTGAAGGACGGCTTTCACACCCACTTATCTCTCAGAACTAAGCATGTGGATAGATGTTCGTTCATCTAGCACAGATGGAACGGGTTTTAGGAGAAACTTTTACTCTGGTTTCTCAGTCTGTTTCCTAGTGCCGGTTTGAAGTTCCTGCATTTTTCACTGTAAAACCGAATTGCAGCTAGTACCTCCCCATATATATGTATGGAGTGGAGTTTGCAAGTGAAAAGAAACTTTGATTTCCCAACAAGCTAGGTGAAGGACGGCTTTCACACACACTTATCTCTCAGAACTGAGCATGTGGATAGACGTTCGTTCATCTAGCACTGATGGAACGGGTTGCAGGAGAAACTTATACTCTGGTTTCTCAGTCTGTTTCCTAGTGCCGGTTTGAAGTTCCTGCAGTTTTCACTGTAAAACCGAGTTGGAGCTAGTACCTCCCCATATATATGTATGGAGTGGAGTTTGAAATTGAAAACAAACTTTGTGTTCCCAACCAGCTAGGTGAAGGAAGGCTTTCACACACACTTATCTCTCATAACTGAGCATGTGGAGAGACGTTCGTTCATCTAGCAGAAAGGGAACGGGTTGTAGGAGAAACTTTTACTCTGGTTTCTCAGACTGATTCCTAGTGCTGGTTTGAAGTTCCTGCAGTTTTCACTGTGAAACCGAGTTGGAGCTAGTACCTCCCCATATATATGTATAGAGAGGAATTTGCAACTGAAAAGAATCTTTGTGTTCCCAACAAGCTAGGTGAAGGACGGCTTTCACACACACTTATCTCTCAGAACTGAGCAAGTGGAGAGACGTTCGTTCATCTGGCACAAAGGGAACGGGTTGCAGGAGAAACTTTTACTCTGGTTTCTCAGTCTGTTTCCTAGTGCCGGTTTGAAGTTCCTGCAGTTTTCACTGTAAAACCGAGTTGGAGCTAGTACCTCCCCATATATATGTATGGAGTGGAGTTTGCAACTGAAAAGAAACTTTGTGTTCCCAACAAGCTAGGTGAAGGACGGCTTTCACACACACTTATCTCTCATAACTGAGCATGTGGAGAGACGTTCGTTCATCTAGCACAAAGGGAACGGGTTGTAGGAGAAACTTTTACTCTGGTTTCTCAGACTGATTCCTAGTGCTGGTTTGAAGTTCCTGCAGTTTTCACTGTGAAACAGAGTTGGAGCTAGTACCTCCCCATATATATGTATGGAGAGGAATTTGCAACTGAAAAGAATCTTTGTGTTCCCAAGAAGCTAGGTGAAGGACGGCTTTCACACACACATATCTCTCAGTACTGAGCATGTGGAGAGACGTTCGTTCATCTAGCACAAAGGGAACGGGTAGCAGGAGAAACTTATACTCTGGTCTCTCAGTCTGTTTCCTAGTGCCGGTTTGAAGTTCCTGCAGTGTTCACTGTGAAACCGATTTGGAGCTAGTACCTCCCCATATATATGTATGGAGTGGAGTTTGCAACTGAAAAGAATCTTTGTGTTCCCAACAAGCTAGGTGAAGGACGGCTTTCACACACACTTATCTCTCAGAAATGAGCATGTGGAGAGACGTTCGTTCATCTAGCACAATGGGAACGGGTTTTAGGAGAAACTTTTACTCTGTTTTCTCAGTCTGTTTCCTAGCGCCGGTTTGAAGTTCCTGCAGTTTTCACTGTAAAACCGAGTTGGAGCTAGTACCTCCCCATATATATGTATGGAGTGGAGTTTGCAACTGAAAAGAAACTTTGTGTTCCCAACATGCGAGGTGAAGGACGGCTTTCACACACACTTATCTCTCTGAACTAAGCATGTGGAGAGACGTTCGTTCATCTAGCACAGATGGAACGGGTTTTAGGAGAAACTTTTACTCTGGTTTCTCAGTCTGTTTCCTAGTGCCGGTTTGAAGTTCCTGCATTTTTCACTGTAAAACCGAGTTGCAGCTAGTACCTCCCCATATATATGTATGGAGTGGAGTTTGCAACTGAAAAGAAACTTTGTGTTCCCAACAAGCTAGGTGAAGGACAGCTTTCACACACACTTATCTCTCAGAACTGAGCATGTGGAGAGACGTTCGTTCATCTAGCACAGATGGAACGGGTTTTAGGAGAAACTTATACTCTGGTTTCTCAGTCTGTTTCCTAGTGCCGGTTTGAATTTCCTGCAGTTTTTCACTGTGAAACTGAGTTGGAGCTAGTACCTCCCCATATATATGGATGGAGTGGAGTTTGCAACTGAAAAGAAACTTTGTTTTCCCAACAAGCTAGGTGAAGGACGGCTTTCACACGCACTTATCTCTCAGAACTGAGTATGTGGAGAGACGTTCGTTCATTTAGCACAAAGGGAACGGGTTGCAGGAGAAACTGTTACTCTGGATTCTCAGTCTGTTTCCTAGTGCCGGTTTGAAGTTCCTGCAGTTTTCACTGTAAAACCGAGTTGCAGCTAGTACCTCCCCATATATATGTATGGAGTGGAGTTTGCAACTGAAAAGAAACTTTGTGTTCCCAACAAGCTAGGTGAAGGACGGCTTTCACACACACTTATCTCTCAGAACTGAGCATGTGGAGAGGCTTTCGTTCATCTAGCACAGATGGAACGGGTTGCAGGAGAAACTTATACTCTGGTTTCTCAGTCTGTTTCCTAGTGCCGGTTTGAAGTTCCTGCAGTTTTCACTGTAAAACCGAGTTGGAGCTAGTACCTCCCCATATATATGGATGGAGTGGAGTTTGCAATTGAAAACAAACTTTGTGTTCCCAACAAGCTAGGTGAAGGACGGCTTTCACACACACTTATCTCTCACAACTGAGCATGTGGAGAGACGTTCGTTCATGTAGCACAAAGGGAACGGTTTGCAGGAGAAACTTTTACTCTGGGTTCTCAGTCTGTTTCCTTGTGCCGGTTTGAAGTTCCTGCAGTTTTCACTGTGAAACCGAGTTGGAGCTAGTACCTCCCCATATATATGTATGGAGTGGAGTTTGCAACTGAAAAGAAACTTTGTGTTCCCAACAAGCTAGGTGAAGGACGGCTTTCACACACACTTATCTCTCAGAACTGAGCATGTGGAGAGACGTTCGTTCATCTAGCACAAAGGGAACGGGTAGCAGGAGAAACTTATACTCTGGTCTCTCAGTCTGTTTCCTAGTGCCGGTTTGAAGTTCCTGCAGTGTTCACTGTGAAACCGATTTGGAGCTAGTACCTCCCCATATATATGTATGGAGTGGAGTTTGCAACTGAAAAGAATCTTTGTGTTCCCAACAAGCTAGGTGAAGGACGGCTTTCACACACACTTATCTCTCAGAACTGAGCATGTGGAGAGACGTTCGTTCATCTAGCACAATTGGAACGGGTTGCAGGAGAAACTTTTACTCTGGTTTCTCAGTCTGTTTCCTAGTGCCGGTTTGAAGTTCCTGCAGTTTTCACTGTAAAACCGAGTTGGAGCTAGTACCTCCCCATATATATGTATGGAGTGGAGTTTGCAACTGAAAAGAAACTTTGTGTTCCCAAATGCTAGGTGAAGGACGGCATTCACACACACTTATCTCTCAGAACTAAGCATGTGGAGAGACGTTCGTTCATCTAGCACACATGGAACGGGTTTTAGGAGAAACTTTTACTCTGGTTTCTCAGTCTGTTTCCTAGTGCCGGTTTGAAGTTCCTGCATTTTTCACTGTAAAACCGAGTTGCAGCTAGTACCTCCCCATATATATGTATGCAGTGGAGTTTGCAACTGAAAAGAAACTTTGTGTTCCCAACAAGCTAGGTGAAAGACAGCTTTCACACACACTTATCTCTCAGAACTGAGCATGTGGAGAGACGTTCGTTCATCTAGCACAGATGGAACGGGTTTTAGGAGAAACTTATACTCTGGTTTCTCAGTCTGTTTCCTTGTGCCGGTTTGAAGTTCCTGCAGTTTTCACTGTGAAACCGAGTTGGAGCTAGTACCTCCCCATATATATGGATGGATTGGAGTTTGAAAGTGAAAAGAAACTTTGATTTCCCAACAAGCTAGGTGAAGGACGGCTTTCACACACACTTATCTCTCAGAACTGAGCATGTGTAGAGACGTTCGTTCATCTAGCACTGATGGAACGGGTAGCAGGAGAAACTTTTACTCTGGTCTCTCAGTCTGTTTCCTAGTGCCGGTTTGAAGTTCCTGCAGTGTTCACTGTGAAACCGAGTTGGAGCTAGTACCTCCCCATATATATGTATGGAGTGGAGTTTGCAATTGAAAACAAACTTTGTGTTCCCAACAAGCTAGGTGAAGGACGGCTTTCACACACACTTATCGCTCAGAACTGAGCATGTGGAGAGACGTTCGTTCATCTAGCACAAAGGGAATGGGTTGTAGGAGAAACTTTTACTCTGGTTTCTCAGACTGATTCCTAGTCCCGGTTTGAAGTTCCTTCAGTTTTCACTGTAAAACCGAGTTGCAGCTAGTACCTCCCCATATATATGTATGGAGTGGAGTTTGCAATTGAAAAAAACTTTGTGTTCCCAACAAGCTAGGTGAAGGAAGGCTTTCACACACACTTATCTCTCAGAACTGAGCATGTGGAGAGACGTTCGTTCATCTAGCACAAAGGGAACGGGTAGCAGGAGAAACTTATACTCTGGTCTCTCAGTCTGTTTCCTAGTGCCGGTTTGAAGTTCCTGCAGTGTTCACTGTGAAACCGAGTTGGAGCTAGTACCTCCCCATATACATGTATGGAGTGGAGTTTGCAACTGAAAAGAATCTTTGTGTTCCCAACAAGCTAGGTGAAGGAAGGCTTTCACACAAACTTATCTCTCAGAACTGAGCAAGTGGAGAGACGTTCGTTCATCTAGCACAAAGGGAACGGGTTGCAGGAGAAACTTTTACTCTGGTTTTTCAGTCTGTTTCCTAGTGCCGGTTTGAAGTTCCTGCAGTTTTCACTGTAAAACCGAGTTGGAGCTAGTACCTCCCCATATATATGTATGGAGTGGAGTTTGCAACTGAAAAGAAACTTTGTGTTCCCAACAAGCTAGGTGAAGGACGGCTTTCACACACACTTATCTCTCAGAACTGAGCATGTGGAGAGACTTTCGTTCATGTAGCACAAAGGGAACGGGTTGCAGGAAAAACTTTTACTCTGGTTTCTCAGTCTGTTTCCTAGTGCCGGTTTGAAGTTCCTGCAGTTTTCACTGTGAAACCGAGTTGGAGCTAGTACCTCCCCATATATATGTATGGAGTGGAGTTTGCAACTGAAAAGAAACTTTGTGTTCCCAACAAGCTAGGTGAAGGACGGCTTTCACACACACTTATCTCTCAGAACTGAGCATGTGGAGAGACGTTCATTCATCTAGCACAAAGGGAACGGGTAGCAGGAGAAACTTTTACTCTGGTCTCTCAGTCTGTTTCCTAGTGCCGGTTTGAAGTTCCTGCAGTTTTCACTGTGAAACCGAGTTGGAGCTAGTACCTCCCCATATATATGTATGGAGTGGAGTTTGCAATTGAAAACAAACTTTGTGTTCCCAACAAGCTAGGTGAAGGAAGGCTTTCACACACACTTATCTCTCAGAACTGAGCATGTGGAAAGACGTTCGTTCATCTAGCACAAAGGGAATGGGTGGTAGGAAAAACTTTTACTCTGGTTTCTCAGACTGATTCCTATTCCCGGTTTGAAGTTCCTGCAGTTTTCACTGTGAAACCGAGTTGGAGCTAGTACCTCCCCATATATATGTATGGAGTGGAGTTTGCAACTGAAAAGAATCTTTGTGTTCCCAAAAAGCTAGGTGAAGGACGGCTTTCACACACACTTATCTCTCAGAACTGAGCAAGTGGAGAGACGTTCGTTCATCTAGCACAAAGCGAACGGGTTTTAGGAGAAACTTTTACTCTGGTTTCTCAGTCTGTTTCCTAGTTCCGGTTTGAAGTTCCTGCAGTTTTCACTGTAAAACCGAGTTGGAGCTAGTACCTCCCCATATATATGTATGGAGTGGAGTTTGCAATTGAAAACAAACTTTGTGTTCCCAACCAGCTAGGTGAAGGAAGGCTTTCACACACACTTATCTCTCATAACTGAGCATGTGGAGAGACGTTCGTTCATCTAGCACAAAGGGAACGGGTTGTAGGAGAAACTTTTACTCTGGTTTCTCAGACTGATTCCTAGTGCTGGTTTGAAGTTCCTGCAGTTTTCACTGTGAAACCGAGTTGGAGCTAGTACCTCCCCATATATATGTATGGAGAGGAATTTGCAACTGAAAAGAATCTTTGTGTTCAAAACAAGCTAGGTGAAGGACGGCTTTCACACACACTTATCTCTCAGAACTGAGCAAGTGGAGAGACGTTCGTTCATGTAGCACAAAGGGAACGGGTTGCAGGAGAAACTTTTACTCTGGTTTCTCAGTCTGTTTCCTAGTGCCGGTTTGAAGTTCCTGCAGTTTTCACTGTGAAACCGAGTTGGAGCTAGTACCTCCCCATATATATGTATGGAGAGGAATTTGCAACTGAAAAGAATCTTTGTGTTCCCAAGAAGCTAGGTGAAGGACGGCTTTCACACACACATATCTCTCAGTACTGAGCATGTGGAGAGACGTTCGTTCATCTAGCACAAAGGGAACGAGTAGCAGAAGAAACTTATACTCTGGTCTCTCAGTCTGTTTCCTAGTGCCGGTTTGAAGTTCCTGCAGTGTTCACTGTGAATCCGATTTGGAGCTAGTACCTCCCCATATATATGTATGGAGTGGAGTTTGCAACTGAAAAGAATCTTTGTGTTCCCAACAAGCTAGGTGAAGGACGGCTTTCACACACACTTATCTCTCAGAACTGAGCATGTGGAGAGACGTTCGTTCATCTAGCACAATGGGAACGGGTTGCAGGAGAAACTTTTACTCTATTTTCTCAGTCTGTTTCCTAGTGCCGGTTTGAAGTGCCTGCAGTTTTCACTGTAAAACCGAGTTGGAGCTAGTACCTCCCCATATATATGTATGGAGTGGAGTTTGCAATTGAAAACAAACTTTGTGTTCCCAACCAGCTAGGTGAAGGAAGGCTTTCACACACACTTATCTCTCATAACTGAGCATGTGGAGAGACGTTCGTTCATCTAGCACAAAGGGAACGGGTTGTAGGAGAAACTTTTACTCTGGTTTCTCAGACTGATTCCTAGTGCTGGTTTGAAGTTCCTGCAGTTTTCACTGTGAAACCGAGTTGGAGCTAGTACCTCCCCATATATATGTATGGAGAGGAATTTGCAACTGAAAAGAATCTTTGTGTTCAAAACAAGCTAGGTGAAGGACGGCTTTCACACACACTTATCTCTCAGAACTGAGCAAGTGGAGAGACGTTCGTTCATGTAGCACAAAGGGAACGGGTTGCAGGAGAAACTTTTACTCTGGTTTCTCAGTCTGTTTCCTAGTGCCGGTTTGAAGTTCCTGCAGTTTTCACTGTGAAACCGAGTTGGAGCTAGTACCTCCCCATATATATGTATGGAGAGGAATTTGCAACTGAAAAGAATCTTTGTGTTCCCAAGAAGCTAGGTGAAGGACGGCTTTCACACACACATATCTCTCAGTACTGAGCATGTGGAGAGACGTTCGTTCATCTAGCACAAAGGGAACGAGTAGCAGAAGAAACTTATACTCTGGTCTCTCAGTCTGTTTCCTAGTGCCGGTTTGAAGTTCCTGCAGTGTTCACTGTGAATCCGATTTGGAGCTAGTACCTCCCCATATATATGTATGGAGTGGAGTTTGCAACTGAAAAGAATCTTTGTGTTCCCAACAAGCTAGGTGAAGGACGGCTTTCACACACACTTATCTCTCAGAACTGAGCATGTGGAGAGACGTTCGTTCATCTAGCACAATGGGAACGGGTTGCAGGAGAAACTTTTACTCTGTTTTCTCAGTCTGTTTCCTAGTGCCGGTTTGAAGTGCCTGCAGTTTTCACTGTAAAACCGAGTTGGAGCTAGTACCTCCCCATATATATGTATGGAGTGGAGTTTGCAACTGAAAAGAAACTTTGTGTTCCCAACATGCTAGGTGAAGGACGGCTTTCACACACACTTATCTCTCAGAACTAAGCATGTGGAGAGACGTTCGTTCATCTAGCATAGATGGAACGGGTTTTAGGAGAAACTTTTACTCTGGTTTCTCAGTCTGTTTCCTAGTGCCGGTTTGAAGTTCCTGCATTTTTCACTGTAAAACCGAGTTGCAGCTAGTACCTCCCCATATATATGTATGGAGTGGAGTTTGCAACTGAAAAGAAACTTTGTGTTCCCAACAAGCTAGGTGAAGGACAGCTTTCACACACACTTATCTCTCAGAACTGAGCATGTGGAGAGACGTTCGTTCATCTAGCACAGATGGAACGGGTTTTAGGAGAAACTTATACTCTGGTTTCTCAGTCTGTTTCCTAGTGCCGGTTTGAATTTCCTGCAGTGTTCACTGTGAATCCGATTTGGAGCTAGTACCTCCCCATATATATGTATGGAGTGGAGTTTGCAACTGAAAAGAATCTTTGTGTTCCCAACAAGCTAGGTGAAGGACGGCTTTCACACACACTTATCTCTCAGAACTGAGCATGTGGAGAGACGTTCGTTCATCTAGCACAATGGGAACGGGTTGCAGGAGAAACTTTTACTCTGTTTTCTCAGTCTGTTTCCTAGTGCCGGTTTGAAGTGCCTGCAGTTTTCACTGTAAAACCGAGTTGGAGCTAGTACCTCCCCATATATATGTATGGAGTGGAGTTTGCAACTGAAAAGAAACTTTGTGTTCCCAACATGCTAGGTGAAGGACGGCTTTCACACACACTTATCTCTCAGAACTAAGCATGTGGAGAGACGTTCGTTCATCTATCATAGATGGAACGGGTTTTAGGAGAAACTTTTACTCTGGTTTCTCAGTCTGTTTCCTAGTGCCGGTTTGAAGTTCCTGCATTTTTCACTGTAAAACCGAGTTGCAGCTAGTACCTCCCCATATATATGTATGGAGTGGAGTTTGCAACTGAAAAGAAACTTTGTGTTCCCAACAAGCTAGGTGAAGGACAGCTTTCACACACACTTATCTCTCAGAACTGAGCATGTGGAGAGACGTTCGTTCATCTAGCACAGATGGAACGGGTTTTAGGAGAAACTTATACTCTGGTTTCTCAGTCTGTTTCCTAGTGCCGGTTTGAATTTCCTGCAGTTTTTCACTGTGAAACTGAGTTGGAGCTAGTACCTCCCCATATATATGGATGGAGTGGAGTTTGCAACTGAAAAGAAACTTTGTTTTCCCAACAAGCTAGGTGAAGGACGGCTTTCACACGCAATTAATTCTCAGAACTGAGTATGTGGAGAGACGTTCGTTCATTTAGCACAAAGGGAACGGGTTGCAGGAGAAACTTTTACTCTGGATTCTCAGTCTGTTTCCTAGTGCCGGTTTGAAGTTCCTGCAGTTTTCACTGTAAAACCGAGTTGCAGCTAGTACCTCCCCATATATATGTATGGAGTGGAATTTGCAACTGAAAAGAAACTTTGTGTTCCCAACAAGCTAGGTGAAGGACGGCTTTCACACACACTTATCTCTCAGAACTGAGCATGTGGAGAGGCGTTCGTTCATCTAGCACAGATGGAACGGGTTGCAGGAGAAACTTATACTCTGGTTTCTCAGTCTGTTTCCTAGTGCCGGTTTGAAGTTCCTGCAGTTTTCACTGTAAAACCGAGTTGGAGCTTGTACCTCCCCATATATATGGATGGAGTGGAGTTTGCAATTGAAAACAAACTTTGTGTTCCCAACAAGCTAGGTGAAGGACGGCTTTCACACACACTTATCTCTCACAACTGAGCATGTGGAGGGACGTTCGTTCATGTAGCACAAAGGGAACGGTTTGCAGGAGAAACTTTTACTCTGGGTTCTCAGTCTGTTTCCTTGTGCCGGTTTGAAGTTCCTGCAGTTTTCACTGTGAAACCGAGTTGGAGCTAGTACCTCCCCATATATATGTATGGAGTGGAGTTTGCAACTGAAAAGAAACTTTGTGTTCCCAACAAGCTAGGTGAAGGACGGCTTTCACACACACTTATCTCTCAGAACTGAGCATGTGGAGAGACGTTCGTTCATGTAGCACAAAGGGATCGGGTTGCAGGAGAAACTTTTACTCTGGTTTCTCAGTCTGTTTCCTTGTGCCGGTTTGAAGTTCCTGCAGTTTTCACTGTGAAACCGAGTTGGAGCTAGTACCTCCCCATATATATGTATGGAGTGGAGTTTGCAACTGAAAAGAAACTTTGTGTTCCCAACAAGCTAGGTGAAGGACGGCTTTCACACACACTTATCTCTCAGAACTGAGCATGTGGAGAGACGTTCGTTCATCTAGCACAAAGGGAACGGGTAGCAGGAGAAACTTTTACTCTGGTCTCTCAGTCTGTTTCCTAGTGCCGGTTTGAAGTTCCTGCAGTGTTCACTGTGAAACCGATTTGGAGCTAGTACCTCCCCATATATATGTATGGAGTGGAGTTTGAAAGTGAAAAGAAACTTTGATTTCCCAACAAGCTAGGTGAAGGACGGCTTTCACACACACTTATCTCTCAGAACTGAGCATGTGGAGAGACGTTCGTTCATCTAGCACAAGGGGAATGGGTTGTAGGAGAAACTTTTACTCTGGTTTCTCAGACTGATTCCTAGTCCCGGTTTGAAGTTCCTTCAGTTTTCACTGTAAAACCGAGTTGCAGCTAGTACCTCCCCATATATATGTATGGAGTGGAGTTTGCAATTGAAAAAAACTTTGTGTTCCCAACAAGCTAGGTGAAGGAATGCTTTCACACACACTTATCTCTCAGAACTGAGCATGTGGAGAGGCGTTCGTTCATCTAGCACAGATGGAACGGGTTGCAGGAGAAACTTATACTCTGGTTTCTCAGTCTGTTTCCTAGTGCCGGTTTGAAGTTCCTGCAGTTTTCACTGTAAAACCGAGTTGGAGCTAGTACCTCCCCATATATATGGATGGAGTGGAGTTTGCAATTGAAAACAAACTTTGTGTTCCCAACAAGATAGGTGAAGGACGGCTTTCACACACACTTATCTCTCAGAACTGAGCATGTGGAGAGACGTTCGTTCATCTAGCACTGATGGAACGGGTAGCAGGAGAAACTTTTACTCTGGTTTCTCAGACTGATTCCTAGTCCCGGTTTGAAGTTCCTTCAGTTTTCACTGTAAAACCGAGTTGCAGCTAGTACCTCCCCATATATATGTATGGAGTGGAGTTTGCAATTGAAAAAAACTTTGTGTTCCCAACAAGCTAGGTGAAGGAAGGCTTTCACACACACTTATCTCTCAGAACTGAGCATGTGGAGAGACGTTCGTTCATCTAGCACAAAGGGAACGAGTAGCAGGAGAAACTTATACTCTGGTCTCTCAGTCTGTTTCCTAGTGCCGGTTTGAAGTTCCTGCAGTGTTCACTGTGAAACCGAGTTGGAGCTAGTACCTCCCCATATACATGTATGGAGTGGAGTTTGCAACTGAAAAGAAACTTTGTGTTCCCAACATGCTAGGTGAAGGACGGCTTTCACACACACTTATCTCTCAGAACTAAGCATGTGGAGAGACGTTCGTTCATCTATCATAGATGGAACGGGTTTTAGGAGAAACTTTTACTCTGGTTTCTCAGTCTGTTTCCTAGTGCCGGTTTGAAGTTCCTGCATTTTTCACTGTAAAACCGAGTTGCAGCTAGTACCTCCCCATATATATGTATGGAGTGGAGTTTGCAACTGAAAAGAAACTTTGTGTTCCCAACATGCTAGGTGAAGGACGGCTTTCACACACACTTATCTCTCAGAACTAAGCATGTGGAGAGACGTTCGTTCATCTATCATAGATGGAACGGGTTTTAGGAGAAACTTTTACTCTGGTTTCTCAGTCTGTTTCCTAGTGCCGGTTTGAAGTTCCTGCATTTTTCACTGTAAAACCGAGTTGCAGCTAGTACCTCCCCATATATATGTATGGAGTGGAGTTTGCAACTGAAAAGAAACTTTGTGTTCCCAACAAGCTAGGTGAAGGACAGCTTTCACACACACTTATCTCTCAGAACTGAGCATGTGGAGAGACGTTCGTTCATCTAGCACAGATGGAACGGGTTTTAGGAGAAACTTATACTCTGGTTTCTCAGTCTGTTTCCTAGTGCCGGTTTGAATTTCCTGCAGTTTTTCACTGTGAAACTGAGTTGGAGCTAGTACCTCCCCATATATATGGATGGAGTGGAGTTTGCAACTGAAAAGAAACTTTGTTTTCCCAACAAGCTAGGTGAAGGACGGCTTTCACACGCAATTAATTCTCAGAACTGAGTATGTGGAGAGACGTTCGTTCATTTAGCACAAAGGGAACGGGTTGCAGGAGAAACTTTTACTCTGGATTCTCAGTCTGTTTCCTAGTGCCGGTTTGAAGTTCCTGCAGTTTTCACTGTAAAACCGAGTTGCAGCTAGTACCTCCCCATATATATGTATGGAGTGGAATTTGCAACTGAAAAGAAACTTTGTGTTCCCAACAAGCTAGGTGAAGGACGGCTTTCACACACACTTATCTCTCAGAACTGAGCATGTGGAGAGGCGTTCGTTCATCTAGCACAGATGGAACGGGTTGCAGGAGAAACTTATACTCTGGTTTCTCAGTCTGTTTCCTAGTGCCGGTTTGAAGTTCCTGCAGTTTTCACTGTAAAACCGAGTTGGAGCTAGTACCTCCCCATATATATGGATGGAGTGGAGTTTGCAATTGAAAACAAACTTTGTGTTCCCAACAAGATAGGTGAAGGACGGCTTTCACACACACTTATCTCTCAGAACTGAGCATGTGGAGAGACGTTCGTTCATCTAGCACTGATGGAACGGGTAGCAGGAGAAACTTTTACTCTGGTTTCTCAGACTGATTCCTAGTCCCGGTTTGAAGTTCCTTCAGTTTTCACTGTAAAACCGAGTTGCAGCTAGTACCTCCCCATATATATGTATGGAGTGGAGTTTGCAATTGAAAAAAACTTTGTGTTCCCAACAAGCTAGGTGAAGGAAGGCTTTCACACACACTTATCTCTCAGAACTGAGCATGTGGAGAGACGTTCGTTCATCTAGCACAAAGGGAACGAGTAGCAGGAGAAACTTATACTCTGGTCTCTCAGTCTGTTTCCTAGTGCCGGTTTGAAGTTCCTGCAGTGTTCACTGTGAAACCGAGTTGGAGCTAGTACCTCCCCATATACATGTATGGAGTGGAGTTTGCAACTGAAAAGAAACTTTGTGTTCCCAACATGCTAGGTGAAGGACGGCTTTCACACACACTTATCTCTCAGAACTAAGCATGTGGAGAGACGTTCGTTCATCTATCATAGATGGAACGGGTTTTAGGAGAAACTTTTACTCTGGTTTCTCAGTCTGTTTCCTAGTGCCGGTTTGAAGTTCCTGCATTTTTCACTGTAAAACCGAGTTGCAGCTAGTACCTCCCCATATATATGTATGGAGTGGAGTTTGCAACTGAAAAGAAACTTTGTGTTCCCAACATGCTAGGTGAAGGACGGCTTTCACACACACTTATCTCTCAGAACTAAGCATGTGGAGAGACGTTCGTTCATCTATCATAGATGGAACGGGTTTTAGGAGAAACTTTTACTCTGGTTTCTCAGTCTGTTTCCTAGTGCCGGTTTGAAGTTCCTGCATTTTTCACTGTAAAACCGAGTTGCAGCTAGTACCTCCCCATATATATGTATGGAGTGGAGTTTGCAACTGAAAAGAAACTTTGTGTTCCCAACAAGCTAGGTGAAGGACAGCTTTCACACACACTTATCTCTCAGAACTGAGCATGTGGAGAGACGTTCGTTCATCTAGCACAGATGGAACGGGTTTTAGGAGAAACTTATACTCTGGTTTCTCAGTCTGTTTCCTAGTGCCGGTTTGAATTTCCTGCAGTTTTTCACTGTGAAACTGAGTTGGAGCTAGTACCTCCCCATATATATGGATGGAGTGGAGTTTGCAACTGAAAAGAAACTTTGTTTTCCCAACAAGCTAGGTGAAGGACGGCTTTCACACGCAATTAATTCTCAGAACTGAGTATGTGGAGAGACGTTCGTTCATTTAGCACAAAGGGAACGGGTTGCAGGAGAAACTTTTACTCTGGATTCTCAGTCTGTTTCCTAGTGCCGGTTTGAAGTTCCTGCAGTTTTCACTGTAAAACCGAGTTGCAGCTAGTACCTCCCCATATATATGTATGGAGTGGAATTTGCAACTGAAAAGAAACTTTGTGTTCCCAACAAGCTAGGTGAAGGACGGCTTTCACACACACTTATCTCTCAGAACTGAGCATGTGGAGAGGCGTTCGTTCATCTAGCACAGATGGAACGGGTTGCAGGAGAAACTTATACTCTGGTTTCTCAGTCTGTTTCCTAGTGCCGGTTTGAAGTTCCTGCAGTTTTCACTGTAAAACCGAGTTGGAGCTTGTACCTCCCCATATATATGGATGGAGTGGAGTTTGCAATTGAAAACAAACTTTGTGTTCCCAACAAGCTAGGTGAAGGACGGCTTTCACACACACTTATCTCTCACAACTGAGCATGTGGAGGGACGTTCGTTCATGTAGCACAAAGGGAACGGTTTGCAGGAGAAACTTTTACTCTGGGTTCTCAGTCTGTTTCCTTGTGCCGGTTTGAAGTTCCTGCAGTTTTCACTGTGAAACCGAGTTGGAGCTAGTACCTCCCCATATATATGTATGGAGTGGAGTTTGCAACTGAAAAGAAACTTTGTGTTCCCAACAAGCTAGGTGAAGGACGGCTTTCACACACACTTATCTCTCAGAACTGAGCATGTGGAGAGACGTTCGTTCATGTAGCACAAAGGGATCGGGTTGCAGGAGAAACTTTTACTCTGGTTTCTCAGTCTGTTTCCTTGTGCCGGTTTGAAGTTCCTGCAGTTTTCACTGTGAAACCGAGTTGGAGCTAGTACCTCCCCATATATATGTATGGAGTGGAGTTTGCAACTGAAAAGAAACTTTGTGTTCCCAACAAGCTAGGTGAAGGACGGCTTTCACACACACTTATCTCTCAGAACTGAGCATGTGGAGAGACGTTCGTTCATCTAGCACAAAGGGAACGGGTAGCAGGAGAAACTTTTACTCTGGTCTCTCAGTCTGTTTCCTAGTGCCGGTTTGAAGTTCCTGCAGTGTTCACTGTGAAACCGATTTGGAGCTAGTACCTCCCCATATATATGTATGGAGTGGAGTTTGAAAGTGAAAAGAAACTTTGATTTCCCAACAAGCTAGGTGAAGGACGGCTTTCACACACACTTATCTCTCAGAACTGAGCATGTGGAGAGACGTTCGTTCATCTAGCACAAGGGGAATGGGTTGTAGGAGAAACTTTTACTCTGGTTTCTCAGACTGATTCCTAGTCCCGGTTTGAAGTTCCTTCAGTTTTCACTGTAAAACCGAGTTGCAGCTAGTACCTCCCCATATATATGTATGGAGTGGAGTTTGCAATTGAAAAAAACTTTGTGTTCCCAACAAGCTAGGTGAAGGAATGCTTTCACACACACTTATCTCTCAGAACTGAGCATGTGGAGAGGCGTTCGTTCATCTAGCACAGATGGAACGGGTTGCAGGAGAAACTTATACTCTGGTTTCTCAGTCTGTTTCCTAGTGCCGGTTTGAAGTTCCTGCAGTTTTCACTGTAAAACCGAGTTGGAGCTAGTACCTCCCCATATATATGGATGGAGTGGAGTTTGCAATTGAAAACAAACTTTGTGTTCCCAACAAGATAGGTGAAGGACGGCTTTCACACACACTTATCTCTCAGAACTGAGCATGTGGAGAGACGTTCGTTCATCTAGCACTGATGGAACGGGTAGCAGGAGAAACTTTTACTCTGGTTTCTCAGACTGATTCCTAGTCCCGGTTTGAAGTTCCTTCAGTTTTCACTGTAAAACCGAGTTGCAGCTAGTACCTCCCCATATATATGTATGGAGTGGAGTTTGCAATTGAAAAAAACTTTGTGTTCCCAACAAGCTAGGTGAAGGAAGGCTTTCACACACACTTATCTCTCAGAACTGAGCATGTGGAGAGACGTTCGTTCATCTAGCACAAAGGGAACGAGTAGCAGGAGAAACTTATACTCTGGTCTCTCAGTCTGTTTCCTAGTGCCGGTTTGAAGTTCCTGCAGTGTTCACTGTGAAACCGAGTTGGAGCTAGTACCTCCCCATATACATGTATGGAGTGGAGTTTGCAACTGAAAAGAAACTTTGTGTTCCCAACATGCTAGGTGAAGGACGGCTTTCACACACACTTATCTCTCAGAACTAAGCATGTGGAGAGACGTTCGTTCATCTATCATAGATGGAACGGGTTTTAGGAGAAACTTTTACTCTGGTTTCTCAGTCTGTTTCCTAGTGCCGGTTTGAAGTTCCTGCATTTTTCACTGTAAAACCGAGTTGCAGCTAGTACCTCCCCATATATATGTATGGAGTGGAGTTTGCAACTGAAAAGAAACTTTGTGTTCCCAACATGCTAGGTGAAGGACGGCTTTCACACACACTTATCTCTCAGAACTAAGCATGTGGAGAGACGTTCGTTCATCTATCATAGATGGAACGGGTTTTAGGAGAAACTTTTACTCTGGTTTCTCAGTCTGTTTCCTAGTGCCGGTTTGAAGTTCCTGCATTTTTCACTGTAAAACCGAGTTGCAGCTAGTACCTCCCCATATATATGTATGGAGTGGAGTTTGCAACTGAAAAGAAACTTTGTGTTCCCAACAAGCTAGGTGAAGGACAGCTTTCACACACACTTATCTCTCAGAACTGAGCATGTGGAGAGACGTTCGTTCATCTAGCACAGATGGAACGGGTTTTAGGAGAAACTTATACTCTGGTTTCTCAGTCTGTTTCCTAGTGCCGGTTTGAATTTCCTGCAGTTTTTCACTGTGAAACTGAGTTGGAGCTAGTACCTCCCCATATATATGGATGGAGTGGAGTTTGCAACTGAAAAGAAACTTTGTTTTCCCAACAAGCTAGGTGAAGGACGGCTTTCACACGCAATTAATTCTCAGAACTGAGTATGTGGAGAGACGTTCGTTCATTTAGCACAAAGGGAACGGGTTGCAGGAGAAACTTTTACTCTGGTTTCTCAGACTGATTCCTAGTCCCGGTTTGAAGTTCCTTCAGTTTTCACTGTAAAACCGAGTTGCAGCTAGTACCTCCCCATATATATGTATGGAGTGGAGTTTGCAATTGAAAAAAACTTTGTGTTCCCAACAAGCTAGGTGAAGGAAGGCTTTCACACACACTTATCTCTCAGAACTGAGCATGTGGAGAGACGTTCGTTCATCTAGCACAAAGGGAACGAGTAGCAGGAGAAACTTATACTCTGGTCTCTCAGTCTGTTTCCTAGTGCCGGTTTGAAGTTCCTGCAGTGTTCACTGTGAAACCGAGTTGGAGCTAGTACCTCCCCATATACATGTATGGAGTGGAGTTTGCAACTGAAAAGAAACTTTGTGTTCCCAACATGCTAGGTGAAGGACGGCTTTCACACACACTTATCTCTCAGAACTAAGCATGTGGAGAGACGTTCGTTCATCTATCATAGATGGAACGGGTTTTAGGAGAAACTTTTACTCTGGTTTCTCAGTCTGTTTCCTAGTGCCGGTTTGAAGTTCCTGCATTTTTCACTGTAAAACCGAGTTGCAGCTAGTACCTCCCCATATATATGTATGGAGTGGAGTTTGCAACTGAAAAGAAACTTTGTGTTCCCAACATGCTAGGTGAAGGACGGCTTTCACACACACTTATCTCTCAGAACTAAGCATGTGGAGAGACGTTCGTTCATCTATCATAGATGGAACGGGTTTTAGGAGAAACTTTTACTCTGGTTTCTCAGTCTGTTTCCTAGTGCCGGTTTGAAGTTCCTGCATTTTTCACTGTAAAACCGAGTTGCAGCTAGTACCTCCCCATATATATGTATGGAGTGGAGTTTGCAACTGAAAAGAAACTTTGTGTTCCCAACAAGCTAGGTGAAGGACAGCTTTCACACACACTTATCTCTCAGAACTGAGCATGTGGAGAGACGTTCGTTCATCTAGCACAGATGGAACGGGTTTTAGGAGAAACTTATACTCTGGTTTCTCAGTCTGTTTCCTAGTGCCGGTTTGAAGTTCCTGCAGTTTTCACTGTAAAACCGAGTTGGAGCTAGTACCTCCCCATATATATGGATGGAGTGGAGTTTGCAATTGAAAACAAACTTTGTGTTCCCAACAAGATAGGTGAAGGACGGCTTTCACACACACTTATCTCTCAGAACTGAGCATGTGGAGAGACGTTCGTTCATCTAGCACTGATGGAACGGGTAGCAGGAGAAACTTTTACTCTGGTTTCTCAGACTGATTCCTAGTCCCGGTTTGAAGTTCCTTCAGTTTTCACTGTAAAACCGAGTTGCAGCTAGTACCTCCCCATATATATGTATGGAGTGGAGTTTGCAATTGAAAAAAACTTTGTGTTCCCAACAAGCTAGGTGAAGGAAGGCTTTCACACACACTTATCTCTCAGAACTGAGCATGTGGAGAGACGTTCGTTCATCTAGCACAAAGGGAACGAGTAGCAGGAGAAACTTATACTCTGGTCTCTCAGTCTGTTTCCTAGTGCCGGTTTGAAGTTCCTGCAGTGTTCACTGTGAAACCGAGTTGGAGCTAGTACCTCCCCATATACATGTATGGAGTGGAGTTTGCAACTGAAAAGAAACTTTGTGTTCCCAACATGCTAGGTGAAGGACGGCTTTCACACACACTTATCTCTCAGAACTAAGCATGTGGAGAGACGTTCGTTCATCTATCATAGATGGAACGGGTTTTAGGAGAAACTTTTACTCTGGTTTCTCAGTCTGTTTCCTAGTGCCGGTTTGAAGTTCCTGCATTTTTCACTGTAAAACCGAGTTGCAGCTAGTACCTCCCCATATATATGTATGGAGTGGAGTTTGCAACTGAAAAGAAACTTTGTGTTCCCAACATGCTAGGTGAAGGACGGCTTTCACACACACTTATCTCTCAGAACTAAGCATGTGGAGAGACGTTCGTTCATCTATCATAGATGGAACGGGTTTTAGGAGAAACTTTTACTCTGGTTTCTCAGTCTGTTTCCTAGTGCCGGTTTGAAGTTCCTGCATTTTTCACTGTAAAACCGAGTTGCAGCTAGTACCTCCCCATATATATGTATGGAGTGGAGTTTGCAACTGAAAAGAAACTTTGTGTTCCCAACAAGCTAGGTGAAGGACAGCTTTCACACACACTTATCTCTCAGAACTGAGCATGTGGAGAGACGTTCGTTCATCTAGCACAGATGGAACGGGTTTTAGGAGAAACTTATACTCTGGTTTCTCAGTCTGTTTCCTAGTGCCGGTTTGAATTTCCTGCAGTTTTTCACTGTGAAACTGAGTTGGAGCTAGTACCTCCCCATATATATGGATGGAGTGGAGTTTGCAACTGAAAAGAAACTTTGTTTTCCCAACAAGCTAGGTGAAGGACGGCTTTCACACGCAATTAATTCTCAGAACTGAGTATGTGGAGAGACGTTCGTTCATTTAGCACAAAGGGAACGGGTTGCAGGAGAAACTTTTACTCTGGATTCTCAGTCTGTTTCCTAGTGCCGGTTTGAAGTTCCTGCAGTTTTCACTGTAAAACCGAGTTGCAGCTAGTACCTCCCCATATATATGTATGGAGTGGAATTTGCAACTGAAAAGAAACTTTGTGTTCCCAACAAGCTAGGTGAAGGACGGCTTTCACACACACTTATCTCTCAGAACTGAGCATGTGGAGAGGCGTTCGTTCATCTAGCACAGATGGAACGGGTTGCAGGAGAAACTTATACTCTGGTTTCTCAGTCTGTTTCCTAGTGCCGGTTTGAAGTTCCTGCAGTTTTCACTGTAAAACCGAGTTGGAGCTAGTACCTCCCCATATATATGGATGGAGTGGAGTTTGCAATTGAAAACAAACTTTGTGTTCCCAACAAGATAGGTGAAGGACGGCTTTCACACACACTTATCTCTCAGAACTGAGCATGTGGAGAGACGTTCGTTCATCTAGCACTGATGGAACGGGTAGCAGGAGAAACTTTTACTCTGGTTTCTCAGACTGATTCCTAGTCCCGGTTTGAAGTTCCTTCAGTTTTCACTGTAAAACCGAGTTGCAGCTAGTACCTCCCCATATATATGTATGGAGTGGAGTTTGCAATTGAAAAAAACTTTGTGTTCCCAACAAGCTAGGTGAAGGAAGGCTTTCACACACACTTATCTCTCAGAACTGAGCATGTGGAGAGACGTTCGTTCATCTAGCACAAAGGGAACGAGTAGCAGGAGAAACTTATACTCTGGTCTCTCAGTCTGTTTCCTAGTGCCGGTTTGAAGTTCCTGCAGTGTTCACTGTGAAACCGAGTTGGAGCTAGTACCTCCCCATATACATGTATGGAGTGGAGTTTGCAACTGAAAAGAAACTTTGTGTTCCCAACATGCTAGGTGAAGGACGGCTTTCACACACACTTATCTCTCAGAACTAAGCATGTGGAGAGACGTTCGTTCATCTATCATAGATGGAACGGGTTTTAGGAGAAACTTTTACTCTGGTTTCTCAGTCTGTTTCCTAGTGCCGGTTTGAAGTTCCTGCATTTTTCACTGTAAAACCGAGTTGCAGCTAGTACCTCCCCATATATATGTATGGAGTGGAGTTTGCAACTGAAAAGAAACTTTGTGTTCCCAACATGCTAGGTGAAGGACGGCTTTCACACACACTTATCTCTCAGAACTAAGCATGTGGAGAGACGTTCGTTCATCTATCATAGATGGAACGGGTTTTAGGAGAAACTTTTACTCTGGTTTCTCAGTCTGTTTCCTAGTGCCGGTTTGAAGTTCCTGCATTTTTCACTGTAAAACCGAGTTGCAGCTAGTACCTCCCCATATATATGTATGGAGTGGAGTTTGCAACTGAAAAGAAACTTTGTGTTCCCAACAAGCTAGGTGAAGGACAGCTTTCACACACACTTATCTCTCAGAACTGAGCATGTGGAGAGACGTTCGTTCATCTAGCACAGATGGAACGGGTTTTAGGAGAAACTTATACTCTGGTTTCTCAGTCTGTTTCCTAGTGCCGGTTTGAATTTCCTGCAGTTTTTCACTGTGAAACTGAGTTGGAGCTAGTACCTCCCCATATATATGGATGGAGTGGAGTTTGCAACTGAAAAGAAACTTTGTTTTCCCAACAAGCTAGGTGAAGGACGGCTTTCACACGCAATTAATTCTCAGAACTGAGTATGTGGAGAGACGTTCGTTCATTTAGCACAAAGGGAACGGGTTGCAGGAGAAACTTTTACTCTGGATTCTCAGTCTGTTTCCTAGTGCCGGTTTGAAGTTCCTGCAGTTTTCACTGTAAAACCGAGTTGCAGCTAGTACCTCCCCATATATATGTATGGAGTGGAATTTGCAACTGAAAAGAAACTTTGTGTTCCCAACAAGCTAGGTGAAGGACGGCTTTCACACACACTTATCTCTCAGAACTGAGCATGTGGAGAGGCGTTCGTTCATCTAGCACAGATGGAACGGGTTGCAGGAGAAACTTATACTCTGGTTTCTCAGTCTGTTTCCTAGTGCCGGTTTGAAGTTCCTGCAGTTTTCACTGTAAAACCGAGTTGGAGCTTGTACCTCCCCATATATATGGATGGAGTGGAGTTTGCAATTGAAAACAAACTTTGTGTTCCCAACAAGCTAGGTGAAGGACGGCTTTCACACACACTTATCTCTCACAACTGAGCATGTGGAGGGACGTTCGTTCATGTAGCACAAAGGGAACGGTTTGCAGGAGAAACTTTTACTCTGGGTTCTCAGTCTGTTTCCTTGTGCCGGTTTGAAGTTCCTGCAGTTTTCACTGTGAAACCGAGTTGGAGCTAGTACCTCCCCATATATATGTATGGAGTGGAGTTTGCAACTGAAAAGAAACTTTGTGTTCCCAACAAGCTAGGTGAAGGACGGCTTTCACACACACTTATCTCTCAGAACTGAGCATGTGGAGAGACGTTCGTTCATGTAGCACAAAGGGATCGGGTTGCAGGAGAAACTTTTACTCTGGTTTCTCAGTCTGTTTCCTTGTGCCGGTTTGAAGTTCCTGCAGTTTTCACTGTGAAACCGAGTTGGAGCTAGTACCTCCCCATATATATGTATGGAGTGGAGTTTGCAACTGAAAAGAAACTTTGTGTTCCCAACAAGCTAGGTGAAGGACGGCTTTCACACACACTTATCTCTCAGAACTGAGCATGTGGAGAGACGTTCGTTCATCTAGCACAAAGGGAACGGGTAGCAGGAGAAACTTTTACTCTGGTCTCTCAGTCTGTTTCCTAGTGCCGGTTTGAAGTTCCTGCAGTGTTCACTGTGAAACCGATTTGGAGCTAGTACCTCCCCATATATATGTATGGAGTGGAGTTTGAAAGTGAAAAGAAACTTTGATTTCCCAACAAGCTAGGTGAAGGACGGCTTTCACACACACTTATCTCTCAGAACTGAGCATGTGGAGAGACGTTCGTTCATCTAGCACAAGGGGAATGGGTTGTAGGAGAAACTTTTACTCTGGTTTCTCAGACTGATTCCTAGTCCCGGTTTGAAGTTCCTTCAGTTTTCACTGTAAAACCGAGTTGCAGCTAGTACCTCCCCATATATATGTATGGAGTGGAGTTTGCAATTGAAAAAAACTTTGTGTTCCCAACAAGCTAGGTGAAGGAATGCTTTCACACACACTTATCTCTCAGAACTGAGCATGTGGAGAGGCGTTCGTTCATCTAGCACAGATGGAACGGGTTGCAGGAGAAACTTATACTCTGGTTTCTCAGTCTGTTTCCTAGTGCCGGTTTGAAGTTCCTGCAGTTTTCACTGTAAAACCGAGTTGGAGCTAGTACCTCCCCATATATATGGATGGAGTGGAGTTTGCAATTGAAAACAAACTTTGTGTTCCCAACAAGATAGGTGAAGGACGGCTTTCACACACACTTATCTCTCAGAACTGAGCATGTGGAGAGACGTTCGTTCATCTAGCACTGATGGAACGGGTAGCAGGAGAAACTTTTACTCTGGTTTCTCAGACTGATTCCTAGTCCCGGTTTGAAGTTCCTTCAGTTTTCACTGTAAAACCGAGTTGCAGCTAGTACCTCCCCATATATATGGATGGAGTGGAGTTTGCAATTGAAAACAAACTTTGTGTTCCCAACAAGCTAGGTGAAGGACGGCTTTCACACACACTTATCTCTCACAACTGAGCATGTGGAGGGACGTTCGTTCATGTAGCACAAAGGGAACGGTTTGCAGGAGAAACTTTTACTCTGGGTTCTCAGTCTGTTTCCTTGTGCCGGTTTGAAGTTCCTGCAGTTTTCACTGTGAAACCGAGTTGGAGCTAGTACCTCCCCATATATATGTATGGAGTGGAGTTTGCAACTGAAAAGAAACTTTGTGTTCCCAACAAGCTAGGTGAAGGACGGCTTTCACACACACTTATCTCTCAGAACTGAGCATGTGGAGAGACGTTCGTTCATGTAGCACAAAGGGATCGGGTTGCAGGAGAAACTTTTACTCTGGTTTCTCAGTCTGTTTCCTTGTGCCGGTTTGAAGTTCCTGCAGTTTTCACTGTGAAACCGAGTTGGAGCTAGTACCTCCCCATATATATGTATGGAGTGGAGTTTGCAACTGAAAAGAAACTTTGTGTTCCCAACAAGCTAGGTGAAGGACGGCTTTCACACACACTTATCTCTCAGAACTGAGCATGTGGAGAGACGTTCGTTCATCTAGCACAAAGGGAACGGGTAGCAGGAGAAACTTTTACTCTGGTCTCTCAGTCTGTTTCCTAGTGCCGGTTTGAAGTTCCTGCAGTGTTCACTGTGAAACCGATTTGGAGCTAGTACCTCCCCATATATATGTATGGAGTGGAGTTTGAAAGTGAAAAGAAACTTTGATTTCCCAACAAGCTAGGTGAAGGACGGCTTTCACACACACTTATCTCTCAGAACTGAGCATGTGGAGAGACGTTCGTTCATCTAGCACAAGGGGAATGGGTTGTAGGAGAAACTTTTACTCTGGTTTCTCAGACTGATTCCTAGTCCCGGTTTGAAGTTCCTTCAGTTTTCACTGTAAAACCGAGTTGCAGCTAGTACCTCCCCATATATATGTATGGAGTGGAGTTTGCAATTGAAAAAAACTTTGTGTTCCCAACAAGCTAGGTGAAGGAATGCTTTCACACACACTTATCTCTCAGAACTGAGCATGTGGAGAGGCGTTCGTTCATCTAGCACAGATGGAACGGGTTGCAGGAGAAACTTATACTCTGGTTTCTCAGTCTGTTTCCTAGTGCCGGTTTGAAGTTCCTGCAGTTTTCACTGTAAAACCGAGTTGGAGCTAGTACCTCCCCATATATATGGATGGAGTGGAGTTTGCAATTGAAAACAAACTTTGTGTTCCCAACAAGATAGGTGAAGGACGGCTTTCACACACACTTATCTCTCAGAACTGAGCATGTGGAGAGACGTTCGTTCATCTAGCACTGATGGAACGGGTAGCAGGAGAAACTTTTACTCTGGTTTCTCAGACTGATTCCTAGTCCCGGTTTGAAGTTCCTTCAGTTTTCACTGTAAAACCGAGTTGCAGCTAGTACCTCCCCATATATATGTATGGAGTGGAGTTTGCAATTGAAAAAAACTTTGTGTTCCCAACAAGCTAGGTGAAGGAAGGCTTTCACACACACTTATCTCTCAGAACTGAGCATGTGGAGAGACGTTCGTTCATCTAGCACAAAGGGAACGAGTAGCAGGAGAAACTTATACTCTGGTCTCTCAGTCTGTTTCCTAGTGCCGGTTTGAAGTTCCTGCAGTGTTCACTGTGAAACCGAGTTGGAGCTAGTACCTCCCCATATACATGTATGGAGTGGAGTTTGCAACTGAAAAGAAACTTTGTGTTCCCAACATGCTAGGTGAAGGACGGCTTTCACACACACTTATCTCTCAGAACTAAGCATGTGGAGAGACGTTCGTTCATCTATCATAGATGGAACGGGTTTTAGGAGAAACTTTTACTCTGGTTTCTCAGTCTGTTTCCTAGTGCCGGTTTGAAGTTCCTGCATTTTTCACTGTAAAACCGAGTTGCAGCTAGTACCTCCCCATATATATGTATGGAGTGGAGTTTGCAACTGAAAAGAAACTTTGTGTTCCCAACATGCTAGGTGAAGGACGGCTTTCACACACACTTATCTCTCAGAACTAAGCATGTGGAGAGACGTTCGTTCATCTATCATAGATGGAACGGGTTTTAGGAGAAACTTTTACTCTGGTTTCTCAGTCTGTTTCCTAGTGCCGGTTTGAAGTTCCTGCATTTTTCACTGTAAAACCGAGTTGCAGCTAGTACCTCCCCATATATATGTATGGAGTGGAGTTTGCAACTGAAAAGAAACTTTGTGTTCCCAACAAGCTAGGTGAAGGACAGCTTTCACACACACTTATCTCTCAGAACTGAGCATGTGGAGAGACGTTCGTTCATCTAGCACAGATGGAACGGGTTTTAGGAGAAACTTATACTCTGGTTTCTCAGTCTGTTTCCTAGTGCCGGTTTGAATTTCCTGCAGTTTTTCACTGTGAAACTGAGTTGGAGCTAGTACCTCCCCATATATATGGATGGAGTGGAGTTTGCAACTGAAAAGAAACTTTGTTTTCCCAACAAGCTAGGTGAAGGACGGCTTTCACACGCAATTAATTCTCAGAACTGAGTATGTGGAGAGACGTTCGTTCATTTAGCACAAAGGGAACGGGTTGCAGGAGAAACTTTTACTCTGGATTCTCAGTCTGTTTCCTAGTGCCGGTTTGAAGTTCCTGCAGTTTTCACTGTAAAACCGAGTTGCAGCTAGTACCTCCCCATATATATGTATGGAGTGGAATTTGCAACTGAAAAGAAACTTTGTGTTCCCAACAAGCTAGGTGAAGGACGGCTTTCACACACACTTATCTCTCAGAACTGAGCATGTGGAGAGGCGTTCGTTCATCTAGCACAGATGGAACGGGTTGCAGGAGAAACTTATACTCTGGTTTCTCAGTCTGTTTCCTAGTGCCGGTTTGAAGTTCCTGCAGTTTTCACTGTAAAACCGAGTTGGAGCTTGTACCTCCCCATATATATGGATGGAGTGGAGTTTGCAATTGAAAACAAACTTTGTGTTCCCAACAAGCTAGGTGAAGGACGGCTTTCACACACACTTATCTCTCACAACTGAGCATGTGGAGGGACGTTCGTTCATGTAGCACAAAGGGAACGGTTTGCAGGAGAAACTTTTACTCTGGGTTCTCAGTCTGTTTCCTTGTGCCGGTTTGAAGTTCCTGCAGTTTTCACTGTGAAACCGAGTTGGAGCTAGTACCTCCCCATATATATGTATGGAGTGGAGTTTGCAACTGAAAAGAAACTTTGTGTTCCCAACAAGCTAGGTGAAGGACGGCTTTCACACACACTTATCTCTCAGAACTGAGCATGTGGAGAGACGTTCGTTCATGTAGCACAAAGGGATCGGGTTGCAGGAGAAACTTTTACTCTGGTTTCTCAGTCTGTTTCCTTGTGCCGGTTTGAAGTTCCTGCAGTTTTCACTGTGAAACCGAGTTGGAGCTAGTACCTCCCCATATATATGTATGGAGTGGAGTTTGCAACTGAAAAGAAACTTTGTGTTCCCAACAAGCTAGGTGAAGGACGGCTTTCACACACACTTATCTCTCAGAACTGAGCATGTGGAGAGACGTTCGTTCATCTAGCACAAAGGGAACGGGTAGCAGGAGAAACTTTTACTCTGGTCTCTCAGTCTGTTTCCTAGTGCCGGTTTGAAGTTCCTGCAGTGTTCACTGTGAAACCGATTTGGAGCTAGTACCTCCCCATATATATGTATGGAGTGGAGTTTGAAAGTGAAAAGAAACTTTGATTTCCCAACAAGCTAGGTGAAGGACGGCTTTCACACACACTTATCTCTCAGAACTGAGCATGTGGAGAGACGTTCGTTCATCTAGCACAAGGGGAATGGGTTGTAGGAGAAACTTTTACTCTGGTTTCTCAGACTGATTCCTAGTCCCGGTTTGAAGTTCCTTCAGTTTTCACTGTAAAACCGAGTTGCAGCTAGTACCTCCCCATATATATGTATGGAGTGGAGTTTGCAATTGAAAAAAACTTTGTGTTCCCAACAAGCTAGGTGAAGGAATGCTTTCACACACACTTATCTCTCAGAACTGAGCATGTGGAGAGGCGTTCGTTCATCTAGCACAGATGGAACGGGTTGCAGGAGAAACTTATACTCTGGTTTCTCAGTCTGTTTCCTAGTGCCGGTTTGAAGTTCCTGCAGTTTTCACTGTAAAACCGAGTTGGAGCTAGTACCTCCCCATATATATGGATGGAGTGGAGTTTGCAATTGAAAACAAACTTTGTGTTCCCAACAAGATAGGTGAAGGACGGCTTTCACACACACTTATCTCTCAGAACTGAGCATGTGGAGAGACGTTCGTTCATCTAGCACTGATGGAACGGGTAGCAGGAGAAACTTTTACTCTGGTTTCTCAGACTGATTCCTAGTCCCGGTTTGAAGTTCCTTCAGTTTTCACTGTAAAACCGAGTTGCAGCTAGTACCTCCCCATATATATGTATGGAGTGGAGTTTGCAATTGAAAAAAACTTTGTGTTCCCAACAAGCTAGGTGAAGGAAGGCTTTCACACACACTTATCTCTCAGAACTGAGCATGTGGAGAGACGTTCGTTCATCTAGCACAAAGGGAACGAGTAGCAGGAGAAACTTATACTCTGGTCTCTCAGTCTGTTTCCTAGTGCCGGTTTGAAGTTCCTGCAGTGTTCACTGTGAAACCGAGTTGGAGCTAGTACCTCCCCATATACATGTATGGAGTGGAGTTTGCAACTGAAAAGAAACTTTGTGTTCCCAACATGCTAGGTGAAGGACGGCTTTCACACACACTTATCTCTCAGAACTAAGCATGTGGAGAGACGTTCGTTCATCTATCATAGATGGAACGGGTTTTAGGAGAAACTTTTACTCTGGTTTCTCAGTCTGTTTCCTAGTGCCGGTTTGAAGTTCCTGCATTTTTCACTGTAAAACCGAGTTGCAGCTAGTACCTCCCCATATATATGTATGGAGTGGAGTTTGCAACTGAAAAGAAACTTTGTGTTCCCAACATGCTAGGTGAAGGACGGCTTTCACACACACTTATCTCTCAGAACTAAGCATGTGGAGAGACGTTCGTTCATCTATCATAGATGGAACGGGTTTTAGGAGAAACTTTTACTCTGGTTTCTCAGTCTGTTTCCTAGTGCCGGTTTGAAGTTCCTGCATTTTTCACTGTAAAACCGAGTTGCAGCTAGTACCTCCCCATATATATGTATGGAGTGGAGTTTGCAACTGAAAAGAAACTTTGTGTTCCCAACAAGCTAGGTGAAGGACAGCTTTCACACACACTTATCTCTCAGAACTGAGCATGTGGAGAGACGTTCGTTCATCTAGCACAGATGGAACGGGTTTTAGGAGAAACTTATACTCTGGTTTCTCAGTCTGTTTCCTAGTGCCGGTTTGAATTTCCTGCAGTTTTTCACTGTGAAACTGAGTTGGAGCTAGTACCTCCCCATATATATGGATGGAGTGGAGTTTGCAACTGAAAAGAAACTTTGTTTTCCCAACAAGCTAGGTGAAGGACGGCTTTCACACGCAATTAATTCTCAGAACTGAGTATGTGGAGAGACGTTCGTTCATTTAGCACAAAGGGAACGGGTTGCAGGAGAAACTTTTACTCTGGTTTCTCAGACTGATTCCTAGTCCCGGTTTGAAGTTCCTTCAGTTTTCACTGTAAAACCGAGTTGCAGCTAGTACCTCCCCATATATATGTATGGAGTGGAGTTTGCAATTGAAAAAAACTTTGTGTTCCCAACAAGCTAGGTGAAGGAAGGCTTTCACACACACTTATCTCTCAGAACTGAGCATGTGGAGAGACGTTCGTTCATCTAGCACAAAGGGAACGAGTAGCAGGAGAAACTTATACTCTGGTCTCTCAGTCTGTTTCCTAGTGCCGGTTTGAAGTTCCTGCAGTGTTCACTGTGAAACCGAGTTGGAGCTAGTACCTCCCCATATACATGTATGGAGTGGAGTTTGCAACTGAAAAGAAACTTTGTGTTCCCAACATGCTAGGTGAAGGACGGCTTTCACACACACTTATCTCTCAGAACTAAGCATGTGGAGAGACGTTCGTTCATCTATCATAGATGGAACGGGTTTTAGGAGAAACTTTTACTCTGGTTTCTCAGTCTGTTTCCTAGTGCCGGTTTGAAGTTCCTGCATTTTTCACTGTAAAACCGAGTTGCAGCTAGTACCTCCCCATATATATGTATGGAGTGGAGTTTGCAACTGAAAAGAAACTTTGTGTTCCCAACATGCTAGGTGAAGGACGGCTTTCACACACACTTATCTCTCAGAACTAAGCATGTGGAGAGACGTTCGTTCATCTATCATAGATGGAACGGGTTTTAGGAGAAACTTTTACTCTGGTTTCTCAGTCTGTTTCCTAGTGCCGGTTTGAAGTTCCTGCATTTTTCACTGTAAAACCGAGTTGCAGCTAGTACCTCCCCATATATATGTATGGAGTGGAGTTTGCAACTGAAAAGAAACTTTGTGTTCCCAACAAGCTAGGTGAAGGACAGCTTTCACACACACTTATCTCTCAGAACTGAGCATGTGGAGAGACGTTCGTTCATCTAGCACAGATGGAACGGGTTTTAGGAGAAACTTATACTCTGGTTTCTCAGTCTGTTTCCTAGTGCCGGTTTGAAGTTCCTGCAGTTTTCACTGTAAAACCGAGTTGGAGCTAGTACCTCCCCATATATATGTATGGAGTGGAGTTTGCAACTGAAAAGAAACTTTGTGTTCCCAACAAGCTAGGTGAAGGACGGCTTTCACACACACTTATCTCTCAGAACTGAGCATGTGGAGAGACGTTCGTTCATCTAGCACAGATGGAACGGGTTTTAGGAGAAACTTTTACTCTGGTTTCTCAGTCTGTTTCCTAGTGCCGGTTTGAATTTCCTGCAGTTTTCACTGTGAAACTGAGTTGGAGCTAGTACCTCCCCATATATATGGATGGAGTGGAGTTTGCAAATGAAAACAAACTTTGTTTTCCCAACAAGCTAGGTGAAGGACGGCTTTCACACGCACTTATCTCTCAGAACTGAGCATGTGGAGAGACGTTCGTTCATTTAGCACAAAGGGAACGGGTTGCAGGAGAAACTTTTACTCTGGATTCTCAGTCTGTTTCCTAGTGCCGATTTGAAGTTCCTGCAGTTTTCACTGTAAAAACGAGTTGCAGCTAGTACCTCCCCATATATATGTATGGAGTGGAGTTTGCAACTGAAAAGAATCTTTGTGTTCCCAACAAGCTAGGTGAAGGACGGCTTTCACACACACTTATCTCTCAGAACTGAGCATTTGGAGAGACGTTCGTTCATCTAGCACAGATGTAACGGGTTGCAGGTGAAACTTATACTCTGGTTTCTCAGTCTGTTTCCTAGTGCCGGTTTGAAGTTCCTGCAGTTTTCACTGTGAAACCGAGTTGGAGCTAGTACCTCCCCATATATATGTATGGAGTGGGGTTTGCAACTGAAAAGAATCTTTGTGTTCCCAACAAGCTAGGTGAAGGACGGCTTTCACACACACTTATCTCTCAGAACTGAGCAAGTGGAGAGACGTTCGTTCATCTAGCACAAAGGGAACGGGTTTTAGGAGAAACTTTTACTCTGGTTTCTCAGTCTGTTTCCTAGTGCCGGTTTGAAGTTCCTGCAGTTTTCACTGTAAAACCGAGTTGGAGCTAGTACCTCCCCATATATATGTATGGAGTGGAGTTTGCAATTGAAAACAAACTTTGTGTTCCCAACCAGCTAGGTGAAGGAAGGCTTTCACACACACTTATCTCTCAGAACTGAGCATGTGGAGAGACGTTCGTTCATCTAGCACAAAAGGAACGGATTGTAGGAGAAACTTTTACTCTGGTTTCTCAGACTGATTCCTAGTGCCGGTTTGAAGTTCCTGCAGTTTTCACTGTGAAACCGAGTTGGAGCTAGTACCTCCCCTTATATATGTATGGAGAGTAATTTGCAACTGAAAAGAATCTTTGTGTTCCCAACAAGCTAGGTGAAGGACGGCTTTCACACACACATATCTCTCAGTACTGAGCATGTGGAGAGACGTTCGTTCATCTAGCACAAAGGGAACGGGTAGCAGGAGAAACTTATACTCTGGTCTCTCATTCTGTTTCCTAGTGCCGGTTTGAAGTTCCTGCAGTGTTCACTGTGAAACCGAGTTGGAGCTAGTACCTCCCCATATATATGGATGGAGTGGAGTTTGCAACTGAATAGAAACTTTGTTTTCCCAACAAGCTAGTTGAAGGACGGCTTTCACACGCACTTATCTCTCAGAATTGAAAATGTGGAGAGACGTTCGTTCATTTAGCTCAAAGGGAACGGGTTGCAGGGGAAACTTTTACTCTGGATTCTCAGTGTGTTTCCTAGTGCCGGTTTGAAGTTCCTGCAGTTTTCACTGTAAAACCGAGTTGCAGCTAGTAGCTCCCCATATATATGCATGGAGTGGAGTTTGCAATTTAAAAAAACTTTGTGTTCCCAACAAGCTAGGTGAAGGAAGGCTTTCACACACACTTATCTCTCAGAACTGAGCATGTGGAGAGACGTTCGTTCATCGAGCACAAAGGGAATGGGTGGTAGGAGAAACTTTTACTTTGGTTTCTCAGACTGATTCCTAGTCCCGGTTTGAAGTTCCTGCAGTTTTCACTGTGAAACCGAGTTGGAGCTAGTACCTCCCCATATATATGTATGGAGTGGAGTTTGCAACTGAAAAGAAACTTTGTGTTCCCAACAAGCTAGGTGAAGGACGGCTTTCACACACACTTATCTCTCAGAACTGAGCATGTGGAGAGACGTTCGTTCATCTAGCACAAAGGGAACGGGTTGCAGGAGAAACTTTTACTCTGGTTTCTCAGTCTGTTTCCTTGTGCCGGTTTGAAGTTCCTGCAGTTTTCACTGTGAAACCGAGTTGGAGCTAGTACCTCCCCATATATATGTATGGAGTGGAGTTTGCAACTGAAAAGAAACTTTGTGTTCCCAACATGCTAGGTGAAGGACGGCTTTCACACACACTTATCTCTCAGAACTAAGCATGTGGAGAGACGTTCGTTCATCTATCATAGATGGAACGGGTTTTAGGAGAAACTTTTACTCTGGTTTCTCAGTCTGTTTCCTAGTGCCGGTTTGAAGTTCCTGCATTTTTCACTGTAAAACCGAGTTGCAGCTAGTACCTCCCCATATATATGTATGGAGTGGAGTTTGCAACTGAAAAGAAACTTTGTGTTCCCAACAAGCTAGGTGAAGGACAGCTTTCACACACACTTATCTCTCAGAACTGAGCATGTGGAGAGACGTTCGTTCATCTAGCACAGATGGAACGGGTTTTAGGAGAAACTTATACTCTGGTTTCTCAGTCTGTTTCCTAGTGCCGGTTTGAAGTTCCTGCAGTTTTCACTGTAAAACCGAGTTGGAGCTAGTACCTCCCCATATATATGTATGGAGTGGAGTTTGCAACTGAAAAGAAACTTTGTGTTCCCAACAAGCTAGGTGAAGGACGGCTTTCACACACACTTATCTCTCAGAACTGAGCATGTGGAGAGACGTTCGTTCATCTAGCACAGATGGAACGGGTTTTAGGAGAAACTTTTACTCTGGTTTCTCAGTCTGTTTCCTAGTGCCGGTTTGAATTTCCTGCAGTTTTCACTGTGAAACTGAGTTGGAGCTAGTACCTCCCCATATATATGGATGGAGTGGAGTTTGCAAATGAAAACAAACTTTGTTTTCCCAACAAGCTAGGTGAAGGACGGCTTTCACACGCACTTATCTCTCAGAACTGAGCATGTGGAGAGACGTTCGTTCATTTAGCACAAAGGGAACGGGTTGCAGGAGAAACTTTTACTCTGGATTCTCAGTCTGTTTCCTAGTGCCGATTTGAAGTTCCTGCAGTTTTCACTGTAAAAACGAGTTGCAGCTAGTACCTCCCCATATATATGTATGGAGTGGAGTTTGCAACTGAAAAGAATCTTTGTGTTCCCAACAAGCTAGGTGAAGGACGGCTTTCACACACACTTATCTCTCAGAACTGAGCATTTGGAGAGACGTTCGTTCATCTAGCACAGATGTAACGGGTTGCAGGTGAAACTTATACTCTGGTTTCTCAGTCTGTTTCCTAGTGCCGGTTTGAAGTTCCTGCAGTTTTCACTGTGAAACCGAGTTGGAGCTAGTACCTCCCCATATATATGTATGGAGTGGGGTTTGCAACTGAAAAGAATCTTTGTGTTCCCAACAAGCTAGGTGAAGGACGGCTTTCACACACACTTATCTCTCAGAACTGAGCAAGTGGAGAGACGTTCGTTCATCTAGCACAAAGGGAACGGGTTTTAGGAGAAACTTTTACTCTGGTTTCTCAGTCTGTTTCCTAGTGCCGGTTTGAAGTTCCTGCAGTTTTCACTGTAAAACCGAGTTGGAGCTAGTACCTCCCCATATATATGTATGGAGTGGAGTTTGCAATTGAAAACAAACTTTGTGTTCCCAACCAGCTAGGTGAAGGAAGGCTTTCACACACACTTATCTCTCAGAACTGAGCATGTGGAGAGACGTTCGTTCATCTAGCACAAAAGGAACGGATTGTAGGAGAAACTTTTACTCTGGTTTCTCAGACTGATTCCTAGTGCCGGTTTGAAGTTCCTGCAGTTTTCACTGTGAAACCGAGTTGGAGCTAGTACCTCCCCTTATATATGTATGGAGAGTAATTTGCAACTGAAAAGAATCTTTGTGTTCCCAACAAGCTAGGTGAAGGACGGCTTTCACACACACATATCTCTCAGTACTGAGCATGTGGAGAGACGTTCGTTCATCTAGCACAAAGGGAACGGGTAGCAGGAGAAACTTATACTCTGGTCTCTCATTCTGTTTCCTAGTGCCGGTTTGAAGTTCCTGCAGTGTTCACTGTGAAACCGAGTTGGAGCTAGTACCTCCCCATATATATGGATGGAGTGGAGTTTGCAACTGAATAGAAACTTTGTTTTCCCAACAAGCTAGTTGAAGGACGGCTTTCACACGCACTTATCTCTCAGAATTGAAAATGTGGAGAGACGTTCGTTCATTTAGCTCAAAGGGAACGGGTTGCAGGGGAAACTTTTACTCTGGATTCTCAGTGTGTTTCCTAGTGCCGGTTTGAAGTTCCTGCAGTTTTCACTGTAAAACCGAGTTGCAGCTAGTAGCTCCCCATATATATGCATGGAGTGGAGTTTGCAATTTAAAAAAACTTTGTGTTCCCAACAAGCTAGGTGAAGGAAGGCTTTCACACACACTTATCTCTCAGAACTGAGCATGTGGAGAGACGTTCGTTCATCGAGCACAAAGGGAATGGGTGGTAGGAGAAACTTTTACTTTGGTTTCTCAGACTGATTCCTAGTCCCGGTTTGAAGTTCCTGCAGTTTTCACTGTGAAACCGAGTTGGAGCTAGTACCTCCCCATATATATGTATGGAGTGGAGTTTGCAACTGAAAAGAAACTTTGTGTTCCCAACAAGCTAGGTGAAGGACGGCTTTCACACACACTTATCTCTCAGAACTGAGCATGTGGAGAGACGTTCGTTCATCTAGCACAAAGGGAACGGGTTGCAGGAGAAACTTTTACTCTGGTTTCTCAGTCTGTTTCCTTGTGCCGGTTTGAAGTTTCTGCAGTTTTCACTGTGAAACCGAGTTGGAGCTAGTACCTCCCCATATATATGGATGGAGTGGAGTTTGCAACTGAAAAGAAACTTTGTGTTCCCAACAAGCTAGGTGAAGGACGGCTTTCACACACACTTATCTCTCAGAACTGAGCATGTGGAGAGACGTTCGTTCATCTAGCACAAAGGGAACGGGTAGCAGGAGAAACTTTTACTCTGGTCTCTCAGTCTGTTTCCTAGTGCCGGTTTGAAGTTCCTGCAGTGTTCACTGTGAAACCGAGTTGGAGCTAGTACCTCCCCATATATATGTATGGAGTGGAGTTTGCAAGTGAAAAGAAACTTTGATTTCCCAACAAGCTAGGTGAAGGACGGCTTTCACACACACTTATCTCTCAGAACTGAGCATGTGGAGAGACGTTCGTTCATCTAGCACAAAGGGAACGGGTGGTAGGAGAAACTTTTACTTTGGTTTCTCAGACTGATTCCTAGTCCCGGTTTGAAGTTCCTGCAGTTTTCACTGTGAAACCGAGTTGGAGCTAGTACCTCCCCATATATATGTATGGAGTGGGGTTTGCAACTGAAAAGAATCTTTGTGTTCCCAACAAGCTAGGTGAAGGACGGCTTTCACACACACTTATCTCTCAGAACTGAGCAAGTGGAGAGACGTTCGTTCATCTAGCACAAAGGGAACGGGTTTTAGGAGAAACTTTTACTCTGGTTTCTCAGTCTGTTTCCTAGTGCCGGTTTGAAGTTCCTGCAGTTTTCACTGTAAAACCGAGTTGGAGCTAGTACCTCCCCATATATATGTATGGAGTGGAGTTTGCAATTGAAAACAAACTTTGTGTTCCCAACCAGCTAGGTGAAGGAAGGCTTTCACACACACTTATCTCTCAGAACTGAGCATGTGGAGAGACGTTCGTTCATCTAGCACAAAGGGAACGGGTTGTAGGAGAAACTTTTACTCTGGTTTCTCAGACTGATTCCTAGTGCCGGTTTGAAGTTCCTGCAGTTTTCACTGTGAAACCGAGTTGGAGCTAGTACCTCCCCTTATATATGTATGGAGAGTAATTTGCAACTGAAAAGAATCTTTGTGTTCCCAACAAGCTAGGTGAAGGACGGCTTTCACACACACATATCTCTCAGTACTGAGCATGTGGAGAGACGTTCGTTCATCTAGCACAAAGGGAAAGGGTAGCAGGAGAAACTTATACTCTGGTCTCTCATTCTGTTTCCTAGTGCCGGTTTGAAGTTCCTGCAGTGTTCACTGTGAAACCGAGTTGGAGCTAGTACCTCCCCATATATATGGATGGAGTGGAGTTTGCAACTGAAAAGAAACTTTGTTTTCCCAACAAGCTAGGTGAAGGACGGCTTTCACACGCACTTATCTCTCAGAATTGAAAATGTGGAGAGACGTTCGTTCATTTAGCTCAAAGGGAACGGGTTGCAGGGGAAACTTTTACTCTGGATTCTCAGTGTGTTTCCTAGTGCCGGTTTGAAGTTCCTGCAGTTTTCACTGTAAAACCGAGTTGCAGCTAGTACCTCCCCATATATATGTATGGAGTGGAGTTTGCAATTGAAAAAAACTTTGTGTTCCCAACAAGCTAGGTGAAGGAAGGCTTTCACACACACTTATCTCTCAGAACTGAGCATGTGGAGAGACGTTCGTTCATCTAGCACAGATGGAACGGGTTTTAGGAGAAACTTTTACTCTGGTTTCTCAGTCTGTTTCCTAGTGCCGGTTTGAATTTCCTGCAGTTTTCACTGTGAAACTGAGTTGGAGCTAGTACCTCCCCATATATATGGATGGAGTGGAGATTGCAACTGAAAACAAACTTTGTTTTCCCAACAAGCTAGGTGAAGGACGGCTTTCACACGCACTTATCTCTCAGAACTGAGCATGTGGAGAGACGTTCGTTCATTTAGCACAAAGGGAACGGGTTGCAGGGGAAACTTTTACTCTGGATTCTCAGTCTGTTTCCTAGTGCCGGTTTGAAGTTCCTGCAGTTTTCACTGTAAAACCGAGTTGCAGCTAGTACCTCCCCATATATATGTATGGAGTGGAGTTTGCAACTGAAAAGAAACTTTGTGTTCCCAACAAGCTAAGTGAAGGACGGCTTTCACACACACTTATCTCTCAGAACTGAGCATGTGGAGAGACGTTCATTCATCTAGCACAGATGGAACGGGTTGCAGGTGAAACTTATACTGTGGTTTCTCAGTCTGTTTCCTAGTGCCGGTTTGAAGTTCCTGCAGTTTTCACTGTAAAACCGAGTTGGAGCTAGTACCTCCACATATATATGTATGGAGTGGAGTTTGCAATTGAAAACAAACTTTGTGTTCCGAACAAGCTAGGTGAAGGACGGCTTTCACACACACCTATCTCTCAGAACTGAGCATGTGGAGAGACGTTCGTTCATGTAGCACAAAGGGAACGGGTTGCAGGAGAAACTTTTACTCTGGGTTCTCAGTCTGTTTCCTTGTGCCGGTTTGAAGTTCCTGCAGTTTTCACTGTGAAACCGAGTTGGAGCTAGTACCTCCCCATATATATGTATGGAGTGGAGTTTGCAACTGAAAAGAAACTTTGTGTTCCCAACAAGCTAGGTGAAGTACGGCTTTCACACACACTTATCTCTCAGAACTGAGCATGTGGAGAGACGTTCGTTCATCTAGCACAAAGGGAACGGGTTGCAGGAGAAACGTTTACTCTGGTTTCTCTGTCTGTTTCCTTGTGCCGGTTTGAAGTTCCTGCAGTTTTCACTGTGAAACCGAGTTGGAGCTAGTACCTCCCCATATATATGGATGGAGTGGAGTTTGCAACTGAAAAGAAACTTTGTGTTCCCAACAAGCTAGGTGAAGGACGGCTTTCACACACACTTATCTCTCAGAACTGAGCATGTGGAGAGACGTTCGTTCATCTAGCACAAAGGGAACGGGTAGCAGGAGAAACTTTTACTCTGGTCTCTCAGTCTGTTTCCTAGTGCCGGTTTGAAGTTCCTGCAGTGTTCACTGTGAAACCGAGTTGGAGCTAGTACCTCCCCATATATATGTATGGAGTGGAGTTTGCAAGTGAAAAGAAACTTTGATTTCCCAACAAGCTAGGTGAAGTACGGCTTTCACACACACTTATCTCTCAGAACTGAGCATGTGGAGAGACGTTCGTTCATCTAGCACAAAGGGAATGGGTGGTAGGAGAAACTTTTACTTTGGTTTCTCAGACTGATTCCTAGTCCCGGTTTGAAGTTCCTGCAGTTTTCACTGTGAAACCGAGTTGGAGCTAGTACCTCCCCATATATATGTATGGAGTGGAGTTTGCAACTGAAAAGAATCTTTGTGTTCCCAACCAGCCAGGTGAAGGACGGCTTTCACACACACTTATCTCTCAGAACTGAGCAAGTGGAGAGACGTTCGTTCATCTAGCACAAAGGGAACGGGTTTTAGGAGAAACTTTTACTCTGGTTTCTCAGTCTGTTTCCTAGTGCCGGTTTGAAGTTCCTGCAGTTTTCACTGTAAAACCGAGTTGCAGCTAGTACCTCCCCATATATATGTATGGAGTGGAGTTTGCAATTGAAAAAAACTTTGTGTTCCCAACAAGCTAGGTGAAGGAAGGCTTTCACACACACTTATCTCTCAGAACTGAGCATGTGGAGAGACGTTCGTTCATCTAGCACAAAGGGAACGGGTTGCAGGAGAAACTTATACTCTGGTCTCTCAGTCTGTTTCCTAGTGCCGGTTTGAAGTTCCTGCAGTGTTCACTGTGAAACCGAGTTGGAGCTAGTACCTCCCCATATATATGTATGGAGTGGAGTTTGCAACTGAAAAGAATCTTTGTGTTTCCAACAAGCTAGGTGAAGGACGGCTTTCACACACACTTATCTCTCAGAACTGAGCATGTGGAGAGACGTTCGTTCATCTAGCACAATGGGAACGGGTTGCAGGAGAAACTTTTACTCTGGTTTCTCAGTCTGTTTCCTAGTGCCGGTTTGAAGTTCCTGCAGTGTTCACTGTGAAACCGAGTTGGAGCTAGTACCTCCCCATATATATGTATGTAGTGGAGTTTGCAACTGAAAAGAATCTTTGTGTTCCCAAAAAGCTAGGTGAAGGACGGCTTTCACCCACACTTATCTCTCTGAACTGAGCATGTGGAGAGACGTTCGTTCATCTAGCACAATGGGAACGGGTTGCAGGAGAAACTTTTACTCTGGTTTCTCAGTCTGTTTCCTAGTGCCGGTTTGAAGTTCCTGCAGTTTTCACTGTAAAACCGATTTGGAGCTAGTACCTCCCCATATATATGTATGGAGTGGAGTTTGCAACTGAAAAGAAACTTTGTGTTCCCAACATGCTAGGTGAAGGACGGCTTTCACACACACTTATCTCTCAGAACTAAGCATGTGGAGAGACGTTCATTCATCTAGCACAGATGGAACGGGTTTTAGGAGAAACTTTTACTCTGGTTTCTCAGTGTATTTCCTAGTGCCGGTTTGAAGTTCCTGCAGTTTTCACTGTAAAACCGAGTTGCAGCTAGTACCTCCCCATATATATGTATGGAGTGGAGTTTGCCACTGAAAAGAATCTTTGTGTTCCCAACAAGCTAGGTGAAGTACGGCTTTCACACACACTTATCTCTCAGAACTGAGCATGTGGAGAGACGTTCGTTCATCTAGCACAGATTGAACGGGTTGCAGGAGAAACTTATACTCTGGTTTCTCAGTCTGTTTCCTAGTGCCGGTTTGAAGTTCCTGCAGTTTTCACTGTAAAACCGAGTTGGAGCTAGTACCTCCCCATATATATGTATGGAGTGTAGTTTGCAATTGAAAAAAACTTTGTGTTCCCAACACGCTAGGTGAAGGAAGGCTTTCACACACACTTATCTCTCAGAACTGAGCATGTGGAGAGACGTTCGTTCATCTAGCACAAAGGGAACGGGTAGCAGGAGAAACTTATACTCTGGTCTCTCAGTCTGTTTCCTAGTGCCGGTTTGAAGTTCCTGCAGTGTTCACTGTGAAACCGAGTTGGAGCTAGTACCTCCCCATATATATGTATGGAGTGGAGTTTGCAACTGAAAAGAATCTTTGTGTTCCCAACAAGCTAGGTGAAGGACGGCTTTCACACACACTTATCTCTCAGAACTGAGCAAGTGGAGAGACGTTCGTTCATCTAGCACAAAGGGAACGGGTTTTAGGAGAAACTTTTACTCTGGTTTCTCAGTCTGTTTCCTAGTGCCGGTTTGAAGTTCCTGCAGTTTTCACTGTAAAACCGAGTTGGAGCTAGTACCTCCCCATATATATGTATGGAGTGGAGTTTGCAATTGAAAACAAACTTTGTGTTCCCAACCAGCTAGGTGAAGGAAGGCTTTCAGACACACTTATCTCTCAGAACTGAGCATGTGGAGAGACGTTCGTTCATCTAGCACAAAGGGAACGGGTTGCAGGAGAAATTTTACTCTGGTTTCTCAGTCTGTTTCCTAGTGCCGGTTTGAAGTTCCTGCAGTTTTCACTGTAAAACCTAGTTGGAGCTAGTACCTCCCCATATATATGTATGGAGTGGAGTTTGCAACTGAAAAGAATCTTTGTGTTCCCAACAAGCTAGGTGAAGGACGGCTTTCACACACACTTATCTCTCAGAACTGAGCATGTGGAGAGACGTTCGTTCATGTAGCACAAAGGTAACGGGTTGCAGGAGAAACTTTTACTCTGGTTTCTCAGTCTGTTTCCTTGTGCCGGTTTGAAGTTCCTGCAGTTTTCACTGTGAAACCGAGTTGGAGCTAGTACCTCCCCATATATATGTATGGAGTGGAGTTTGCAACTGAAAAGAATCTTTGTGTTCCCAACAAGCTAGGTGAAGGACGGCTTTCACACACACTTATCTCTCAGAACTGAGCATGTGGAGAGACGTTCGTTCATCTAGCACAATGGGAACGGGTTGCAGGAGAAACTTTTACTCTGGTTTCTCAGTCTGTTTCCTAGTGCCGGTTTGAAGTTCCTGCAGTTTTCACTGTAAAACCGAGTTGGAGCTAGTACCTCCCCATATATATGTATGGAGTGAAGTTTGCAACTGAAAAGAAACTTTCTGTTCCCAACATGCTAGGTGAAGGACGGCTTTCACACACACTTATCTCTCAGAACTAAGCATGTGGAGAGACGTTCGTTCATCTAGCACAGATGGAACGGGTTGCAGGAGAAACTTATACTCTGGTTTCTCAGTCTGTTTCCTAGTGCCGGTTTGAAGTTCCTGCAGTTTTCACTGTAAAACCGAGTTGGAGCTAGTACCTCCCCATATATATGTATGGAGTGGAGTTTGCAATTGAAAAAAACTTTGTGTTCCCAACACGCTAGGTGAAGGAAGGCTTTCACACACACTTATCTCTCAGAACTGAGCATGTGGAGAGACGTTCGGTCATCTAGCACAAAGGGAACGGGTAGCAGGAGAAACTTATACTCTGGTTTCTCAGTCTGTTTCCTAGTGCCGGTTTGAAGTTCCTGCAGTTTTCACTGTGAAACCGAGTTGGAGCTTGTACCTCCCCATATATATGTATGGAGTGGAGTTTGCAACTGAAAAGAATCTTTGTGTTCCCAACCAGCTAGGTGAAGGAAGGCTTTCAGAAACACTTATCTCTCAGAACTGAGCAAGTGGAGAGACGTTCGTTCATCTAGCACAAAGGGAACGGGTTGCAGGAGAAAGTTTTACTCTGGTTTCTCAGTCTGTTTCCTAGTGCCGGTTTGAAGTTCCTGCAGTTTTCACTGTAAAACCGAGTTGGAGCTAGTACCTCCCCATATATATGTATGGAGTGGAGTTTGCAACTGAAAAGAAACTTTGTGTTCCCAAAAAGCTAGGTGAAGGACGGCTTTCACACACACTTATCTCTCAGAACTGAGCATGTGGAGAGACGTTCGTTCATGTAGCACAAAGGGAACGGGTTGCAGGAGAAACTTTTACTCTGGTTTCTCAGTCTGTTTCCTTGTGCCGGTTTGAAGTTCCTGCAGTTTTCACTGTGAAACCGAGTTGGAGCTAGTACCTCCCCATATATATGTATGGAGTGGAGTTTGCAACTGAAAAGAAACTTTGTGTTCCCAACAAGCTAGGTGAAGGACGGCTTTCACACCCAATTATCTCTCAGAACTGAGCAAGTGGAGAGACGTTCGTTCATGTATCACAAAGGGATCGGGTTGCAGGAGAAACTTTTACTCTGGTCTCTCAGTCTGTTTCCTAGTGCCGGATTGAAGTTCCTGCAGTGTTCACTGTGAAACCGAGTTGGAGCTAGTACCTCCCCATATATATGTATGGAGTGGAGTTTGCAAGTGAAAAGAAACTTTGATTTCCCAACAAGCTAGGTGAAGGACGGCTTTCACACACACTTATCTCTCAGAACTGAGCATGTGGAGAGACGTTCGTTCATCTAGCACAAAGGGAACGGGTTGCAGGAGAAACTTTTTCTCTGGTTTCTCAGTCTGTTTCCTAGTGCCGTGTTGAAGTTCCTGCAGTTTTCACTGTAAAACCGATTTGGAGATCGTACCTTCCCATAAATATGTATGGAGTGGAGTTTACAACTGAATAGAAACTTTGGGTTCCCAACAAGCAAGGTGAAGGACGGCATTCACACACACATATCTCTCAGAACTGAGCATGTGGAGAGACGTTCGTTCATCTAGCAAAAAGGGAACGGGTGGTAGGAGAAACTTTTACTCTGGTTTCTCAGACTGATTCCTAGTGCCGGTTTGAAGTTCCTGCAGTTTTCACTGTGAAACCGAGTTGGAGCTAGTACCTCCCCATATATATGTATGGAGTGGAGTTTGCAACTGAAAAGAATCTTTGTGTTCCCAACAAGCTAGGTGAAGGACGGCTTTCACACACACTTATCTCTCAGAACTGAGCATGTGGAGAGACGTTCGTTCATCTAGCACAAAGGGAACGGGTTGTAGGAGAAACTTTTACTCTGATTTCTCAGACTGATTCCTAGTGCTGGTTTGAAGTTCCTTCAGTTTTCACTGTGAAACCGAGTTGGAGCTAGTACCTCCCCATATATATGTATGGAGAGGAATTTGCAACTGAAAAGAATCTTTGTGTTCCCAACAAGCTAGGTGAAGGACGGCTTTCTCACACACTTATCTCTCAGAACTGAGCATGTGGAGAGACGTTCGTTCATCTAGCACAATGGGAACGGGTTGCAGGAGAAACTTTTACTCTGGTTTCTCAGTCTGTTTCCTAGTGCCGGTTTGAAGTTCCTGCAGTTTTCACTGTAAAACCGAGTTGGAGCTAGTACCTCCCCATATATATGTATGGAGTGGAGTTTGCAACTGAAAAGAAACTTTGTGTTCCCAACATGCTAGGTGAAGGACGGCTTTCACACACACTTATCTCTCAGAACTGAGCATGTGGAGAGACGTTCGTTCATCTAGCACAGATGGAACGGGTTTTAGGAGAAACTTTTACTCTGGTTTCTCAGTCTGTTTCCTAGTGCCGGTTTGAAGTTCCTGCAGTTTTCACTGTAAAACCGAGTTGCAGCTAGTACCTCCTCATATATATGTATGGAGTGGAGTTTGCAACTGAAAAGAAACTTTGTGTTCCCAACAAGCTAGGTGAAGGACGGCTTTCACACACACTTATCTCTCAGAACTGAGCATGTGGAGAGGCGTTCGTTCATTTAGCACAGATGGAACGGGTTGCAGGAGAAACTTATACTCTGGTTTCTCAGTCTGTTTCCTAGTGCCGGTTTGAAGTTCCTGCAGTTTTCACTGTAAAACCGAGTTGGAGCTAGTACCTCCCCATATATATGGATGGAGTGGAGTTTGCAATTGAAAACAAACTTAGTGTTCCCAACAAGCTAGGTGAAGGACGGCTTTCACACACACTTATCTCTCACAACTGAGCATGTGGAGAGACGTTCGTTCATCTAGCACAATGGGAACGGGTTGCAGGAGAAACTTTTACTCTGGTTTCTCAGTCTGTTTCCTAGTGCCGGGTTGAAGTTCCTGCAGTTTTCACTGTAAAACCGAGTTGGAGCTAGTACCTCCCCATATATATGTATGGAGTGGAGTTTGCAACTGAAAAGAAACTTTGTGTTCCCAACATGCTAGGTGAAGGACGGCTTTCACACACACTTATCTCTCAGAACTAAGCATGTGGAGAGACGTTCGTTCATCTAGCACAGATGGAACGGGTTTTAGGAGAAAATTTTACTCTGGTTTCTCAGTCTGTTTCCTAGTGCCGGTTTGAAGTTCCTGCATTTTTCACTGTAAAACCGAGTTGCAGCTAGTACCTCCCCATATATATGTATGGAGTGGAGTTTGCAACTGAAAAGAAACTTTGTGTTCCCAACAAGCTAGGTGAAGGACAGCTTTCACACACACTTATCTCTCAGAACTGAGCATGTCGAGAGACGTTCGTTCATCTAGCACAAAGGGAACGGGTAGCAGGAGAAACTTATACTCTGGTCTCTCAGTCTGTTTCCTAGTGCCGGTTTGAAGTTCCTGCAGTGTTCACTGTGAAACCGAGTTGGAGCTAGTACCTCCCCATATACATGTATGGAGTGGAGTTTGCAACTGAAAAGAATCTTTGTGTTCCCAACAAGCTAGGTGAAGGAAGGCTTTCACACACACTTATCTCTCAGAACTGAGCAAGTGGAGAGACGTTCGTTCATCTAGCACAAAGGGAACGGGTAGCAGGAGAAACTTATACTCTGGTCTCTCAGTCTGTTTCCTAGTGCCGGTTTGAAGTTCCTGCAGTGTTCACTGTGAAACCGAGTTGGAGCTAGTACCTCCCCATATATATGTATGGAGTGGAGTTTGCAACTGAAAAGAATCTTTGTGTTCCCAACAAGCTAGGTGAAGGAAGGCTTTCACACACACTTATCTCTCAGAACTGAGCAAGTGGAGAGACGTTCGTTCATCTAGCACAAAGGGAACGGGTTGCAGGAGAAACTTTTACTCTGGTTTCTCAGTCTGTTTCCTAGTGCCGGTTTGAAGTTCCTGCAGTTTTCACTGTAAAACCGAGTTGGAGCTAGTACCTCCCCATATATATGTATGGATTGGAGTTTGCAACTGAAAAGAAACTTTGTGTTCCCAACAAGCTAGGTGAAGGACGGCTTTCACACACACTTATCTCTCAGAACTGAGCATGTGGAGAGACGTTCGTTCATCTAGCACAGATGGAACGGGTTTTAGGAGAAACTTTTACTCTGGTTTCTCAGTCTGTTTCCTAGTGCCGGTTTGAATTTCCTGCAGTTTTTCACTGTGAAACTGAGTTGGAGCTAGTACCTCCCCATATATATGGATGGAGTGGAGTTTGCAACTGAAAAGAAACTTTGTTTTCCCAACAAGCTAGGTGAAGGACGGCTTTAACACGCACTTATCTCTCAGAACTGAGCATGTGGAGAGACGTTCGTTCATTTAGCACAAAGGGAACGGTTTGCAGGAGAAACTTTTACTGTGGATTCTCAGTCTGTTTCCTAGTGCCGGTTTGAAGTTCCTGCAGTTTTCACTGTAAAACCGAGTTGCAGCTAGTACCTCCCCATATATATGTATGGAGTGGAGTTTGCAACTGAAAAGAAACTTTGTGTTCCCAACAAGCTAGGTGAAGGACGGCTTTCACACACACTTATCTCTCAGAAGTGAGCATGTGGAGAGGCGTTCGTTCATCTATCACAGATGGAACGGGTTGCAGGAGAAACTTATACTCTGGTTTCTCAGTCTGTTTCCTAGTGCCGGTTTGAAGTTCCTGCAGTTTTCTCTGTAAAACCGAGTTGCAGTTGGTACCTCCCCATATATATGTATGGAGTGGAGTTTGCAACTGAAAAGAAACTTTGTGTTCCCAACAAGCTAGGTGAAGGACGGCTTTCACACACACTTTTATCTCAGAACTGAGCATGTGGAGAGACGTTCGTTCATCTAGCACAGATGGAACGGGTTGCAGGAGAAACTTATACTCTGGTTTCTCAGTCTGTTTCCTAGTGCCGGTTTGAAGTTCCTGCAGTTTTCACTGTAAAACCGAGTTGGAGCTAGTACCTCCCCATATATATGTATGGAGTGGAGTTTGCAATTGAAAACAAACTTTGTGTTCCCAACAAGCTAGGTGAAGGAAGGCTTTCACACACACTTATCTCTCAGAACTGAGCATGTGGAGAGACGTTCGTTCATCTAGCACAAATGGAACGGGTGGTAGGAAAACTTTTCTCTGGTTTCTCAGACTGATTCCTAGTGCCGGTTTGAAGTTCCTGCAGTTTTCACTGTGAAACCGAGTTGGAGCTAGTACCTCCCCATATATATGTATGGTGTGGAGTTTGCAACTGAAAAAAAACTTTGTGTTCCCAACAAGCTAGGTGAAGGACGGCTTTCACACACACTTATCTCCCAGAACTTAGCATGTGGAGAGACGTTCGTTCAACTAACACAAAGGGAACGGTTTGCAGGAGAAACTTTTACTCTGGTTTCTCAGTCTGTTTCCTAGTGCCGGTTTGAAGTTCCTGCAGTTTTCACTGTAAAACAGAGTTGGAGCTAGAACCTACCCATATATATGTATGAAGTGGAGTTTGCAACTGAAAAGAAACTTTGTGTTCCCAACAAGCTAGGTGAAGGACGGCTTTCACACACACTTATCTCTCAGAACTGAGCAAGTGGAGAGACGTTCGTTCATCTAGCACAAAGGGAACGGGTTGCAGGAGAAACTTTTATTCTGGATTCTCAGTCTGTTTCCTAGTGCCGGTTTGAAGTTCCTGCAGTTTTCATTGTGAAACCGAGTTGGAGCTAGTACCTCCCCTTATATATGTATGGAGTGGAATTTGCAACTGAAAAGAAACTATGTGTTCCCAACAAGCTAGGTGAAGGACGGCTTTCACACACACTTATCTCTCAGAACTGAGCAAGTGGAGAGACGTTCGTTCATCTAGCACAAAGGGAACGGGTTGCAGGAGAAACTTTTACTCTGGATTCTCAGTCTGTTTCCTAGTGCCGGTTTGAAGTTCCTGCAGTTTTCACTGTAAAACCGAGTTGCAGCTGGTACCTCCCCATATATATGTATGGAGTGGAGTTTGCAACTGAAAAGAAACTTTGTGTTCCCAACAAGCAAAGTGAAGGACGGCTTTCACACACACTTATCTCTCAGAACTGAGCATGTGGAGAGACGTTCGTTCATCTAGCACAGATGGAACGGGTTGCAGGAGAAACTTATACTCTGTTTTCTCAGTCTGTTTCCTAGTGCCGGTTTGAAGTTCCTGCAGTTTTCACTGTAAAACCGAGTTGCAGCTAGTACCTCCCCATATATATGTATGGAGTGGAGTTTGCAACTGAAAAGAAACTTTGTGTTCCCAACAAGCTAGGTGAAGGACGGCTTTCACACCCAATTATCTCTCAGAAATGAGCATGTGGAGAGACGTTCATTCATATAGCACAATGGGAACGGGTAGCAGGAGAAACTTATACTCTGGTCTCTCAGTCTGTTTCCTAGTGCCGGTTTGAAGTTCCTGCAGTGTTCACTGTGAAACCGAGTTGGAGCTAGTACCTCCCCATATATATGTATGGAGTGGAGTTTGCAACTGAAAAGAAAGTTTGATTTCCCAACAAACTAGGTGAAGGACGGCTTTCACACACACTTATCTCTCAGAACTGAGCATGTGGAGAGACGTTCGTTCATCTAGCACAAAGGGAACGGGTTGCAGGAGAAACTTTTACTCTGGTTTCTCAGTCTGTTTCCTAGTGCCGTGTTGAAGTTCCTGCAGTTTTCACTGTAAAACCGAGTTGGAGCTCGTACCTTCCCATAAATATGTATGGAGTGGAGTTTACAACTGAATAGAAACTTTGGGTTCCCAACAAGCAAGGTGAAGGATGGCTTTCACACACACTTATCTCTCAAACTAAGCATGTGGAGAGACGTTCGTTCATCTAGCACAGATGGAACGGGTTTTAGGAGAAACTTTTACTCTGGTTTCTCAGTCTGTTTCCTAGTGCCGGTTTGAAGTTCCTGTAGTTTTCATTGTGAAACCGAGTTGGAGCTAGTACCTCCCCTTATATATGTATGGAGTGGAGTTTGTAACTGAAAAGAAACTTTGTGTTCCCAACAAGCTAGGTGAAGGACGGCTTTCACACACACTTATCTCTCAGAACTGAGCATGTGGAGAGACGTTCGTTCATCTAGCACAAAGGGAACGGGTAGCAGGAGAAACTTATACTCTGGTCTCTCAGTCTGTTTCCTAGTGCCGGTTTGAAGTTACTTCAGTTTTCACTGTAAAACCGAGTTGGAGCTAGTACCTCCCCATATATATGTATGGAGTAGAGTTTGCAACTGAAAAGAAACTTTGTGTTCTCAACAAGCTAGGTGAAGGACGGCTTTCACACACACTTATGTCTCAGAACTGAGCATGTGGAGAGACGTTCGTTCATCTAGCACAAAGGGAACGGGTAGCAGGAGAAACTTATACTCTGGTCTCTCAGTCTGTTTCCTAGTGCCGGTTTGAAGTTCCTGCAGTGTTCACTGTGAAACCGAGTTGGAGCTAGTACCTCCCCATATATATGTATGGAGTGGAGTTTGCAACTGAAAAGAATCTTTTTGTTCCCAACAAGCTAGGTGAAGGACGGCTTTCACACACACTTATCTCTCAGAACTGAGCAAGTGGAGAGACGTTCGTTCATCTAGCACAAAGGGAACGGGTTGCAGGAGAAACCATTACTCTGGTTTCTCAGTCTGTTTCCTAGTGCCGGTTTGAAGTTCCTGCAGTTTTTACTTAAAACCGAGTTGCAGCTGGTACCTCCCCATATATATGTATGGAGTGGAGTTTGCAACTGAAAAGAAACTTTGTGTTCCCAACAAGTTAGGTGAAGGAAAGCTTTCACACACACTTATCTCTCAGAACTGAGCATGTGGAGAGACGTTCGTTCATCTAGCACAAAGGGAACGGGTGGTAGGTGAAACTTTTCTCTGGTTTCTCAGACTGATTCCTTGTGCCGGTTTGAAGTTCCTGCAGTTTTCACTGTGGAACCGAGTTGGAGCTAGTACATCACCATATATATGTATGGAGTGGAGTTTGCAACTGAAAAGAAACTTTGTGTTCCCAACAAGCTAGGTGAAGGACGGCTTTCACACGCACTTATCTCTCAGAACTGAGCATGTGGAGAGACGTTCTTTCATTTAGCACAAAGGGAACGGGTTGCAGGAGAAACTTTTACTCTGGATTCTCAGTCTGTTTCCTAGTGCCGGTTTGAAGTTCCTGCAGTTTTCACTGTAAAACCGAGTTGCAGCTAGTACCTCCCCATATATATGGAAGGAGTGTAGTTTGCAACTGAAAAGAAACTTTGTGTTCCCAACAAGCTAGGTGAAGGATGGCTTTCACACACACTTATCTCTCAGAACTGAGCATGTGGAGAGACGTTCGTTCATCTAGCACAGATGGAACGGGTTGCAGGAGAAACTTATACTCTGGTTTCTCAGTCTGTTTCCTAGTGCCGGTTTGAAGTTCCTGCAGTTTTCACTGTAAAACCGAGTTGCAGCTGGTACCTCCCCATATATATGTATGGAGTGGAGTTTGCAACTGAAAACAAACTTTGTGTTCCCAACAAGCTAGGTGAAGGAAGGCTTTCACACACACTTATCTCTCAGAACTGAGCAAGTGGAGAGACGTTCGTTCATCTAGCACAAAGAAACGGGTGGTAGGAGAAACTTTTACTCTGGTTTCTCAGACTGATTCCTAGTGCCGGTTTGAAGTTCCTGCAGTTTTCACTGTGAAACCGAGTTGGAGCTTGTACCTCCCCATATATATGTATGGAGTGGAGTTTGCAACTGAAAAGAAACTTTGTGTTCCCAACAAGCTAGGTGAAGGACGGCTTTCACACACACTTATCTCTCAGAACTGAGCATGTGGAGAGACTTTCGTTCATCTAACACAGATGGAACGGGTTGCAGGAGAAACTTTTACTCTGGTTTCTCAGTCTGCTTCCTAGTGCCGGTTTGAAGTTCCTGCAGTTTTCACTGTAAAACCGAGTTGGAGCTAGTACCTCCCCATATATATGTATGGAGTGGAGTTTGCAACTGAAAAAAACTTTGTGTTCCCAACATGCTAGGTGAAGGACGGCTTTCACACACACTTATCTCTCAGAACTAAGCATGTGGAGAGACGTTCGTTCATCTAGCACAGATGGAACGGGTTTTAGGAGAAACTTTTACTCTGGTTTCTCAGTGTGTTTCCGAGTGCCGGTTTGAAGTTCCTGCAGTTTTCACTGTAAAACCGAGTTGCAGTTGGTACCTCCCCATATATATGTATGGAGTGGAGTTTGCAACTGAAAAGAAACTTTGTGTTCCCAACAAGCTAGGTGAAGGACGGCTTTCACACACACTTTTCTCTCAGAACTGAGCATGTGGAGAGACGTTTGTTCATCTAGCACAGATGGAACGGGTTGCAGGAGAAACTTATACTCTGGTTTCTCAGTCTGTTTCCTAGTGCCGGTTTGAAGTTCCTGCAGTTTTCACTGTAAAACCGAGTTGGAGCTAGTACCTCCCCATGTATATGTATGGAGTGGAGTTTGCAATTGAAAACAAACTTTGTGTTCCCAACAAGCTAGTTGAAGGAAGGCTTTCACACACACTTATCTCTCAGAACTGAGCATGTGGAGAGACGTTCGTTCATCTAGCACAAATGGAACGGGTGGTAGGAAAACTTTTCTCTGGTTTCTCAGACTAATTCCTAGTGCCGGTTTGAAGTTCCTGCAGTTTTCACTGTGAAACCGAGTTGGAGCTAGTACCTCCCCATATATATGTATGGAGTGGAGTTTGCAACTGAAAAAAAACTTTGTGTTCCCAACAAGCTAGGTGAAGGACGGCTTTCACACACACTTATCTCCCAGAACTTAGCATGTGGAGAGACGTTCGTTCAACTAACACAAAGGGAACGGTTTGCAGGAGAAACTTTTACTCTGGTTTCTCAGTCTGTTTCTTAGTGCCGGTTTGAAGTTCCTGCAGTTTTCACTGTAAAACCGAGTTGGAGCTAGAACCTACCCATATATATGTATGAAGTGGAGTTTGCAACTGAAAAGAAACTTTGTGTTCACAACAAGCTAGGTGAAGGACGGCTTTCACACACACTTATCTCTCAGAACTGAGCAAGTGGAGAGACGTTCGATCATCTAGCACAAAGGGAACGGGTTGCAGGAGAAACTTATACTCTGGTTTCTCAGTCTGTTTCCTAGTGCCGGGTTGAAGTTCCTGCAGTTTTCACTGTAAAACCGAGTTGGAGCTAGTACCTCCCCATATATATGTATGGAGTGGAGTTTGCAACTGAAAAGAAACTTTGTGTTCCCAACAAGCTAGGTGAAGGACGGCTTTCACACACACTTATCTCTCAGAACTAAGCATGTGGAGAGACGTTCGTTCATCTAGCACAGATGGAACGGTTTGCAGGAGAAACATTTACTCTGGTTTCTCAGTCTGTTTCCTAGTGCCGGTTTGAAGTTCCTGCAGTTTTCACTGTGAAAACGAGTTGGAGCTTGTACCTCCCCATATATATGTATGGAGTGGAGTTTGTAACTGAAAAGAAACTTTGTGTTCCCAACAAGCTATGTGAAGGACGGCTTTCACACTCACTTACCTCTCAGAACTGAGCATGTGGAGAGATGTTCGTTCATCTAGCACAAAGGGAACGGGTAGCAGGAGAAACTTATACTCTGGTCTCTCAGTCTGTTTCCTAGTGCCGGTTTGAAGTTCCTCCAGTTTTCACTGTAAAACCGAGTTGGAGCTAGTACCTCCCCATATATATGTATGGATTAGAGTTTGCAACTGAAAACAAACTTTGTGTTCCCAACAAGCTAGGTGAAGGACGGCTTTCACACACACTTATCTCTCAGAACTGAGCATGTGGAGAGACGTTCGTTCATCTAGCACAAAGGGAACGGGTAACAGGAGAAACTTATACTCTAGTCTCTCAGTCTGTTTCCTAGTGCCGGTTTGAAGTTCCTGCAGTGTTCACTGTAAAAGCGATTTGGAGCTAGTACCTCCCCATATATATGTATGGAATGGAGTTTGCAACTTAAAGAAACTTTGTGTTCCCAACAAGCTAGGTGAAGGACGGCTTTCACACACACTTATCTCCCAGAACTGAGCATGTGGAGAGACGTTCGTTCAACTAACACAAAGGGAACGGTTTGCAGGAGAAACTTTTACTCTGGTTTCTCAGTCTGTTTCCTAGTGCCGGTTTGAAGTTCCTGCAGTTTTCACTGTAAAACCGAGTTGGAGCTAGAACCTACCCATATATATGTATGAAGTGGAGTTTGCAAGTGAAAAGAAACTTTGTGTTCCCAACAAGCTAGGTGAAGGACGGCTTTCACACACACTTATCTCTCAGAACTGAGTAAGTGGAGAGACGTTCGATCATCTAGCACAAAGGGAACGGGTTGCAGGAGAAACTTATACTCTGGTTTCTCAGTCTGTTTCCTAGTGCCGGGTTGAAGTTCCTGCAGTTTTCACTGTAAAACCGAGTTGGAGCTTGTACCTCCCCATATATATGTATGGAGTGGAGTTTGCAACTGAAAAGAAACTTTGTGTTCCCAAAAAGCTAGGTGAAGGACGGCTTTCACACACACTTATCTCTCAGAACTAAGCATGTGGAGAGACGTTCGTTCATCTAGCAAAGATGGAACGGGTTTTAGGAGAAACTTTTACTCTGGTTTCTCAGTCTGTTTCCTAGTGCCGGTTTGAAGTTCCTGCAGATTTCATTGTGAAACCGAGTTGGAGCTTGTACCTCCCCTTATATATGTATGGAGTGGAATTTGCAACTGAAAAGAAACTTTGTGTTCCCAACAAGCTAGGTGAAGGACGGCTTTCACACACACTAATCTCTCAGAACTAAGCATGTGGAGAAACGTTCGTTCATCTAGCACAGATGGAACGGTTTGCAGGAGAAACATTTACTCTGGTTTCTCAGTCTGTTTCCTAGTACCGGTTTGAAGTTCCTGCAGTTTTCACTGTGAAACCGAGTTGGAGCTTGTACCTCCCCATATATATGTATGGAGTGGAGTTTGTAACTGAAAAGAAACTTTGTGTTCCCAACAAGCTAGGTGAAGGACGGCTTTCACACACACTTATCTCTCAGAACTGAGCAAGTGGAGAGACGTTCGATCATCTAGCACAAAGGGAACGGGTTGCAGGAGAAACTTTTACTCTGGTTTCTCAGTCTGTTTCCTAGTGCCGGTTTGAAGTTCCTGCAGTTTTCACTGTAAAACCGAGTTGCAGCTGGTACCTCCCCACATATATGTATGGAGTGGAGTTTGCAACTGAAAAGAAACTTTGTGTTCCCAACAAGTTAGGTGAAGGAAGGCTTTCACACACACTTATCTCTCAGAACTGAGCATGTGGAGAGACGTTCGTTCATCTAGCACAAAGGGAACGGGTGGTAGGAGAAACTTTTCTCTGGTTTCTCAGACTGATTCCTAGTGCCGGTTTGAAGTTCCTGCAGTTTTCACTGTGAAACCGAGTTGGAGCTAGTACCTCACCATATATATTTATGGAGTGGAGTTTGCAACTGAAAAGAAACTTTGTGTTCCCAACAAGCTAGGTGAAGGACGGCTTTCACACGCACTTATCTCTCAGAACTGAGCATGTGGAGAGACGTTCTTTCATTTAGCACAAAGGGAACGGGTTGCAGGAGAAACTTTTACTCTGGATTCTCAGTCTGTTTCCTAGTGCCGGTTTGAAGTTCCTGCAGTTTTCACTGTAAAACCGAGTTGCAGCTAGTACCTCCCCATATATATGGATGGAGTGGAGTTTGCAACTGAAAAGAAACTTTGTGTTCCCAACAAGCTAGGTGAAGGACGGCTTTCACACACACTTATCTCTCAGAACTGAGCATGTGGAGAGACGTTCGTTCATCTTGCACAGATGGAACGGGTTTTAGGAGAAACTTTTACTCTGGTTTCTCAGTCTGTTTCCTAGTGCCGGTTTGAAGTTCCTGCAGTGTTCACTGTAAAACAGAGTTGGAGCTAGTACCTCCCCATATATATGTATGGAGTGGAGTTTGCAACTGAAAAGAAACTTTGTGTTCCCAACAAGCTAGGTGAAGGACGGCTTTCACACAAAATTATCTCTCAGAACTAAGCAAGTGGAGATACGTTCGTTCATCTAGCACAAAGGGAACGGGTTGTAGGAGAAACTTTTACTCTGGTTTCTCAGACTGATTCCTAGTGCCGGTTTGAAGTTCCTGCAGTTTTCACTGTGAAACCGAGTTGGAGCTAGTACCTCCCCATATATATGTATGGAGTGGAATTTGCAACTGAAAAGAAACTTTGTGTTCCCAACAAGCTAGGTGAAGGACGGCTTTCACACACACTTATCTCTCAGAACTGAGCATGTGGAGAGACGTTCGTTCATCTAGCACAGATGGAACGGGTTGCAGGAGAAACTTTTACTCTGGTTTCTCAGTCTGTTTCCTAGTGCCGGTTTGAAGTTCCTGCAGTGTTCACTGTAAAACCGAGTTGGAGCTAGTACCTCCCCATATATATGTATGGAGTGGAGTTTGCAACTGAAAAGAAACTTTGTGTTCCCAACAAGCTAGGTGAAGGACGGCTTTCACACAAAATTATCTCTCAGAACTAAGCATGTGGAGATACGTTCGTTCATCTAGCACAAAGGGAACGGGTTGTAGGAGAAACTTTTACTCTGGTTTCTCAGACTGATTCCTAGTGCCGGTTTGAAGTTCCTGCAGATTTCATTGTGAAACCGAGTTGGAGCTAGTACCTCCCCTTATATATGTATGGAGTGGAATTTGCAACTGAAAAGAAACTTTGTGTTCCCAACAAGCTAGGTGAAGGACGGCTTTCACACACACTAATCTCTCAGAACTAAGCATGTGGAGAAACGTTCGTTCATCTAGCACAGATGGAACGGTTTGCAGGAGAAACATTTACTCTGGTTTCTCAGTCTGTTTCCTAGTACCGGTTTGAAGTTCCTGCAGTTTTCACTGTGAAACCGAGTTGGAGCTTGTACCTCCCCATATATATGTATGGAGTGGAGTTTGTAACTGAAAAGAAACTTTGTGTTCCCAACAAGCTAGGTGAAGGACGGCTTTCACACACACTTATCTCTCAGAACTGAGCAAGTGGAGAGACGTTCGATCATCTAGCACAAAGGGAACGGGTTGCAGGAGAAACTTTTACTCTGGTTTCTCAGTCTGTTTCCTAGTGCCGGTTTGAAGTTCCTGCAGTTTTCACTGTAAAACCGAGTTGCAGCTGGTACCTCCCCACATATATGTATGGAGTGGAGTTTGCAACTGAAAAGAAACTTTGTGTTCCCAACAAGTTAGGTGAAGGAAGGCTTTCACACACACTTATCTCTCAGAACTGAGCATGTGGAGAGACGTTCGTTCATCTAGCACAAAGGGAACGGGTGGTAGGAGAAACTTTTCTCTGGTTTCTCAGACTGATTCCTAGTGCCGGTTTGAAGTTCCTGCAGTTTTCACTGTGAAACCGAGTTGGAGCTAGTACCTCACCATATATATTTATGGAGTGGAGTTTGCAACTGAAAAGAAACTTTGTGTTCCCAACAAGCTAGGTGAAGGACGGCTTTCACACGCACTTATCTCTCAGAACTGAGCATGTGGAGAGACGTTCTTTCATTTAGCACAAAGGGAACGGGTTGCAGGAGAAACTTTTACTCTGGATTCTCAGTCTGTTTCCTAGTGCCGGTTTGAAGTTCCTGCAGTTTTCACTGTAAAACCGAGTTGCAGCTAGTACCTCCCCATATATATGGATGGAGTGGAGTTTGCAACTGAAAAGAAACTTTGTGTTCCCAACAAGCTAGGTGAAGGACGGCTTTCACACACACTTATCTCTCAGAACTGAGCATGTGGAGAGACGTTCGTTCATCTTGCACAGATGGAACGGGTTTTAGGAGAAACTTTTACTCTGGTTTCTCAGTCTGTTTCCTAGTGCCGGTTTGAAGTTCCTGCAGTGTTCACTGTAAAACAGAGTTGGAGCTAGTACCTCCCCATATATATGTATGGAGTGGAGTTTGCAACTGAAAAGAAACTTTGTGTTCCCAACAAGCTAGGTGAAGGACGGCTTTCACACAAAATTATCTCTCAGAACTAAGCAAGTGGAGATACGTTCGTTCATCTAGCACAAAGGGAACGGGTTGTAGGAGAAACTTTTACTCTGGTTTCTCAGACTGATTCCTAGTGCCGGTTTGAAGTTCCTGCAGTTTTCACTGTGAAACCGAGTTGGAGCTAGTACCTCCCCATATATATGTATGGAGTGGAATTTGCAACTGAAAAGAAACTTTGTGTTCCCAACAAGCTAGGTGAAGGACGGCTTTCACACACACTTATCTCTCAGAACTGAGCATGTGGAGAGACGTTCGTTCATCTAGCACAGATGGAACGGGTTGCAGGAGAAACTTTTACTCTGGTTTCTCAGTCTGTTTCCTAGTGCCGGTTTGAAGTTCCTGCAGTGTTCACTGTAAAACCGAGTTGGAGCTAGTACCTCCCCATATATATGTATGGAGTGGAGTTTGCAACTGAAAAGAAACTTTGTGTTCCCAACAAGCTAGGTGAAGGACGGCTTTCACACAAAATTATCTCTCAGAACTAAGCATGTGGAGATACGTTCGTTCATCTAGCACAAAGGGAACGGGTTGTAGGAGAAACTTTTACTCTGGTTTCTCAGACTGATTCCTAGTGCCGGTTTGAAGTTCCTGCAGTTTTCACTGTGAAACCGAGTTGGAGCTAGTACCTCCCCATATATATGTATGGAGTGGAATTTGCAACTGAAAAGAAACTTTGTGTTCCCAACAAGCTAGGTGAAGGACGGCTTTCACACACACTTATCTCTCAGAACTGAGTAAGTGGAGAGACGTTCGATCATCTAGCACAAAGGGAACGGGTTGCAGGAGAAACTTATACTCTGGTTTCTCAGTCTGTTTCCTAGTGCCGGGTTGAAGTTCCTGCAGTTTTCACTGTAAAACCGAGTTGGAGCTTGTACCTCCCCATATATATGTATGGAGTGGAGTTTGCAACTGAAAAGAAACTTTGTGTTCCCAACAAGCTAGGTGAAGGACGGCTTTCACACACACTTATCTCTCAGAACTAAGCATGTGGAGAGACGTTCGTTCATCTAGCAAAGATGGAACGGGTTTTAGGAGAAACTTTTACTCTGGTTTCTCAGTCTGTTTCCTAGTGCCGGTTTGAAGTTCCTGCAGATTTCATTGTGAAACCGAGTTGGAGCTAGTACCTCCCCTTATATATGTATGGAGTGGAATTTGCAACTGAAAAGAAACTTTGTGTTCCCAACAAGCTAGGTGAAGGACGGCTTTCACACACACTAATCTCTCAGAACTAAGCATGTGGAGAAACGTTCGTTCATCTAGCACAGATGGAACGGTTTGCAGGAGAAACATTTACTCTGGTTTCTCAGTCTGTTTCCTAGTACCGGTTTGAAGTTCCTGCAGTTTTCACTGTGAAACCGAGTTGGAGCTTGTACCTCCCCATATATATGTATGGAGTGGAGTTTGTAACTGAAAAGAAACTTTGTGTTCCCAACAAGCTAGGTGAAGGACGGCTTTCACACACACTTATCTCTCAGAACTGAGCAAGTGGAGAGACGTTCGATCATCTAGCACAAAGGGAACGGGTTGCAGGAGAAACTTTTACTCTGGTTTCTCAGTCTGTTTCCTAGTGCCGGTTTGAAGTTCCTGCAGTTTTCACTGTAAAACCGAGTTGCAGCTGGTACCTCCCCACATATATGTATGGAGTGGAGTTTGCAACTGAAAAGAAACTTTGTGTTCCCAACAAGTTAGGTGAAGGAAGGCTTTCACACACACTTATCTCTCAGAACTGAGCATGTGGAGAGACGTTCGTTCATCTAGCACAAAGGGAACGGGTGGTAGGAGAAACTTTTCTCTGGTTTCTCAGACTGATTCCTAGTGCCGGTTTGAAGTTCCTGCAGTTTTCACTGTGAAACCGAGTTGGAGCTAGTACCTCACCATATATATTTATGGAGTGGAGTTTGCAACTGAAAAGAAACTTTGTGTTCCCAACAAGCTAGGTGAAGGACGGCTTTCACACGCACTTATCTCTCAGAACTGAGCATGTGGAGAGACGTTCTTTCATTTAGCACAAAGGGAACGGGTTGCAGGAGAAACTTTTACTCTGGATTCTCAGTCTGTTTCCTAGTGCCGGTTTGAAGTTCCTGCAGTTTTCACTGTAAAACCGAGTTGCAGCTAGTACCTCCCCATATATATGGATGGAGTGGAGTTTGCAACTGAAAAGAAACTTTGTGTTCCCAACAAGCTAGGTGAAGGACGGCTTTCACACACACTTATCTCTCAGAACTGAGCATGTGGAGAGACGTTCGTTCATCTTGCACAGATGGAACGGGTTTTAGGAGAAACTTTTACTCTGGTTTCTCAGTCTGTTTCCTAGTGCCGGTTTGAAGTTCCTGCAGTGTTCACTGTAAAACAGAGTTGGAGCTAGTACCTCCCCATATATATGTATGGAGTGGAGTTTGCAACTGAAAAGAAACTTTGTGTTCCCAACAAGCTAGGTGAAGGACGGCTTTCACACAAAATTATCTCTCAGAACTAAGCAAGTGGAGATACGTTCGTTCATCTAGCACAAAGGGAACGGGTTGTAGGAGAAACTTTTACTCTGGTTTCTCAGACTGATTCCTAGTGCCGGTTTGAAGTTCCTGCAGTTTTCACTGTGAAACCGAGTTGGAGCTAGTACCTCCCCATATATATGTATGGAGTGGAATTTGCAACTGAAAAGAAACTTTGTGTTCCCAACAAGCTAGGTGAAGGACGGCTTTCACACACACTTATCTCTCAGAACTGAGCATGTGGAGAGACGTTCGTTCATCTAGCACAGATGGAACGGGTTGCAGGAGAAACTTTTACTCTGGTTTCTCAGTCTGTTTCCTAGTGCCGGTTTGAAGTTCCTGCAGTGTTCACTGTAAAACCGAGTTGGAGCTAGTACCTCCCCATATATATGTATGGAGTGGAGTTTGCAACTGAAAAGAAACTTTGTGTTCCCAACAAGCTAGGTGAAGGACGGCTTTCACACAAAATTATCTCTCAGAACTAAGCATGTGGAGATACGTTCGTTCATCTAGCACAAAGGGAACGGGTTGTAGGAGAAACTTTTACTCTGGTTTCTCAGACTGATTCCTAGTGCCGGTTTGAAGTTCCTGCAGTTTTCACTGTGAAACCGAGTTGGAGCTAGTACCTCCCCATATATATGTATGGAGTGGAATTTGCAACTGAAAAGAAACTTTGTGTTCCCAACAAGCTAGGTGAAGGACGGCTTTCACACACACTTATCTCTCAGAACTGAGCATGTGGAGAGACGTTCGTTCATCTAGCACAAAGGGAACGGGTAGCAGGAGAAACTTTTACTCTGGTCTCTCAGTCTGTTTCCTAGTGCCGGTTTGAAGTTCCTGCAGTTTTCACTGTAAAACCGAGTTGGAGCTAGTACCTCCCCATATATATGTATGGAGTAGAGTTTGCAACTGAAAACAAACTTTGTGTTCCCAACAAGCTAGGTGAAGGAAGGCTTTCACACACACTTATCTCTCAGAACTGAGCATGTGGAGAGACGTTCGTTCATCTAGCACAAAGGGAACGGGTTGCAGGGGAAACTTATACTCTGGTCTCTCAGTCTGTTTCCTAGTGCCCGTTTGAAGTTCCTGCTGTTTTCACTGTAAAACCGAGTTTAGCTAGTACCTCCCCATATATGTGTATGAAGTGGGGTTTGCAACTGAAAAGAAACTTTGTGTTCCCAACAAGCTAGGTGAAGGTCGGCTTTCACACACACTTGTCTCTCAGAACTGAGCAAGTGGAGAGACGTTCGATCATCTAGCACAAAGGAACGGGTTGCAGGAGAAACTTATACTCTGGTTTCTCAGTCTGTTTCCTAGTGCCGGGTTGAAGTTCCTGCAGTTTTCACTGTAAAACCGATTTGGAGCTAGTACCTCCCCATATATATGTATGGAGTGGAGTTTGCAACTGAAAAGAAACTTTGTGTTCCCAACAAGCTAGGTGAAGGACGGCTTTCACACACACTTATCTCTCAGAACTAAGCATGTGGAGAGACGTTCGTTCATCTAGCACAGATGGAACGGTTTGCAGGAGAAACATTTACTCTGGATTCTCAGTCTGTTTCCTAGTGCCGGTTTGAAGTTCCTGCAGTATTCACTGTGAAACCGAGTTGGAGCTTGTACCTCCCCATATATATGTATGGAGTGGAGTTTGTAACTGAAAAGAAACTTTGTGTTCCCAACAAGCTATGTGAAGGACGGCTTTCACACACACTTATCTCTCAGAACTGAGCATGTGGAGAGACGTTCGTTCATCTAGCACAAAGGAAACGGGTAGCAGGAGAAACTTATACTCTGGTCTCTCAGTCTGTTTCCTAGTGCCGGTTTGAAGTTACTTCAGTTTTCACTGTAAAACCGAGTTGGAGCTAGTACCTCCCCATATATATGTATGGAGTAGAGTTTGCAACTGAAAAGAAACTTTGTGTTCCCAACAAGCTAGGTGAAGTACGGCTTTCACACACACTTATCTCTCAGAACTGAGCATGTGGAGAGACGTTCGTTCATCTAGCACAAAGGGAACGGGTAACAGGAGAAAGTTATACTCTGGTCTCTCAGTTTGTTTCCTAGTGCCGGTTTGAAGTTCCTGCAGTGTTCACTGTGAAACCGAGTTGGAGCTAGTACCTCCCCATATATATGTATGGAGTGGAGTTTGCAACTGAAAAGAATCTTTTTGTTCCCAACAAGCTAGGTGAAGGACGGCTTTCACACACACTTATCTCTCAGAACTGAGCAAGTGGAGAGACGTTCGTTCATTTGGCACAAAGGGAACGGGTTTTAGGAGAAACTTTTACTCTGGTTTCTCAGTCTGTTTCCTAGTGCCGGTTTGAAGTTCCTGCAGTTTTCACTGTAAAAGCGATTTGGAGCTAGTACCTCCCCATATATATGTATGGAGTGGAGTTTGCAACTGAAAATAAACTTTGTGTTCCCAATAAACTAGGTGAAGGACGGCTTTCACCCACATATATCTCTCAGAACTGAGCAAGTGGAGAGACGTTTTTTCAACTAACACAAAGGGAACGGGTTGCAGGAGAAACTTTTACTCTGGTTTCTCAGTCTGTTTCCTAGTGCCGGTTTGAAGTTCCTGCAGTTTTCACTGTTAAAGCGAGTTGGAGCTAGTACCTCCCCATATATATGTATGGAATGGAGTTTGCAACTGAAAAGAAACTTTGTGTTCCCAACAAGCTAGGTGAAGGAAGGCTTTCACACACACTTATCTCTCAGAACTGAGCATGTGGAGAGACGTTCGTTCATCTAGCACAAAGGGAACGGGTTGCAGGGGAAACTTATACTCTGGTCTCTCAGTCTGTTTCCTAGTGCCCGTTTGAAGTTCCTGCTGTTTTCACTGTAAAACCGAGTTTAGCTAGTACCTCCCCATATATGTGTATGAAGTGGAGTTTGCAACTGAAAAGAAACTTTGTGTTCCCAACAAGCTAGGTGAAGGACGGCTTTCACACACACTTATCTCTCAGAACTGAGCAAGTGGAGAGACGTTCGATCATCTAGCACAAAGGGAACGGGTTGCAGGAGAAACTTATACTCTGGTTTCTCAGTCTGTTTCCTAGTGCCGGGTTGAAGTTCCTGCAGTTTTCACTGTAAAACCGAGTTGGAGCTAGTACCTCCCCATATATATGTATGGAGTGGAGTTTGCAACTGAAAAGAAACTTTGTGTTCCCAACAAGCTAGGTGAAGGACGGCTTTCACACACACTTATCTCTCAGAACTAAGCATGTGGAGAGACGTTCGTTCATCTAGCACAGATGGAACGGTTTGCAGGAGAAACATTTACTCTGGATTCTCAGTCTGTTTCCTAGTGCCGGTTTGAAGTTCCTGCAGTATTCACTGTGAAACCGAGTTGGAGCTTGTACCTCCCCATATATATGTATGGAGTGGAGTTTGTAACTGAAAAGAAACTTTGTGTTCCCAACAAGATATGTGAAGGACGGCTTTCACACACACTTATCTCTCAGAACTGAGCATGTGGAGAGACGTTCGTTCATCTAGCACAAAGGAAACGGGTAGCAGGAGAAACTTATACTCTGGTCTCTCAGTCTGTTTCCTAGTGCCGGTTTGAAGTTACTTCAGTTTTCACTGTAAAACCGAGTTGGAGCTAGTACCTCCCCATATATATGTATGGAGTAGAGTTTGCAACTGAAAAGAAACTTTGTGTTCCCAACAAGCTAGGTGAAGTACGGCTTTCACACACACTTATCTCTCAGAACTGAGCATGTGGAGAGACGTTCGTTCATCTAGCACAAAGGGAACGGGTAACAGGAGAAAGTTATACTCTGCTCTCTCAGTTTGTTTCCTAGTGCCGGTTTGAAGTTCCTGCAGTGTTCACTGTGAAACCGAGTTGGAGCTAGTACCTCCCCATATATATGTATGGAGTGGAGTTTGCAACTGAAAAGAATCTTTTTGTTCCCAACAAGCTAGGTGAAGGACGGCTTTCACACACACTTATCTCTCAGAACTGAGCAAGTGGAGAGACGTTCGTTCATTTGGCACAAAGGGAACGGGTTTTAGGAGAAACTTTTACTCTGGTTTCTCAGTCTGTTTCCTAGTGTCGGTTTGAAGTTCCTGCAGTTTTCACTGTAAAAGCGATTTGGAGCTAGTACCTCCCCATATATATGTATGGAGTGGAGTTTGCAACTGAAAATAAACTTTGTGTTCCCAATAAACTAGGTGAAGGACGGCTTTCACCCACATATATCTCTCAGAACTGAGCAAGTGGAGAGACGTTTGTTCAACTAACACAAAGGGAACGGGTTGCAGGAGAAACTTTTACTCTGGTTTCTCAGTCTGTTTCCTAGTTCCGGTTTGAAGTTCCTGCAGTTTTCACTGTAAAAGCGAGTTGGAGCTAGTACCTCCCCATATATATGTATGGAATGGAGTTTGCAACTTAAAGAAACTTTGTGTTCCCAACAAGCTAGGTGAAGGACGGCTTTCACACACACTTATCTCCCAGAACTGAGCATGTGGAGAGACGTTCGTTCAACTAACACAAAGGGAACGGTTTGCAGGAGAAACTTTTACTCTGGTTTCTCAGTCTGTTTCCTAGTGCCGGTTTGAAGTTCCTGCAGTTTTCACTGTAAAACCGAGTTGGAGCTAGAACCTACCCATATATATCTATGAAGTGGAGTTTGCAACTGAAAAGAAACTTTGTGTTCCCAACAAGCTAGGTGAAGGACGGCTTTCACACACACTTATCTCTCAGAACTGAACAAGTGGAGAGACGTTCGATCATCTAGCACAAAGGGAACGGGTTGCAGGAGAAACTTATACTCTGGTATCTCAGTCTGTTTCCTAGTGCCGGGTTGAAGTTCCTGCAGTTTTCACTGTAAAAGCGAGTTGGAGCTAGTACCTCCCCATATATATGTATGGAGTGGAGTTTGCAACTGAAAAGAAACTTTGTGTTCCCAACAAGCTAGGTGAAGGACGGCTTTCACACACACTTATCTCTCAGAACTAAGCACGTGGAGAGACGTTCGTTCATCTAGCACAGATGGAACGGGTTTTAGGAGAAACTTTTACTCTGGTTTCTCAGTCTGTTTCCTAGTGCCGGTTTGAAGTTCCTGCAGTTTTCATTGTGAAACCGAGTTGGAGCTAGTACCTCCCCTTATATATGTATGGAGTGGAATTTGCAACTGAAAAGAAACTTTGTGTTCCCAACAAGCTAGGTGAAGGACGGCTTTCACACACACTAATCTCTCAGAACTAAGCATGTGGAGAGACGTTCGTTCATCTAGCACAGATGGAACGGTTTGCAGGAGAAACATTTACTCTGGTTTCTCAGTCTGTTTCCTAGTACCGGTTTGAAGTTCCTGCAGTTTTCACTGTGAAACCGAGTTGGAGCTAGTACCTCCCCATATATATGTATGGAGTGGAGTTTGCAACTGAAAAGAATCTTTTTGTTCCCAACAAGCTAGGTGAAGGACGGCTTTCACACACACTTATCTCTCAGAACTGAGCAAGTGGAGAGACGTTCGATCATCTAGCACAAAGGGAACGGGTTGCAGGAGAAAATTTTACTCTGGTATCTCAGTCTGTTTCCTAGTGCCGGTTTGAAGTTCCTGCAGTTTTCACTGTAAAACCGAGTTGCAGCTGGTACCTCCCCACATATATGTATGTAGTGGAGTTTGCAACTGAAAAGAAACTTTGTGTTCCCAACAAGTTAGGTGAAGGAAGGCTTTCACACACACTTATCTCTCAGAACTGAGCATGTGGAGAGACGTTCGTTCATCTAGCACAAAGGGAACGGGTCGTAGGAGAAACTTTTCTCTGGTTTCTCAGACTGATTCCTAGTGCCGGTTTGAAGTTCCTGCAGTTTTCACTGTGAAACCGAGTTGGAGCTAGTACCTCACCATATATATGTATGGAGTGGAGTTTGCAACTGAAAAGAAACTTTGTGTTCCCAACAAGCTAGGTGAAGGACGGCTTTCACACACACTTATCTCTCAGAACTGAGCATGTGGAGAGACGTTCGTTCATCTAGCACAGATGGAACGGGTTGCAGGAGAAACTTTTACTCTGGTTTCTCAGTCTGTTTCCTAGTGCCGGTTTGAAGTTCCTGCAGTGTTCACTGTAAAACCGAGTTGGAGCTAGTACCTCCCCATATATATGTATGGAGTGGAGTTTGCAACTGAAAAGAAACTTTGTGTTCCCAACAAGCTAGGTGAAGGACGGCTTTCACACAAAATTATCTCTCAGAACTAAGCATGTGGAGATACGTTCTTTCATCTAGCACAAAGGGAACGGGTTGTAGGAGAAACTTTTACTCTGGTTTCTCAGACTGATTCCTAGTGCCGGTTTGAAGTTCCTGCAGTTTTCACTGTGAAACCGAGTTGGAGCTAGTACCTCCCCATATATATGTATGGAGTGGAATTTGCAACTGAAAAGAAACTTTGTGTTCCCAACAAGCTAGGTGAAGGACGGCTTTCACACACACTTATCTCTCAGAACTGAGCATGTGGAGAGACGTTCGTTCATTTAGCACAAAGGGAACGGGTAGCAGGAGAAACTTTTACTCTGGTCTCTCAGTCTGTTTCCTAGTGCCGGTTTGAAGTTCCTGCAGATTTCATTGTGAAACCGAGTTGGAGCTACTACCTCCCCATATATATGGATGTAGTGGAGTTTGCAACTGAAAACAAACTTTGTGTTCCCAACAAGCTAGGTTAAGGACGGCTTTCACACACACTTATCTCTCAGAACTGAGCATATGGAGAGACGTTCGTTCATCTAGCACAATGGGAACTGGTTGCAGGAGAAACTTTTACTCTGGTCTCTCAGTCTGTTTCCTAGTGCCGGTTTGAAGTTCCTGCAGTTTTCACTGTGAAACCGAGTTGGAGCTTGTACCTCCCCATATATATGTATGGAGTGGAGTTTGCAACTGAAAAGAAACTTTGTGTTCCCAACAAGCTAGGTGAAGGACGGCTTTCACACACACTTATCTCTCAGAACTGAGCATGTGGAGAGACGTTCGTTCATCTAGCACAAAGGGAACGGGTAGCAGGAGAAACTTATACTCTGGTCTCTCAGCCTGTTTCCTAGTGCCGGTTTGAAGTTCCTGCAGTTTTCACTGTAAAACCGAGTTGGAGCTAGTACCTCCCCATATATATGTATGGAGTAGAGTTTGCAACTGAAAACAAACTTTGTGTTCCCAACAAGCTAGGTGAAGGAAGGCTTTCACACACAATTATCTCTCAGAACTGAGCATGTGGAGAGACGTTCGTTCATCTAGCACAAAGGGAACGGGTTGCAGGGGAAACTTATACTCTGGTCTCTCAGTCTGTTTCCTAGTGCCCGTTTGAAGTTCCTGCTGTTTTCACTGTAAAACCGAGTTTAGCTAGTACCTCCCCATATATATGTATGGAGTGGAGTTTGCAACTTAAAAAACTTTGTGTTCCCAACAAGCTTGTTGAAGGACGGCTTTCACACATACTTATCTCCCAGAACTGAGCATATTGAGAGACGTTCGTTCAACTAGCAAAAAGGGAACGGGTTGCAGGAGAAACTTTTACTCTGGTTTCTCATTCTGTTTCCTAGTGCCGGTTTGAAGTTCCTGCAGTTTTCACTGTAAAAGCGATTTGGAGCTAGTACCTCCCCATATATATGTATGGAGTGGAGTTTGCAACTGAAAATAAACTTTGTGTTCCCAATAAACTAGGTGAAGGACGGCTTTCACCCACACATATCTCTCAGAACTGAGCAAGTGGAGAGACGTTTGTTCAACTAACACAAAGGGAACGGGTTGCAGGAGAAACTTTTACTCTGGTTTCTCAGTCTGTTTCCTAGTGCCGGTTTGAAGTTCCTGCAGTTTTCACTGTAAAAGCGATTTGGAGCTAGTACCTCCCCATATATATGTATGGAATGGAGTTTGCAACTTAAAGAAACTTTGTGTTCCCAACAAGCTAGGTGAAGGACGGCTTTCACACACACTTATCTCCCAGAACTGAGCATGTGGAGAGACGTTCGTTCAACTAACACAAAGGGAACGGTTTGCAGGAGAAACTTTTACTCTGGTTTCTCAGTCTGTTTCCTAGTGCCGGGTTGAAGTTCCTGCAGTTTTCACTGTAAAACCGAGTTGGAGCTAGAACCTACCCATATATGTGTATGAAGTGGAGTTTGCAACTGAAAAGAAACACTGTGTTCCCAACAAGCTAGGTGAAGGACGGCTTTCACACACACTTATCTCTCAGAACTGAGCAAGTGGAGAGACGTTCGTTCATCTAGCACAAAGGGAACGGGTAGCAGGAGAAACTTATACTCTGGTCTCTCAGTCTGTTTCCTAGTGCCGGTTTGAAGTTCCTGCAGTTTTCACTGTAAAACCGAGTTGGAGCTAGTACCTCCCCATATATATGTATGGAGTAGAGTTTGCAACTGAAAACAAACTTTGTGTTCCCAACAAGCTAGGTGAAGGAAGGCTTTCACACACACTTATCTCTCAGAACTGAGCATGTGGAGAGACGTTCGTTCATCTAGCACAAAGGGAACGGGTTGCAGGGGAAACTTATATTCTGGTCTCTCAGTCTGTTTCCTAGTGCCCGTTTGAAGTTCCTGCTGTTTTCACTGTAAAACCGAGTTTAGCTAGTACCTCCCCATATATATGTATGGAGTGGAGTTTGCAACTTAAAAAACTTTGTGTTCCCAACAAGCTAGTTGAAGGACGGCTTTCACACATACTTATCCCCCAGAACTGAGCATATTGAGAGACGTTCGTTCAACTAGCACAAAGGGAACGGGTTGCAGGAGAAACTTTTACTCTGGTTTCTCAGTCTGTTTCCTAGTGCCGGTTTGAAGTTCCTGCAGTTTTCACTGTAAAAGCGATTTGGAGCTAGTACCTCCCCATATATATGTATGGAGTGGAGTTTGCAACTGAAAATAAACTTTGTGTTCCCAATAAACTAGGTGAAGGACGGCTTTCACCCACACATATCTCTCAGAACTGAGCAAGTGTAGAGACGTTTGTTCAACTAACACAAAGGGAACGGGTTGCAGGAGAAACTTTTACTCTGGTTTCTCAGTCTGTTTCCTAGTGCCGGTTTGAAGTTCCTGCAGTTTTCACTGTAAAAGCGAGTTGGAGCTAGTACCTCCCCATATATATGTATGGAATGGAGTTTGCAACTTAAAGAAACTTTGTGTTCCCAACAAGCTAGGTGAAGGACGGCTTTCACACACACTTATCTCCCAGAACTGAGCATGTGGAGAGACGTTCGTTCATCTAGCACAAAGGGAACGGGTTGCAGGAGAAACTTTTACGCTGGTTTCTCAGTCTGTTTCCTAGTGCCGGTTTGAAGTTCCTGCAGTTTTCACTGTAAAACCGAGTTGCAGCTGGAACCTCCCCATATATATGTATGGAGTGGAGTTTGCAACTGAAAAGAAACTTTGTGTTCCCAACAAGTTAGGTGAAGGACGGCTTTCACACACACTTATCTCTCAGAACTGAGCATGTGGAGAGACGTTCGTTCATCTAGCACAAAGGGAACGGGTGGTAAGAGAAACTTTTCTCTGGTTTCTCAGACTGATTCCTAGTGCCGGTTTGAAGTTCCTGCAGTTTTCACTGTGAAACCGAGTTGGAGCTAGTACCTCCCCATATATATGTATGGAGTGGAGTTTGCAACTGAAAAGAAACTTTGTGTTCCCAACAAGCTAGGTGAAGGACGGCTTTCACACGCACTTATCTCTCAGAACTGAGCAAGTGGAGAGACGTTTGTTCAACTAACACAAAGGGAACGGGTTGCAGGAGAAACTTTTACTCTGGTTTCTCAGTCTGTTTCCTAGTGCCGGTTTGAAGTTCCTGCAGTTTTCACTGTAAAACCGAGTTGCAGCTAGTACCTCCCCATATATATGGATGGAGTGGAGTTTGCAACTGAAAAGAAACTTTGTGTTCCCAACAAGCTAGGTGAAGGACGGCTTTCACACACACTTATCTCTCAGAACTGAGCAAGTGGAGAGACGTTCGTTCATCTAGCACAGATGGAACGGGTTGAAGGAGAAACTTATACTCTGGTTTCTCAGTCTGTTTCCTAGTGCCGGGTTGAAGTTCCTGCAGTTTTCACTGTAAAACCGAGTTGGAGCTAGTACCTCCCCATATATATGTATGGAGTGGAGTTTGCAACTGAAAAGAAACTTTGTGTTCCCAACAAGTTAGGTGAAGGTAGGCTTTCACACACACTTATCTCTCAGAACTAAGCATGTGGAGAGACGTTCGTTCATCTAGCACAGATGGAACGGGTTTTAGGAGAAACTTTTACTCTGGTTTCTCAGTCTGTTTCCTAGTGCCGGTTTGAAGTTCCTGCAGTTTTCATTGTGAAACCGAGTTGGAGCTAGTACCTCCCCTTATATATGTATGGAGTGGAATTTGCAACTGAAAAGAAACTTTGTGTTCCCAACAAGCTAGTTGAAGGACGGCTTTCACACACACTAATCTCTCAGAACTAAGCATGTGGAGAGAAGTTCGTTCATCTAGCACAGATGGAACGGTTTTAGGAGAAACTTTTACTCTGGTTTTTCAGTCTGTTTCCTAGTGCCGGTTTGAAGTTCCTGCAGTTTTCACTGTGAAACCGAGTTGGAGCTTGTACCTCCCCATATATATGTATGGAGTGGAGTTTGTAACTGAAAAGAAACTTTGTGTTCCAAACAAGCTATGTGAAGGACGGCTTTCACACACACTTATCTCTCAGAACTGAGCATGTGGAGAGACGTTCGTTCATTTAGCACAAAGGGAACGGGTTGCAGGAGAAACTTATACTCTGGTCTCTCAGTCTGTTTCCTAGTGCCGGTTTGAAGTTACTTCAGTTTTCACTGTAAAACCGAGTTGGAGCTAGTACCTCCCCATATATATGTATGGAGTAGAGTTTGCAACTGAAAAGAAACTTTGTGTTCCCAACAAACTAGGTGAAGGGCGGCTTTCACACACACTTATCTCTCAGAACTGAGCATGTGGAGAGACGTTCGTTCATCTAGCACAAAGGGAACGGGTTGCAGGAGAAACTTTTACTCTGGTTTCTCAGTCTGTTTCCTAGTGCCGGTTTGAAGTTCCTGCAGTTTTCACTGTAAAACCGAGTTGCAGCTGGAACCTCCCCATATATATGTATGGAGTGGAGTTTGCAACTGAAAAGAAACTTTGTGTTCCCAACAAGTTAGGTGAAGGAAGGCTTTCACACACACTTATCTCTCAGAACTGAGCATGTGGAGAGACGTTTGTTCAACTAACACAAAGGGAACGGGTTGCAGGAGAAACTTTTACTCTGGTTTCTCAGTCTTTTTCCTAGTGCCGGTTTGAAGTTCCTGCAGTTTTCACTGTAAAACCGAGTTGCAGCTAGTACCTCCCCATATATATGGATGGAGTGGAGTTTGCAACTGAAAAGAAACTTTGTGTTACCAACAAGCTAGGTGAAGTACGGCTTTCACACACACTTATCTCTCAGAACTCAGCAAGTGGAGAGACGTTCGTTCATCTAGCACAGATGGAACGGGTTGCAGGAGAAACTTATACTCTGGTTTCTCAGTCTGTTTCCTAGTGCCGGTTTGAAGTTCCTGCAGTGTTCACTGTAAAACCGAGTTGGAGCTAGTACCTCCCCATATATATGTATGGAGTGGAGATTGCAACTGAAAATAAACTTTGTGTTCCCAATAAACTAGGTGAAGGACGGCTTTCACCCACACATATCTCTCAGAACTGAGCAAGTGGAGAGACGTTTGTTCAACTAACACAAAGGGAACGGGTTGCAGGAGAAACTTTTACTCTGGTTTCTCAGTCTGTTTCCTAGTGCCGGTTTGAAGTTCCTGCAGTTTTCACTGTAAAAGCGACTTGGAGCTAGTACCTCCCCATATATATGTATGGAATGGAGTTTGCAACTTAAAGAAACTTGTGTTCCCAACAAGCTAGGTGAAGGACGGCTTTCACACACACTTATCTCTCAGAACTGAGCAAGTGGAGAGACGTTCGATCATCTAGCACAAAGGGAACGGTTTGCAGGAGAAACTTATACTCTGGTTCCTCAGTCTGTTTCCTAGTGCCGGGTTGAAGTTCCTGCAGTTTTCACTGTAAAACCGAGTTGCAGCTAGTACCTCCCCATATATATGGATGGAGTGGAGTTTGCAACTGAAAAGAAACTTTGTGTTCCCAACAAGCTAGGTGAAGGACGGCTTTCACACACACTTATCTCTCAGAACTGAGCATGTGGAGAGACGTTCGTTCATCTAGCACAAAGGGAACGGTTTTAGGAGAAACTTATACTCTGGTCTCTCAGTCTGTTTCCTAGTGCCGGTTTGAAGTTACTTCAGTTTTCACTGTAAAACCGAGTTGGAGCTAGTACCTCCCCATATATATGTATGGAGTAGAGTTTGCAACTGAAAAGAAACTTTGTGTTCCCAACAAGCTAGGTGAAGGACGGCTTTCACACACACTTATCTCTCAGAACTGAGCATGTGGAGAGACGTTCGTTCATCTAGCACAAAGGGAACGGGTAACAGGAGAAACTTATACTCTGGTCTCTCAGTCTGTTTCCTAGTGCCGGTTTGAAGTTCCTGCAGTGTTCACTGTGAAACCGAGTTGGAGCTAGTACCTCCCCATATATATGTATGGAGTGGAGTTTGCAACTGAAAAGAATCTTTTTGTTCCCAACAAGCTAGGTGAAGGACGGCTTTCACACACACTTATCTCTCAGAACTGAGCAAGTGGAGAGACGTTCGTTCATCTAGCACAAAGGGAACTGGTTGCAGGAGAAACTTTTACTCTGGTTTCTCAGTCTGTTTCCTAGTGCCGGTTTGAAGTTCCTGCAGTTTTCACTGTAAAACCGAGTTGCAGCTGGTACCTCCCCATATATATGTATGGAGTGGAGTTTGCAACTGAAAAGAAACTTTGTGTTCCCAACAAGTTAGGTGAAGGAAGGCTTTCACACACACTTATCTCTCAGAACTGAGCATGTGGAGAGACGTTCGTTCATCTAGCACAAAGGGAACGGGTTGTAGGAGAAACTTTTCTCTGGTTTCTCAGACTGATTCCTAGTGCCGGTTTGAAGTTCCTGCAGTTTTCACTGTGAAACCGAGTTGGAGCTAGTACCTCACCATATATATGTATGGAGTGGAGTTTGCAACTGAAAAGAAACTTTGTGTTCCCAACAAGCTAGGTGAAGGACGGCTTTCACACGCACTTATCTCTCAGAACTGAGCATGTGGAGAGACGTTCTTTCATTTAGCACAAAGGGAACGGGTTGCAGGAGAAACTTTTACTCTGGATTCTCAGTCTGTTTCCTACTGCCGGTTTGAAGTTCCTGCAGTTTTCACTGTAAAACCGAGTTGCAGCTAGTACCTCCCCATATATATGGATGGAGTGGAGTTTGCAACTGAAAAGAAACTTTGTGTTCCCAACAAGCTAGGTGAAGGACGGCTTTCACACACACTTATCTCTCAGAACTGAGCATGTGGAGAGACGTTCGTTCATCTAGCACAGATGGAACGGTTTGCAGGAGAAACTTTTACTCTGGTTTCTCAGTCTGTTTCCTAGTGCCGGTTTGAAGTTCCTGCAGTGTTCACTGTAAAACCGAGTTGGAGCTAGTACCTCCCCATATATATGTATGGAGTGGAGTTTGCAACTGAAAAGAAACTTTGTGTTCCCAACAAGCTAGGTGAAGGACAGCTTTCACACAAACTTATCTCTCAGAACTAAGCATGTGGAAATACGTTCGTTCATCTAGCACAAAGGGAACGGGTTGTAGGAGAAACTTTTACTCTGGTTTCTCAGACTGATTCCTCGTGCCGGTTTGAAGTTCCTGCAGTTTTCACTGTGAAACCGATTTGGAACTAGTACCTCCCCATATATATGTATGGAGTGGAATTTGCAACTGAAAAGAAACTTTGTGTTCCCAACAAGCTAGGTGAAGGACGGCTTTCACACACACTTATCTCTCAGAACTGAGCATATGGAGAGACGTTCGTTCATCTAGCACAGATTGAACGGTTTGCAGGAGAAACTTTTACTCTGGTCTCTCAGTCTGTTTCCTAGTGCCGGTTTGAAGTTCCTGCAGTGTTCACTGTAAAACCGAGTTGCAGCTAGTACCTCCCCATATATATGTATGGAGTAGAGTTTGCAACTGAAAAGAAACTTTGTGTTCCCAACAAGCTAGGTGAAGGACGGCTTTCACACACACTTATCTCTCAGAACTGAGCATGTGGAGAGACGTTCGTTCATCTAGCACAGATGGAACGGGTTGCAGGAGAAACTTTTACTCTGGATTCTCAGTCTGTTTCCTAGTGCCGGGTTGAAGTTCCTGCAGTTTTCACTGTAAAAGCGAGTTGGAGCTAGTACCTCCCCATATATATGTATGGAATGGAGTTTGCAACTGAAAAGAAACTTTGTGTTCCCAACAAGCTAGGTGAAGGACGGCTTTCACACACACTTATCTCTCAGAACTGAGCAAGTGGAGAGACGTTCGATCATCTAGCACAAAGGGAACGGGTTGCAGGAGAAACTTATACTCTGGTTTCTCAGTCTGTTTCCTAGTGCCGGGTTGAAGTTCCTGCAGTTTTCACTGTAAAACCGAGTTGGAGCTAGTACCTCCCCATATATATGTATGGAGTGGAGTTTGCAACTGAAAAGAAACTTTGTGTTCCCAACAAGCTAGGTGAAGGACGGCTTTCACACACACTTATCTCTCAGAACTGAGCATGTGGAGAGACTTTCGTTCATCTAGCACAGATGGAACGGGTTGCAGGAGAAACTTATACTCTGGTTTCTCAGTCTGTTTCCTAGTGCCGGTTTGAAGTTCCTGCAGTTTTCACTGTAAAACCGTGTTGGAGCAAGTACCTCCCCATATATATGTATGGAGTGGAGTTTGCAATTGAAAACAAACTTTGTGTTCCCAACAAGCTAGGTGAAGGAAGGCTTTCACACACACTTATCTCTCAGAACTGAGCATGTGGAGATACGTTCGTTCATCTAGCACAAAGGGAACGGGTTGTAGGAGAAACTATTACTCTGGATTCTCAGTCTGTTTCCTAGTGCCGGTTTGAAGTTCCTGCAGTTTTCACTGTAAAACCGAGTTGGAGCTAGTACCTCCCCATATATATGTATGGAGTGGAGTTTGCAATTGAAAAGAAACTTTGTGTTCCTAACAAGCTAGGTGAAGGAAGGCTTTCACACACAATAATCTCTCAGAACTGAGCATGTGGAGAGACGTTCGTTCATCTAGCACAAAGGGAACGGGTGGTAGGAGAAACTTTTACTCTGGTTTCTCAGACTGATTCCTAGTGCCGGTTTGAAGTTCCTGCAGTTTTCACTGTGAAACCGAGTTGGAGCTAGTACCTCCCCATATATATGTATGGAGTGGAGTTTGCAACTGAAAAGAATCTTTGTGTTCCCAACAAGCTAGTTGAAGGACGGCTTTCACACACACTTATCTCTCAGAACTGAGCATGTGGAGAGACGTTCGTTCATCTAGCACAAAGGGAACGGGTAGCAGGAGAAACTTTTACTCTGGTCTCTCAGTGTGTTTCCTAGTGCCGGTTTGAAGTTCCTGCAGTGTTCACTGTGAAACCGAGTTGGAGCTAGTACCTCCCCATATATATGGATGTAGTGGAGTTTGCAACTGAAAAGAAACTTTGTGTTCCCAACAAGCTAGGTGAAGGACGGCTTTCACACACACTTATCTCTCAGAACTAAGCATGTGGAGAGACGTTCGTTCATCTAGCACAGATGGAAAGGGTTTTAGGAGAAACTTTTACTCTGGTTTCTCAGTCTGTTTCCTAGTGCCGGTTTGAAGTTCCTGCAGTTTTCATTGTGAAACAGAGTTGGAGCTAGTACCTCCCCATATATATGGATGTAGTGGAGTTTGCAACTTAAAACAAACTTTGTGTTCCCAACAAGCTAGTTTAAGGACGGCTTTCACACACACTTATCTCTCAGAACTGAGCATATGGAGAGACGTTCGTTCATCTAGAACAGATGGAACGGTTTGCAGAGAAACTTTTACTCTGGTCTCTCAGTCTGTTTCCTAGTGCCGGTTTGAAGTTCCTGCAGTGTTCATTGTAAAACCGAGTTGCAGCTAGAACCTCCCCATATATATGTATGGAGTAGAGTTTGCAACTGAAAAGAAACTTTGTGTTCCCAACAAGCTAGGTGAAGGACGGCTTTCACACACACTTACCTCTCAGAACTAAGCATGTGGAGAGACGTTCGTTCATCTAGCACAGATGGAACGGTTTGCAGGAGAAACATTTACTCTGGTTTCTCAGTCTGTTTCCTAGTGCCGGTTTGAAATTCCTGCAGTTTTCACTGTGAAACCGAGTTGGAGCTTGTACCTCCCCATATATATGTATGGAGTGGAGTTTGCAACTGAAAAGAAACTTTTTGTTCCCAACAAGCTATGTGAAGGACGGCTTTCACACACACTTATCTCTCAGAACTGAGCATGTGGAGAGACGTTCGTTCATGTAGCACAAAGGGAACGGGTTGCAGGAGAAACTTTTACTCTGGATTCTCAGACTGTTTCCTAGTGCCGGTTGAAGTTCCTGCAGTTTTCACTGTAAAACCGAGTTGCAGCTAGTACCTCCCCATATATATGTATGGAGTGGAGTTTGCAACTGAAAAGAAACTTTGTGTTCCCAACAAGCTAGGTGAAGGACGGCTTTCACACACACTTATCTCTCAGAACTGAGCAAGTGGAGAGACGTTCGATCATCTAGCACAAAGGGAACGGGTTGCAGGAGAAACTTATACTCTGGTTTCTCAGTCTGTTTCCTAGTGCCGGTTTGAAGTTCCTGCAGTTTTCACTGTGAAACCGAGTTGGAGCTAGTACCTCCCCATATATATGTATGGAGTGGAATTTGCAACTGAAAAGAAACTTTGTGTTCCCAACAAGCTAGGTGAAGGACGGCTTTCACACACACTTATCTCTCAGAACTGAGCATGTGGAGAGACGTTCGTTTATCTAGCACAAAGGGAACGGGTAGCAGGAGAAACTTTTACTCTGGTCTCTCAGTCTGTTTCCTAGTGCCGGTTTGAAGTTCCTGCAGTGTTCACTGTGAAACCGAGTTGGAGCTAGTACCTCCCCATATATATGTATGGAGTAGAGTTTGCAACTGAAAAGAAACTTTGTGTTCCCAACAAGCTAGGTGAAGGACGGCTTTCACACACACTTATCTCTCAGAACTAAGCATGTGGAGAGACGTTCGTTCATCTAGCACAGATGGAACGGGTTTTAGGAGAAACTTTTACTCTGGTTTCTCAGTCTGTTTCCTAGGGCCGGTTTGAAGTTCCTGCAGTTTTCATTGTGAAACCGAGTTGGAGCTAGTACCTCCCCATATATATAGATGGAGTGGAGTTTGCAACTGAAAAGAAACTTTGTGTTCCCAACAAGCTAGTTTAAGGACGGCTTTCTCACACACTTATCTCTCAGAACTGAGCATATGGAGAGACGTTCGTTCATCTAGCACAGATGGAACGGTTTGCAGGAGAAACATTTACTCTGGTTTCTCAGTCTGTTTCCTAGTGCCGGTTTGAAGTTCCTGCAGTTTTCACTGTGAAACCGAGTTGGAGCTTGTACCTCCCCATATATATGTATGGAGTGGAGTTTGTAACTGAAAAGAAACTTTGTGTTCCCAACAAGCTATGTGAAAGACGGCTTTCACACACACTTATCTCTCAGAACTGAGCATGTGGACTGACGTTCGTTCATTTAGCACAAAGGGAACGGATAGCAGGAGAAACTTATACTCTGGTCTCTCAGTCTGTTTCCTAGTGCCGGTTTGAAGTTACTTCAGTTTTCACTGTAAAACCGAGTTGGAGCTAGTACCTCCCCATATATATGTATGGAGTAGAGTTTGCAACTGAAAAGAAACTTTGTGTTCACAACAAGCTAGGTGAAGGACGGCTTTCACACACACTTATCTCTCAGAACTGAGCATGTGGAGAGACGTTCGTTCATCTAGCACAAAGGGAACGGGTAACAGGAGAAACTTATACTCTGGTCTCTCAGTGTGTTTCCTAATGCCGGTTTGAAGTTCCTGCAGTGTTCACTGTGAAACCGAGTTGGAGCTAGTACCTCCCCATATATATGTATGGAGTGGAGTTTGCAACTGAAAAGAATCTTTTTGTTCCCAACAAGCTAGGTGAAGGACGGCTTTCACACACACTTATCTCTCAGAACTGAGCAAGTGGAGAGACGTTCGTTCATCTAGCACAAAGGGAACGGGTTGCAGGAGAAACTTTTACTCTGGTTTCTGAGTCTGTTTCCTAGTGCCGGTTTGAAGTTCCTGCAGTTTTCACTGTGAAACCGAGTTGGAGCTAGTACCTCCCCATATATATGTATGGAGTAGAGTTTGCAACTGAAAAGAAACTTTGTGTTCCCAACAAGCTAGGTGAAGGACGGCTTTCACACACACTTATCTCTCAGAACTAAGCATGTGGAGAGACGTTCGTTCATCTAGCACAGATGGAACGGGTTTTAGGAGAAACTTTTACTCTGGTTTCTCAGTCTGTTTCCTAGGGCCGGTTTGAAGTTCCTGCAGTTTTCATTGTGAAACCGAGTTGGAGCTAGTACCTCCCCATATATATAGATGGAGTGGAGTTTGCAACTGAAAAGAAACTTTGTGTTCCCAACAAGCTAGTTTAAGGACGGCTTTCACACACACTTATCTCTCAGAACTGAGCATATGGAGAGACGTTCGTTCATCTAGCACAGATGGAACGGTTTGCAGGAGAAACATTTACTCTGGTTTCTCAGTCTGTTTCCTAGTGCCGGTTTGAAGTTCCTGCAGTTTTCACTGTGAAACCGAGTTGGAGCTTGTACCTCCCCATATATATGTATGGAGTGGAGTTTGTAACTGAAAAGAAACTTTGTGTTCCCAACAAGCTATGTGAAAGACGGCTTTCACACACACTTATCTCTCAGAACTGAGCATGTGGACTGACGTTCGTTCATTTAGCACAAAGGGAACGGATAGCAGGAGAAACTTATACTCTGGTCTCTCAGTCTGTTTCCTAGTGCCGGTTTGAAGTTACTTCAGTTTTCACTGTAAAACCGAGTTGGAGCTAGTACCTCCCCATATATATGTATGGAGTAGAGTTTGCAACTGAAAAGAAACTTTGTGTTCCCAACAAGCTAGGTGAAGGACGGCTTTCACACACACTTATCTCTCAGAACTGAGCATGTGGAGAGACGTTCGTTCATCTAGCACAAAGGGAACGGGTAACAGGAGAAACTTATACTCTGGTCTCTCAGTGTGTTTCCTAGTGCCGGTTTGAAGTTCCTGCAGTGTTCACTGTAAAACCGAGTTGCAGCTAGAACCTCCCCATATATATGTATGGAGTGGAGTTTGCAACTGAAAAGAAACTTTTTGTTCCCAACAAGCTATGTGAAGGACGGCTTTCACACACACTTATCTCTCAGAACTGAGCATGTGGAGAGACGTTCGTTCATGTAGCACAAAGGGAACGGGTTGCAGGAGAAACTTTTACTCTGGATTCTCAGACTGTTTCCTAGTGCCGGTTGAAGTTCCTGCACTTTTCACTGTAAAACCGAGTTGCAGCTAGTACCTCCCCATATATATGTATGGAGTGGAGTTTGCAACTGAAAAGAAACTTTGTGTTCCCAACAAGCTAGGTGAAGGACGGCTTTCACACACACTTATCTCTCAGAACTGAGCAAGTGGAGAGACGTTCGTTCATCTATCACAAAGTGAACGGGTTGCAGGAGAAACTTATACTCTGGTTTCTCAGTCTGTTTCCTAGTGCCGGTTTGAAGTTCCTGCAGTTTTCACTGTGAAACCGAGTTGGAGCTAGTACCTCCCCATATATATGTATGGAGTGGAATTTGCAACTGAAAAGAAACTTTGTGTTCCCAACAAGCTAGGTGAAGGACGGCTTTCACACACACTTATCTCTCAGAACTGAGCATGTGGAGAGACGTTCGTTTATCTAGCACAAAGGGAACGGGTAGCAGGAGAAACTTTTTCTCTGGTCTCTCAGTCTGTTTCCTAGTGCCGGTTTGAAGTTCCTGCAGTGTTCACTGTGAAACCGAGTTGGAGCTAGTACCTCCCCATATATATGTATGGAGTAGAGTTTGCAACTGAAAAGAAACTTTGTGTTCCCAACAAGCTAGGTGAAGGACGGCTTTCACACACACTTATCTCTCAGAACTAAGCATGTGGAGAGACGTTCGTTCATCTAGCACAGATGGAACGTGTTTTAGGAGAAACTTTTACTCTGGTTTCTCAGTCTGTTTCCTAGTGCCGGTTTGAAGTTCCTGCAGTTTTCATTGTGAAACCGAGTTGGAGCTAGTACCTCCCCATATATATAGATGGAGTGGAGTTTGCAACTGAAAAGAAACTTTGTGTTCCCAACAAGCTAGTTTAAGGACGGCTTTCACACACACTTATCTCTCAGAACTGAGCATATGGAGAGACGTTCGTTCATCTAGCACAGATGGAACGGTTTGCAGGAGAAACTTATACTCTGGTTTCTCAGTCTGTTTCCTAGTGCCGGTTTGAAGTTCCTGCAGTTTTCACTGTGAAACCGAGTTGGAGCTTGTACCTCCCCATATATATGTATGGAGTGGAGTTTGTAACTGAAAAGAAACTTTGTGTTCCCAACAAGCTATGTGAAGGACGGCTTTCACACACACTTATCTCTCAGAACTGAGCATGTGGAGAGACGTTCGTTCATTTAGCACAAAGGGAACGGATAGCAGGAGAAACTTATACTCTGGTCTCTCAGTCTGTTTCCTAGTGCCGGTTTGAAGTTACTTCAGTTTTCACTGTAAAACCGAGTTGGAGCTAGTACCTCCCCTTATATATGTATGGAGTAGAGTTTGCAACTGAAAAGAAACTTTGTGTTCCCAACAAGCTAGGTGAAGGACGGCTTTCACACACACTTATCTCTCAGAACTGAGCATGTGGAGAGACGTTCGTTCATCTAGCACAAAGGGAACGCGTAACAGGAGAAACTTATACTCTGGTCTCTCAGTCTGTTTCCTAGTGCCGGTTTGAAGTTCCTGCAGTGTTCACTGTGAAACCGAGTTGGAGCTAGTACCTCCCCATATATATGTATGGAGTGGAGTTTGCAACTGAAAAGAAACTTTGTGTTCCCAACAAGCTATGTGAAGGACGGCTTTCACACACACTTATCTCTCAGAACTGAGCATGTGGAGAGACGTTCGTTCATTTAGCACAAAGGGAACGGATAGCAGGAGAAACTTATACTCTGGTCTCTCAGTCTGTTTCCTAGTGCCGGTTTGAAGTTACTTCAGTTTTCACTGTAAAACCGAGTTGGAGCTAGTACCTCCCCTTATATATGTATGGAGTAGAGTTTGCAACTGAAAAGAAACTTTGTGTTCCCAACAAGCTAGGTGAAGGACGGCTTTCACACACACTTATCTCTCAGAACTGAGCATGTGGAGAGACGTTCGTTCATCTAGCACAAAGGGAACGCGTAACAGGAGAAACTTATACTCTGGTCTCTCAGTCTGTTTCCTAGTGCCGGTTTGAAGTTCCTGCAGTGTTCACTGTGAAACCGAGTTGGAGCTAGTACCTCCCCATATATATGTATGGAGTGGAGTTTGCAACTGAAAAGAATCTTTTTGTTCCCAACAAGCTAGGTGAAGGACGGCTTTCACACACACTTATCTCTCAGAACTGAGCAAGTGGAGAGACGTTCGTTCATCTAGCACAAAGGGAACGGGTTGCAGGAGAAACTTTTACTCTGGTTTCTGAGTCTGTTTCCTAGTGCCGGTTTGAAGTTCCTGCAGTTTTCACTGTAAAACCGAGTTGCAGCTGGAACCTCCCCATATATATGTAAGGAGTGGAGTTTGCAACTGAAAAGAAACTTTGTGTTCCCAACAAGTTAGGTGAAGGAAGGCTTTCACACACACTTATCTCTCAGAACTGAGCATGTGGAGAGACGTTCGTTCATCTAGCACAAAGGGAACGAGTGGTAAGAGAAACTTTTCTCTGGTTTCTCAGACTGATTCCTAGTGCCGGTTTGAAGTTCCTGCAGTTTTCATTGTGAAACCGAGTTGGAGCTAGTACCTCACCATATATATGTATGGAGTAGAGTTTGCAACTGAAAAGAAACTTTGTGTTCCCAACAAGCTAGGTGAAGGACGGCTTTCACACGCACTTATTTCTCAGAACTGAGCATGTGGAGAGACGTTCTTTCATTTAGCACAAAGGGAACGGGTTGCAGGAGAAACTTTTACTCTGGTTTCTCAGTCTGTTTCCTAGTGCCGGTTTGAAGTTCCTGCAGTGTTCACTGTAAAACCGAGTTGCAGCTAGAACCTCCCCATATATATGTATGGAGTAGAGTTTGCAACTGAAAAGAAACTTTGTGTTCCCAACAAGCTAGGTGAAGGACGGCTTTCACACACACTTATCTCTCAGAACTAAGCATGTGGAGAGACGTTCGTTCATCTAGCACAGATGGAACGGGTTGCAGGTGAAACATTTACTCTGGTTTCTCAGTCTGTTTCCTAGTGCCGGTTTGAAGTTCCTGCAGTTTTCACTGTGAAACCGAGTTGGAGCTTGTACCTCCCCATATATATGTATGGAGTGGAGTTTGCAACTGAAAAGAAACTTTTTGTTCCCAACAAGCTATGTGAAGGACGGCTTTCACACACACTTATCTCTCAGAACTGAGCATGTGGAGAGACGTTCGTTCATGTAGCACAAAGGGAACGGGTTGCAGGAGAAACTTTTACTCTGGATTCTCAGACTGTTTCCTAGTGCCGGTTGAAGTTCCTGCAGTTTTCACTGTAAAACCGAGTTGCAGCTAGTACCTCCCCATATATATGTATGGAGTGGAGTTTGCAACTGAAAAGAAACTTTGTGTTCCCAACAAGCTAGGTGAAGGACGGCTTTCACACACACTTATCTCTCAGAACTGAGCAAGTGGAGAGACGTTCGTTCATCTAGCACAAAGGGAACGGGTTGCAGGAGAAACTTATACTCTGGTTTCTCAGTCTGTTTCCTAGTGCCGGTTTGAAGTTCCTGCAGTTTTCACTGTGAAACAGAGTTGGAGCTAGTACCTCCCCATATATATGTATGGAGTGGAATTTGCAACTGAAAAGAAACTTTGTGTTCCCAACAAGCTAGGTGAAGGACGGCTTTCACACACACTTATCTCTCAGAACTGAGCATGTGGAGAGACGTTCGTTTATCTAGCACAAAGGGAACGGGTAGCAGGAGAAACTTTTACTCTGGTCTCTCAGTCTGTTTCCTAGTGCCGGTTTGAAGTTCCTGCAGTGTTCACTGTGAAACCGAGTTGGAGCTAGTACCTCCCCATATATATGTATGGAGTAGAGTTTGCAACTGAAAAGAAACTTTGTGTTCCCAACAAGCTAGGTGAAGGACGGCTTTCACACACACTTATCTCTCAGAACTAAGCATGTGGAGAGACGTTCGTTCATCTAGCACAGATGGAACGTGTTTTAGGAGAAACTTTTACTCTGGTTTCTCAGTCTGTTTCCTAGTGCCGGTTTGAAGTTACTTCAGTTTTCACTGTAAAACCGAGTTGGAGCTAGTACCTCCCCATATATATGTATGGAGTAGAGTTTGCAACTGAAAAGAAACTTTGTGTTCCCAACAAGCTAGGTGAAGGACGGCTTTCACACACACTTATCTCTCAGAACTGAGCATGTGGAGAGACGTTCGTTCATCTAGCACAAAGGGAACGGGTAACAGGAGAAACTTATACTCTGGTCTCTCAGTCTGTTTCCTAGTGCCGGTTTGAAGTTCCTGCAGTGTTCACTGTGAAACCGAGTTGGAGCTAGTACCTCCCCATATATATGTATGGAGTGGAGTTTGCAACTGAAAAGAATCTTTTTGTTCCCAACAAGCTAGGTGAAGGACGGCTTTCACACACACTTATCTCTCAGAACTGAGCAAGTGGAGAGACGTTCGTTCATCTAGCACAAAGGGAACGGGTTGCAGGAGAAACTTTTACTCTGGTTTCTCAGTCTGTTTCCTAGTGCCGGTTTGAAGTTCCTGCAGTTTTCACTGTAAAACCGAGTTGCAGCTGGAACCTCCCCATATATATGTATGGAGTGGAGTTTGCAACTGAAAAGAAACTTTGTGTTCCCAACAAGTTAGGTGAAGGAAGGCTTTCACACACACTTATCTCTCAGAACTGAGCATGTGGAGAGACGTTCGTTCATCTAGCACAAAGGGAACGAGTGGTAAGAGAAACTTTTCTCTGGTTTCTCAGACTGATTCCTAGTGCCGGTTTGAAGTTCCTGCAGTTTTCACTGTGAAACCGAGTTGGAGCTAGTACCTCACCATATATATGTATGGAGTGGAGTTTGCAACTGAAAAGAAACTTTGTGTTCCCAACAAGCTAGGTGAAGGACGGCTTTCACACGCACTTATCTCTCAGAACTGAGCATGTGGAGAGACGTTCTTTCATTTAGCACAAAGGGAACAGGTTGCAGGAGAAACTTTTACTCTGGTTTCTCAGTCTGTTTCCTAGTGCCGGTTTGAAGTTCCTGCAGTTTTCACTGTAAAACCGAGTTGCAGCTAGTACCTCCCCATATATATGGATGGAGTGGAGTTTGCAACTGAAAAGAAACTTTGTGTTCCCAACAAGCTAGGTGAAGGACGGCTTTCACACACACTTATCTCTCAGAACTGAGCAAGTGGAGAGACGTTCGTTCATCTAGCACAGATGGAACGGGTTGCAGGAGAAACTTATACTCTGGTTTCTCAGTCTGTTTCCTAGTGCCGGTTTGAAGTTCCTGCAGTTTTCACTGTAAAAGCGATTTGGAGCTAGTACCTCCCCATATATATGTATGGAGTGGAGTTTGCAACTGAAAATAAACTTTGTGTTCCCAATAAACTAGGTGAAGGACGGCTTTCACCCACACATATCTCTCAGAACTGAGCAAGTGGAGAGACGTTTGTTCAACTAACACAAAGGGAACGGGTTGCAGGAGAAACTTTTACTCTGGTTTCTCAGTCTGTTTCCTAGTGCCGGTTTGAAGTTCCTGCAGTTTTCACTGTAAAAGCGAGTTGGAGCTAGTACCTCCCCATATATATGTATGGAATGGAGTTTGCAACTTAAAGAAACTTTGTGTTCCCAACAAGCTAGGTGAAGGACGGCTTTCACACACACTTATCTCCCAGAACTGAGCATGTGGAGAGACGTTCGTTCAACTAACACAAAGGGAACGGTTTGCAGGAGAAACTTTTACTCTGGTTTCTCAGTCTGTTTCCTAGTGCCGGTTTGAAGTTCCTGCAGTTTTCACTGTAAAACCGAGTTGGAGCTAGAACCTACCCATATATATGTATGAAGTGGAGTTTGCAACTGAAAAGAAACTTTGTGTTCCCAACAAGCTAGGTGAAGGACGGCTTTCACACACACTTATCTCTCAGAACTGAGCAAGTGGAGAGACGTTCGATCATCTAGCACAAAAGGAACGGGTTGCAGGAGAAACTTATACTCTGGTTTCTCAGTCTGTTTCCTAGTGCCGGGTTGAAGTTCCTGCAGTTTTCACTGTAAAACCGAGTTGGAGCTAGTACCTCCCCATATATATGTATGGAGTGGAGTTTGCAACTGAAAAGAAACTTTGTGTTCCCAACAAGCTAGGTGAAGGACGGCTTTCACACACACTTATCTCTCAGAACTGAGCATGTGGAGAGACTTTCGTTCATCTAGCACAGATGGAACGGGTTGCAGGAGAAACTTATACTCTGGTTTCTCAGTCTGTTTCCTAGTGCCGGTTTGAAGTTCCTGCAGTTTTCACTGTAAAACCGTGTTGGAGCAAGTACCTCCCCATATATATGTATGGAGTGGAGTTTGCAATTGAAAACAAACTTTGTGTTCCCAACAAGCTAGGTGAAGGAAGGCTTTCACACACACTTATCTCTCAGAACTGAGCATGTGGAGATACGTTCGTTCATCTAGCACAAAGGGAACGGGTTGTAGGAGAAACTTTTACTCTGGATTCTCAGTCTGTTTCCTAGTGCCGGTTTGAAGTTCCTGCAGTTTTCACTGTAAAACCGAGTTGGAGCTAGTACCTCCCCATATATATGTATGGAGTGCAGTTTGCTATTGAAAAGAAACTTTGTGTTCCCAACAAGCTAGGTGAAGGAAGGCTTTCACACACAATAATCTCTCAGAACTGAGCATGTGGAGAGACGTTCGTTTATCTAGCACAAATGGAACGGGTAGCAGGAGAAACTTTTACTCTGGTCTCTCAGTCTGTTTCTAGTGCCGGTTTGAAGTTCCTGCAGTGTTCACTGTGAAACCGAGTTGGAGCTAGTACCTCCCCATATATATGTATGGAGTAGAGTTTGCAACTGAAAAGAAACTTTGTGTTCCCAACAAGCTAGGTGAAGGACGGCTTTCACACACACTCATCTCTCAGAACTAAGCATGTGGAGAGACGTTCGTTCATCTAGCACAGATGGAACGGGTTTTAGGAGAAACTTTTACTCTGGTTTCTCAGTCTGTTTCCTAGTGCCGGTTTGAAGTTCCTGCAGTTTTCATTGTGAAACCGAGTTGGAGCTAGTACCTCCCCATATATATAGATGGAGTGGAGTTTGCAACTGAAAAGAAACTTTGTGTTCCCAACAAGCTAGTTTAAGGACGGCTTTCACACACACATATCTCTCAGAACTGAGCATATGGAGAGACGTTCTTTCATCTAGCACAGATGGAACGGTTTGCAGGAGAAACATTTACTCTGGATTCTCAGTCTGTTTCCTAGTGCCGGTTTGAAGTTCCTGCAGTTTTCACTGTGAAACCGAGTTGGAGCTAGTACCTCCCAATATATATGTAAGGAGTAGAGTTTGCAACTGAAAAGAAACTTTGTGTTCCCAACAAGCTATGTGAAGGACGGCTTTCACACACACTTATCTCTCAGAACTGAGCATGTGGAGAGACGTTCGTTCATCTAGCACAAAGGGAACGGGTAGCAGGAGAAACTTATACTCTGGTTTCTCAGGCTGTTTCCTAGTGCCGGGTTGAAGTTCCTGCAGTTTTCACTGTAAAAACGAGTTGGAGCTTGTACCTCCCCATATATATGTATGGAGTGGAGTTTGCAATTGAAAACAAACTTTGTGTTCCCAACAAGCTAGGTGAAGGAAGGCTTTCACACACACTTATCTCTCAGAACTGAGCATGTGGAGATACGTTCGTTCATCTAGCACAAAGGGAACGGGTTGTAGGAGAAACTTTTACTCTGGATTCTCAGTCTGTTTCCTAGTGCCGGTTTGAAGTTCCTGCAGTTTTCACTGTAAAACCGAGTTGGAGCTAGTACATCCCCATATATATGTATGGAGTGCAGTTTGCTATTGAAAAGAAACTTTGTGTTCCCAACAAGCTAGGTGAAGGAAGGCTTTCACACACAATAATCTCTCAGAACTGAGCATGTGGAGAGACGTTCGTTCATCTAGCACAAAGGGAACGGGTGGTAGGAGAAACTTTTACTCTGGTTTCTCAGAATGATTCCTAGTGCCGGTTTGAAGTTCCTGCAGTTTTCACTGTGAAACCGAGTTGGAGCTAGTACCTCCCCATATATATGTATGGAGTGGAGTTTGCAACTGAAAAGAATCTTTGTGTTCCCAACAAGCTAGGTGAAGGACGGCTTTCACACACACTTATCTCTCAGAACTGAGCATGTGGAGAGACGTTCGTTCATCTTGCACAAAGGGAACGGGTTGCAGGAGAAACTTTTACTCTGGTCTCTCAGTCTGTTTCCTAGTGCCGGTTTGAAGTTCCTGCAGTGTTCACTGTGAAACCGAGTTGGAGCTAGTACCTCCCCATATATATGGATGTAGTGGAGTTTGCAACTGAAAAGAAACTTTGTGTTCCCAACAAGCTAGGTGAAGGACGGCTTTCACACACACTTATCTCTCAGAACTAAGCATGTGGAGAGACGTTCGTTCATCTAGCACAGATGGAAAGGGTTTTAGGAGAAACTTTTACTCTGGTTTCTCAGTCTGTTTCCTAGTGCCGGTTTGAAGTTCCTGCAGTTTTCATTGTGAAACCGAGTTGGAGCTAGTACCTCCCCATATATATGGATGTAGTGGAGTTTGCAACTGAAAACAAACTTTGTGTTCCCAACAAGCTAGGTTAAGGACGGCTTTCACACACACTTATCTCTCAGAACTGAGCATATGGAGAGACGTTCGTTCATCTAGCACAGATGGAACGGTTTGCAGAGAAACTTTTACTCTGGTCTCTCAGTCTGTTTCCTAGTGCCGGTTTGAAGTTCCTGCAGTGTTCACTGTAAAACCGAGTTGCAGCTAGAACCTCCCCATATATATGTATGGAGTAGAGTTTGCAACTGAAAAGAAACTTTGTGTTCCCAACAAGCTAGGTGAAGGACGGCTTTCACACACACTTATCTCTCAGAACTAAGCATGTGGAGAGACGTTCGTTCATCTAGCACAGATGGAACGGGTTGCAGGAGAAACATTTACTCTGGTTTCTCAGTCTGTTTCCTAGTGCCGGTTTGAAGTTCCTGCAGTTTTCACTGTGAAATCGAGTTGGAGCTTGTACCTCCCCATATATATGTATGGAGTGGAGTTTGCAACTGAAAAGAAACTTTTTGTTCCCAACAAGCTATGTGAAGGACGGCTTTCACACACACTTATCTCTCAGAACTGAGCATGTGGAGAGAGGTTCGTTCATGTAGCACAAAGGGAACGGGTTGCAGGAGAAACTTTTACTCTGGATTCTCAGACTGTTTCCTAGTGCCGGTTGAAGTTCCTGCAGTTTTCACTGTAAAACCGAGTTGCAGCTAGTACCTCCCCATATATATGTATGGAGTGGAGTTTGCAACTGAAAAGAAACTTTGTGTTCCCAACAAGCTAGGTGAAGGACGGCTTTCACACACACTTTTCTCTCAGAACTGAGCAAGTGGAGAGACGTTCGTTCATCTAGCACAAAGGGAACGGGTTGCAGGAGAAACTTATACTCTGGTTTCTTAGTCTGTTTCCTAGTGCCGGTTTGAAGTTCCTGCAGTTTTCACTGTGAAACCGAGTTGGAGCTAGTACCTCCCCATATATATGTATGGAGTGGAATTTGCAACTGAAAAGAAACTTTGTGTTCCCAACAAGCTAGGTGAAGGACGGCTTTCACACACACTTATCTCTCAGAACTGAGCATGTGGAGAGACGTTCGTTTATCTAGCACAAAGGGAACGGGTAGCAGGAGAAACTTTTACTCTGGTCTCTCAGTCTGTTTCCTAGTTCCGGTTTGAAGTTCCTGCAGTGTTCACTGTGAAACCGAGTTGGAGCTAGTACCTCCCCATATATATGTATGGAGTAGAGTTTGCAACTGAAAAGAAACTTTGTGTTCCCAACAAGCTAGGTGAAGGACGGCTTTCACACACACTTATCTCTCAGAACTAAGCATGTGGAGAGACGTTCGTTCATCTAGCACAGATGGAACGGGTTTTAGGAGAAACTTTTACTCTGGTTTCTCAGTCTGTTTCCTAGTGCCGGTTTGAAGTTCCTGCAGTTTTCACTGTGAAACCGAGTTGGAGCTAGTACCTCCCCATATATATGTATGGAGTAGAGTTTGCAACTGAAAAGAAACTTTGTGTTCCCAACAAGCTATGTGAAGGACGGCTTTCACACACACTTATCTCTCAGAACTGAGCATGTGGAGAGACGTTCGTTCATCTAGCACAAAGGGAACGGGTAGCAGGAGAAACTTATACTCTGGTTTCTCAGGCTGTTTCCTAGTGCCGGGTTGAAGTTCCTGCAGTTTTCACTGTAAAAACGAGTTGGAGCTTGTACCTCCCCATATATATGTATGGAGTGGAGTTTGCAACTGAAAAGAAACTTTGTGTTCCCAACAAGCTACGTGAAGGACGGCTTTCACACACACTTATCTCTCAGATCTAAGCATGTGGAGAGACGTTCGTTCATCTAGCACAGATGGAAAGGGTTTTAGGAGAAACTTTTACTCTGGTTTCTCAGTCTGTTTCCTAGTGCCGGTTTGAAGTTCCTGCAGTTTTCATTGTGAAACCGAGTTGGAGCTAGTACCTTCCCATATTTATGGATGGAGTGGAGTTTGCAACTGAAAAGAAACTTTGTTTTCCCAACAAGCTAGGTGAAGGATGGCTTTCACACACACTTATCTCTGAGAACTAAGCATGTGGAGAGACGTTCGTTCATGTAGCACAAAGGGAACGGGTTGCAGGAGAAACTTTTACTCTGGTTTCTCAGTCTGTTTCCTAGTGCCGGTTTGAAGTTCCTGCAGTTTTCACTGTAAAACCGAGTTGCAGCTAGTACCTCCCCATATATATGTATGGAGTGGAGTTTGCAACTGAAAAGAAACTTTGTGTTCCCAACAAGCTAGGTGAAGGACGGCTTTCACACACACTTATCTCTCAGAACTGAGCAAGTGGAGAGACGTTCGTTCATCTAGCACAGATGGAACGGGTTGCAAGAGAAACTTATACTCTGTTTCTCAGTCTGTTTTCTAGTGCCGGTTTGAAGTTCCTGCAGTTTTCACTGTGAAACCGAGATGGAGCTAGTACCTCCCCATATATATGTATGGAGTGGAATTTGCAACTGAAAAGAAACTTTGTGTTCCCAACAAGCTAGGTGAAGGACGGCTTTCACACACAATTATCTCTCAGAACTGAGCATGTGGAGAGACGTTCGTTCATCTAGCACAAAGGGAACGGGTTGCAGGGAAACTTTTACTCTGGTCTCTCAGTCTGTTTCCTAGTGCCGGTTTGAAGTTCCTGCAGTGTTCACTGTGAAACCGAGTTGGAGCTAGTACCTCCCCATATATATGTATGGAGTGGAGTTTGCAACTGAAAAGAATCTTTGTGTTCCCAACAAGCTAGGTGAAGGACGGCTTTCACACACACTTATCTCTCAGAACTGAGCAAGTGGAGAGACGTTCGATCATCTAGCAAAAAGGGAACGGGTTGCAGGAGAAACTTATACTCTGGTTTCTCAGTCTGTTTCCTAGTGCCGGGTTGAAGTTCCTGCATTTTTCACTGTAAAACCGAGTTGGAGCTAGTACCTCCCCATATATATGTATGGAGTGGAGTTTGCAACTGAAAAGAAACTTTGTGTTCCCAACAAGCTAGGTGAAGGACGGCTTTCACACACACTTATCTCTCAGAACTAAGCATGTGGAGAGACGTTCGTTCATCTAGCACAGATGGAACGGGATTTAGGAGAAACTTTTACTCTGGTTTCTCAGTCTGTTTCCTAGTGCCGGTTTGAAGTTCCTGCAGTTTTCATTGTGAAACCGAGTTGGAGCTAGTACCTCCCCATATATATGTATGGAGTGGAATTTGCAACTGAAAAGAAACTTTGTGTTCCCAACAAGCTAGGTGAAGGACGGCTTTCACACACACTTATCTCTCAGAACTGAGCATGTGGAGAGACGTTCGTTCATCTAGCACAAATGGAACGGGTAGCAGGAGAAACTTATACTCTAGTCTCTCAGTCTGTTTCCTAGTGCCGGTTGAAGTTCCTGCAGTGTTCACTGTAAAACCGAGTTGGAGCTAGTACCTCCCCATATATATGTATGGAGTAGAGTTTGCAACTGAAAAGAAACTTTGTGTTCCCAACAAGCTAGGTGAAGGACGGCTTTCACACACACTTATCTCTCATAACTAAGCATGTGGAGAGACGTTCGTTCATCTAGCACAAAGTGAACGGGTTGCAGGAGAAACGTTTACTCTGGTTTCTCATTCTGTTTCCTAGTGCCGGTTTGAAGTTCCTGCAGTTTTCACTGTGAAACCGAGTTGGAGCTTGTACCTCCCCATATATATGTATGGAGTGGAGTTTGCAACTGAAAAGAAACTTTGTGTTCCCAACAAGCTATGTGAGGGACGGCTTTCACACACACTTATCTCTCAGAACTGAGCATGTGGAGAGACGTTCGTTCATCTAGCACAAAGGGAACGGGTTGCAGGGGAAACTTATACTCTGGTCTCTCAGTCTGTTTCCTAGTGCCCGTTTGAAGTTCCTGCAGTTTTCACTGTAAAACCGAGTTGCAGCTAGTACCTCCCCATATATATGTATGGAGTGGAGTTTGCAACTGAAAAGAAACTTTGTGTTCCCAACAAGCTAGGTGAAGGACGGCTTTCACACACACTTATCTCTCAGAACTGAGCAAGTGGAGAGACGTTCGTTCATCTAGCACAAAGGGAACGGGTTGCAGGAGAAACTTATACTCTGGTTTCTTAGTCTGTTTCCTAGTGCCGGTTTGAAGTTCCTGCAGTTTTCACTGTGAAACCGAGTTGGAGCTAGTACCTCCCCATATATATGTATGGAGTGGAATTTGCAACTGAAAAGAAACTTTGTGTTCCCAACAAGCTAGGTGAAGGACGGCTTTCACACACACTTATCTCTCAGAACTGAGCATGTGGAGAGACGTTCGTTTATCTAGCACAAAGGGAACGGGTAGCAGGAGAAACTTTTACTCTGGTCTCTCAGTCTGTTTCCTAGTGCCGGTTTGAAGTTCCTGCAGTGTTCACTGTGAAACCGAGTTGGAGCTAGTACCTCCCCATATATATGTATGGAGTAGAGTTTGCAACTGAAAAGAAACTTTGTGTTCCCAACAAGCTAGGTGAAGGACGGCTTTCACACACACTTATCTCTCAGAACTAAGCATGTGGAGAGACGTTCGTTCATCTAGCACAGATGGAACGGGTTTTAGGAGAAACTTTTACTCTGGTTTCTCAGTCTGTTTCCTAGTGCCGGTTTGAAGTTCCTGCAGTTTTCATTGTGAAACCGAGTTGGAGCTAGTACCTCCCGAGATATATAGATGGAGTGGAGTTTGCAACTGAAAAGAAACTTTGTGTTCCCAACAAGCTAGTTTAAGGACGGCTTTCATACACACTTATCTCTCAGAACTGAGCATATGGAGAGACGTTCGTTCATCTAGCACAGATGGAACGGTTTGCAGGAGAAACATTTACTCTGGTTTCTCAGTCTGTTTCCTAGTGCCGGTTTGAAGTTCCTGCAGTTTTCACTGTGAAACCGAGTTGGAGCTAGTACCTCCCCATATATATGTATGGAGTAGAGTTTGCAACTGAAAAGAAACTTTGTGTTCCCAACAAGCTATGTGAAGGACGGCTTTCACACACACTTATCTCTCAGAACTGAGCATGTGGAGAGACGTTCGTTCATCTAGCACAAAGGGAACGGGTAGCAGGAGAAACTTATACTCTGGTTTCTCAGGCTGTTTCCTAGTGCCGGGTTGAAGTTCCTGCAGTTTTCACTGTAAAAACGAGTTGGAGCTTGTACCTCCCCATATATATGTATGGAGTGGAGTTTGCAACTGAAAAGAAACTTTGTGTTCCCAACAAGCTACGTGAAGGACGGCTTTCACACACACTTATCTCTCAGAACTAAGCATGTGGAGAGACGTTCGTTCATCTAGCACAGATGGAAAGGGTTTTAGGAGAAACTTTTACTCTGGTTTCTCAGTCTGTTTCCTAGTGCCGGTTTGAAGTTCCTGCAGTTTTCATTGTGAAACCGAGTTGGAGCTAGTACCTTCCCATATTTATGGATGGAGTGGAGTTTGCAACTGAAAAGAAACTTTGTTTTCCCAACAAGCTAGGTGAAGGATGGCTTTCACACACACTTATCTCTGAGAACTAAGCATGTGGAGAGACGTTCGTTCATGTAGCACAAAGGGAACGGGTTGCAGGAGAAACTTTTACTCTGGTTTCTCAGTCTGTTTCCTAGTGCCGGTTTGAAGTTCCTGCAGTTTTCACTGTAAAACCGAGTTGCAGCTAGTACCTCCCCATATATATGTATGGAGTGGAGTTTGCAACTGAAAAGAAACTTTGTGTTCCCAACAAGCTAGGTGAAGGACGGCTTTCACACACACTTATCTCTCAGAACTGAGCAAGTGGAGAGACGTTCGTTCATCTAGCACAGATGGAACGGGTTGCAAGAGAAACTTATACTCTGTTTCTCAGTCTGTTTTCTAGTGCCGGTTTGAAGTTCCTGCAGTTTTCACTGTGAAACCGAGATGGAGCTAGTACCTCCCCATATATATGTATGGAGTGGAATTTGCAACTGAAAAGAAACTTTGTGTTCCCAACAAGCTAGGTGAAGGACGGCTTTCACACACACTTATCTCTCAGAACTGAGCATGTGGAGAGACGTTCGTTCATCTAGCACAAAGGGAACGGGTTGCAGGGAAACTTTTACTCTGGTCTCTCAGTCTGTTTCCTAGTGCCGGTTTGAAGTTCCTGCAGTGTTCACTGTGAAACCGAGTTGGAGCTAGTACCTCCCCATATATATGTATGGAGTGGAGTTTGCAACTGAAAAGAATCTTTGTGTTCCCAACAAGCTAGGTGAAGGACGGCTTTCACACACACTTATCTCTCAGAACTGAGCAAGTGGAGAGACGTTCGATCATCTAGCACAAAGGGAACGGGTTGCAGGAGAAACTTATACTCTGGTTTCTCAGTCTGTTTCCTAGTGCCGGGTTGAAGTTCCTGCAGTTTTCACTGTAAAACCGAGTTGGAGCTAGTACCTCCCCATATATATGTATGGAGTGGAGTTTGCAACTGAAAAGAAACTTTGTGTTCCCAACAAGCTAGGTGAAGGACGGCTTTCACACACACTTATCTCTCAGAACTAAGCATGTGGAGAGACGTTCGTTCATCTAGCACAGATGGAACGGGATTTAGGAGAAACTTTTACTCTGGTTTCTCAGTCTATTTCCTAGTGCCGGTTTGAAGTTCCTGCAGTTTTCATTGTGAAACCGAGTTGGAGCTAGTACCTCCCCATATATATGTATGGAGTGGAATTTGCAACTGAAAAGAAACTTTGTGTTCCCAACAAGCTATGTGAAGGACGGCTTTAACACACACTTATCTCTCAGAACTGAGCATGTGGAGAGACGTTCGTTCATCTAGCACAAAGGGAACGGGTAGCAGGAGAAACTTATACTCTAGTCTCTCAGTCTGTTTCCTAGTGCCGGTTGAAGTTCCTGCAGTGTTCACTGTAAAACCGAGTTGGAGCTAGTACCTCCCCATATATATGTATGGAGTAGAGTTTGCAACTGAAAAGAAACTTTGTGTTCCCAACAAGCTAGGTGAAGGACGGCTTTCACACACACTTATCTCTCATAACTAAGCATGTGGAGAGACGTTCGTTCATCTAGCACAAAGTGAACGGGTTGCAGGAGAAACGTTTACTCTGGTTTCTCAGTCTGTTTCCTAGTGCCGGTTTGAAGTTCCTGCAGTTTTCACTGTGAAACCGAGTTGGAGCTTGTACCTCCCCATATATATGTATGGAGTGGAGTTTGCAACTGAAAAGAAACTTTGTGTTCCCAACAAGCTATGTGAGGGACGGCTTTCACACACACTTATCTCTCAGAACTGAGCATGTGGAGAGACGTTCGTTCATCTAGCACAAAGGGAACGGGTTGCAGGGGAAACTTATACTCTGGTCTCTCAGTCTGTTTCCTAGTGCCCGTTTGAAGTTCCTGCTGTTTTCACTGTAAAACCGAGTTGGAGCTAGTACCTCCCCAAATATATGTATGGAGTGGAGTTTGCAACTGAAAAGAAACTTTGTTTTCCCAACAAGCTAGGTGAAGGACGGCTTTCACACACACTTATCTCTCAGAACTAAGCATGTGGAGAGACGTTCGTTCATCTAGCACAGATGGAACGGGTTGCAAGAGAAACTTATACTCTGTTTCTCAGTCAGTTTTCTAGTGCCGGTTTGAAGTTCCTGCAGTTTTCACTGTGAAACCGAGATCGAGCTAGTACCTCCCCATATATATGTATGGAGTGGAATTTGCAACTGAAAAGAAACTTTGTGTTCCCAACAAGCTAGGTGAAGGACGGCTTTCACACACACTTATGTCTCAGAACTGAGCAAGTGGAGAGAAGTTCGTTCATCTAGCACAAAGGGAACGGGTTGCAGGGGAAACTTTTACTCTGGTCTCTCAGTCTGTTTCCTAGTGCCGGTTTGAAGTTCCTGCAGTGTTCACTGTGAAACCGAGTTGGAGCTAGTACCTCCCCATATATATGTATGGAGTGGAGTTTGCAACTGAAAAGAATCTTTGTGTTCCCAACAAGCTAGGTGAAGGACGGCTTTCACACACACTTATCTCTCAGAACTGAGCAAGTGGAGAGACGTTCGATCATCTAGCACAAAGGGAACGGGTTTAAGGAGAAACTTATACTCTGGTTTCTCAGTCTGTTTCCTAGTGCCGGTTTGAAATTCCTGCAGTTTTCATTGTGAAACCGAGTTGTAGCTTGTACCTCCCCATATATATGTATGGAGTGGAATTTGCAACTGAAAAGAAACTTTGTGTTCCCAACAAGCTAGGTGAAGGACGGCTTTCACACACACTTATCTCTCAGAACTGAGCATGTGGAGAGACGTTCGTTCATCTAGCACAAAGGGAACGGGTAGCAGGAGAAACTTTTACTCTGGTCTCTCAGTCTGTTTCCTAGTGCCGGTTTGAAGTTCCTGCAGTGTTCACTGTAAAACCGAGTTGGAGCTAGTACCTCCCCATATATATGTATGGATTAGAGTTTGCAACTGAAAAGAAACTTTGTGTTCCCAACAAGCTAGGTGAAGGACGGCTTTCACACACACTTATCTCTCAGAACTAAGCATGTGGAGAGACGTTCGTTCATCTAGCACAGATGGAACGGGTTTTAGGAGAAACTTTTACACTGGTTTCTCAGTCTGTTTCCTAGTGCCGGTTTGAAGTTCCTGCAGTTTTCATTGTGAAACCGAGTTGGAGCTACTACCTCCCCATATTTATGGATGGAGTGGAGTTTGCAACTGAAAACAAACTTTGTGTTCCCAACAAGCTAGGTTAAGGACGGCTTTCACACACACTTATCTCTCAGAACTGAGCATATGGAGAGACGTTCGTTCATCTAGCACAGATGGAACGGTTTGCAGGAGAAACTTTTACTCTGGTCTCTCAGTCTGTTTCCTAGTGCCGGTTTGAAGTTCCTGCAGTTTTCACTGTGAAACCGAGTTGGAGCTAGTACCTCCCCATATATATGTATGGAGTGGAGTTTGCAACTGAAAAGAAACTTTGTGTTCCCAACAAGCTAGGTGAAGGACGGCTTTCACACACACTTATCCCTGAGAACTGAGCATGTGGAGAGACGTTCGTTTATCTAGCACAAAGGGAACGGGTAACAGGAGAAACTTATACTCTGGTCTCTCAGTCTGTTTCCTAGTGCCGGTTTGAAGTTCCTGCAGTGTTCACTGTGAAACCGAGTTGGAGCTAGTACCTCTTCATATATATGTATGGAGTAGAGTTTGCAACTGAAAAGAAACTTTGTGTTCCCAACAAGCTAGTTTAAGGACGGCTTTCACACACACTTATCTCTCAGAACTGAGCATATGGAGAGACGTTCGTTCATCTAGCACAGATGGAACGGTTTGCAGGAGAAACATTTACTCTGGTTTCTCAGTCTGTTTCCTAGTGCCGGTTTGAAGTTCCTGCAGTTTTCACTGTGAAACAGAGTTGGAGCTAGTACCTCCCCATATATATGTATGGAGTAGAGTTTGCAACTGAAAAGAAACTTTGTGTTCCCAACAAGCTAAGTGAAGGACGGCTTTCACACACACTTATCTCTCAGAACTGAGCATGTGGAGAGACGTTCGTTCATCTAGCACAAAGGGAACGGGTTGCAGGGGAAACTTATACTCTGGTCTCTCAGTCTGTTTCCTAGTGCCGGTTTGAAGTTCCTGCTGTTTTCACTGTAAAACCGAGTTGGAGCTAGTACCTCCCCATATATATGTATGGAGTGGAGTTTGCAACTGAAAAGAAACTTTGTGTTCCCAACAAGCTAGGTGAAGGACGGCTTTCACACACACTTATCTCTCAGAACTGAGCATGTGGAGAGACTTTCGTTCATGTAGCACAAAGGGAACGGGTTGCAGGAGAAACTTTTCTCTGGATTCTCAGACTGTTTCCTAGTGCCGGTTAAAGTTCCTGCAGTTTTCACTGTAAAACCGAGTTGCAGCTAGTACCTCCCCATATATATGTATGGAGTGGAGTTTGCAACTGAAAAGAAAGTTTGATTTCCCAACAAGCTAGGTGAAGGACGGCTTTCACACACACTTATCTCTCAGAACTGAGCAAGTGGAGAGACGATCGTTCATCTAGCACAGATGGAACGGGTTGCAGGAGAAACTTATAGTCTGGTTTCTCAGTCTGTTTCCTAGTGCCGGTTTGAAGTACCTGCAGTTTTCACTGTGAAACCGAGTTGGAGCTAGTACCTCCCCATATATATGTATGGAGTGGAATTTGCAACTGAAAAGAAACTTTGTGTTCCCAACAAGCTAGGTGAAGGACGGCTTTCACACACACTTATCTCTCAGAACTGAGCATGTGGAGAGACGTTCGTTTATCTAGCACAAAGGGAACGGGTAGCAGGAGAAACTTTTACTCTGGTCTCTCAGTCTGTTTCCTAGTGCCGGTTTGAAGTTCCTGCAGTTTTCATTGTGAAACCGAGTTGGAGCTAGTACCTCCCCATATATATAGATGGAGTGGAGTTTGCAACTGAAAAGAAACTTTGTGTTCCCAACAAGCTAGGTTAAGGACGGCTTTCACACACACTTATCTCTCAGAACTGAGCATATGGAGAGACGTTCGTTCATCTAGCACAGATGGAACGGTTTGCAGGAGAAACATTTACTCTGGATTCTCAGTCTGTTTCCTAGTGCCGGTTTGAAGTTCCTGCAGTTTTCACTGTGAAACCGAGTTGGAGCTAGTACCTCCCCATATATATGTATGGAGTAGAGTTTGCAACTGAAAAGAAACTTTGTGTTCCCAACAAGCTAGGTGAAGGACGGCTTTCACACACACATATCTCTCATAACTAAGCATGTGGAGAGACGTTCGTTCATCTAGCACAAAGTGAACGGGTTGCAGGAGAAACGTTTACTCTGGTTTCTCAGTCTGTTTCCTAGTGCCGGTTTGAAGTTCCTGCAGTTTTCACTGTGAAACCGAGATGGAGCTAGTACCTCCCCATATATATGTATGGAGTGGAATTTGCAATTGAAAAGAAACTTTGTGTTCCCAACAAGCTAGGTGAAGGACGGCTTTCACACACACTTATCTCTCAGAACTGAGCAAGTGGAGAGACGTTCGTTCATCTAGCACAAAGGGAACGGGTTGCAGGAGAAACTTATACTCTGGTTTCTCAGTCTGTTTCCTAGTGCCGGGTTGAAGTTCCTGCAGTTTTCACTGTAAAACCGAGTTGGAGCTAGTACCTCCCCATATATATGTATGGAGTAGAGTTGGCAACTGAAAAGAAACTTTGTGTTCCCAACAAGCTAGGTGAAGGACGGCTTTCACACACACTTATCTCTCATAACTAAGCATGTGGAGAGACGTTCGTTCATCTAGCACAAAGTGAACGGGTTGCAGGAGAAACGTTTACTCTGGTCTCTCAGTCTGTTTTCTAGTGCCGGTTTGAAGTTCCTGCAGTGTTCACTGTGAAACCGAGTTGGAGCTAGTACCTCCCCATATATATGTATGGAGTGGTGTTTGCAACTGAAAAGAATCTTTGTGTTCCCAACAAGCTATGTGAAGGACGGCTTTCACACACACTTATCTCTCAGAACTGAGCAAGTGGAGAGACGTTCGATCATCTAGCACAAAGGGAACGGGTTGCAGGAGAAACTTATACTCTGGTTTCTCAGTCTGTTTCCTAGTGCCGGGTTGAAGTTCCTGCAGTTTTCACTTTAAAACCGAGTTGGAGCTAGTACCTCCCTATATATATGCATGGAGTGGAGTTTGCAACTGAAAAGAAACTTTGTGTTCACAACAAGCTAGGTGAAGGACGGCTTTCACACACACTTATCTCTCAGAACTAAGCATGTGGAGAGACTTTCGTTCATCTAGCACAGATGGAAAGGGTTTTAGGAGAAACTTTTACTCTGGTTTCTCAGTCTGTTTCCTAGTGCCGGTTTGAAGTTCCTGCAGTTTTCATTGTGAAACCGAGTTGGAGCTAGTACCTCCCCATATTTATGGATGGAGTGGAGTTTGCAACTGAAAACAAACTTTGTGTTCCCAACAAGCTAGGTTAAGGACGGCTTTCACACACACTTATCTCTCAGAACTGAGCATATGGAGAGACGTTCGTTCATCTAGCACAGATGGAACGGTTTGCAGGAGAAACTTTTACTCTGGTCTCTCAGTCTGTTTCCTAGTGCCGGTTTGAAGTTCCTGCAGTGTTCACTGTGAAACCGAGTTGGAGCTAGTACCTCCCCATATATATGTATGGAGTGGAGTTTGCAACTGAAAAGAATCTTTGTGTTCCCAACAAGCTAGGTGAAGGACGGCTTTCACACACACTTATCTCTCAGAACTGAGCAAGTGGAGAGACGTTCGATCATCTAGCACAAAGGGAACGGGTTGCAGGAGAAACTTATACTCTGGTTTCTCAGTCTGTTTCCTAGTGCCGGGTTGAAGTTCCTGCAGTTTTCACTGTAAAACCGAGTTGGAGCTAGTACCTCCCCATATATATGTATGGAGTGGAGTTTGCAACTGAAAAGAAACTTTGTGTTCCCAACAAGCTAGGTGAAGGACGGCTTTCACACACACTTATCTCTCAGAACTGAGCATGTGGAGAGACGTTCGTTCATGTAGCACAAAGGGAACGGGTTGCAGGAGAAACTTTTACTCTGGATTCTCAGACTGTTTCCTAGTGCCGGTTGAAGTTCCTGCAGTTTTCACTGTAAAACCGAGTTGCAGCTAGTACCTCCCCATATATATGTATGGAGTGGAGTTTGCAACTGAAAAGAAACTTTGTGTTCCCAACAAGCTAGGTGAAGGACGGCTTTCACACACACTTATCTCTCAGAACTGAGCAAGTGGAGAGACGTTCGTTCATCTAGCACAGATGGAACGGGTTGCAGGAGAAACTTATACTCTGGTTTCTCAGTCTGTTTCCTAGTGCCGGTTTGAAGTTCCTGCAGTTTTCACTGTGAAACCGAGTTGGAGCTAGTACCTCCCCATATATATGTATGGAGTGGAATTTGCAACTGAAAAGAAACTTTGTGTTCCCAACAAGCTAGGTGAAGTACGGCTTTCACACACACTTATCTCTCAGAACTGAGCATGTGGAGAGACGTTCGTTTATCTAGCACAAAGGGAACGGGTAGAAGGAGAAACTTTTACTCTGGTCTCTCAGTCTGCTTCCTAGTGCCGGTTTGAAGTTCCTGCAGTGTTCACTGTGAAACCGAGTTGGAGCTAGTACCTCCCCATATATATGTATGGAGTAGAGTTTGCAACTGAAAAGAAACTTTGTGTTCCCAACAAGCTAGGTGAAGGACGGCTTTCACACACACTTATCTCTCAGAACTAAGCATGTGGAGAGACGTTCGTTCATCTAGCACAGATGGAACGGGTTTTAGGAGAAACTTTTACTCTGGTTTCTCAGTCTGTTTCCTAGTGCCGGTTTGAAGTTCCTGCAGTTTTCATTGTGAAACCGAGTTGGAGCTAGTACCTCCCCATATATATAGATGGAGTGGAGTTTGAAACTGAAAAGAAACTTTGTGTTCCCAACAAGCTAGGTGAAGGACGGCTTTCACACACACTTATCTCTCAGAACTGAGCATATGGAGAGACGTTCGTTCATCTAGCACAGATGGAACGGTTTGCAGGAGAAACATTTACTCTGGTTTCTCAGTCTGTTTCCTAGTGCCGGGTTGAAGTTCCTGCAGTTTTCACTGTAAAACCGAGTTGGAGCTATTACCTCCCAATATATATGTATGGAGTGGAGTTTGCAACTGAAAAGAAACTTTGTGTTCCCAACAAGCTAGGTGAAGGACGGCTTTCACACACACTTATCTCTCAGAACTTAGCATGTGGAGAGACGTTCGTTCATCTAGCACAGATGGAACGGGTTTTAGGAGAAACTTTTACTCTGGTTTCTCAGTCTGTTTCCTAGTGCCGGTTTGAAGTTCCTGCAGTTTTCATTGTGAAACCGAGTTGGAGCTAGTACCTCCCCATATATATAGATGGAGTGGAGTTTGCACCTGAAAAGAAACTTTGTGTTCCCAACAAGCTAGGTTAAGGACGGCTTTCACACACACTTATCTCTCAGAACTGAGCATATGGAGAGACGTTCGTTCATCTAGCACAGATGGAACTGTTTGCAGGAGAAACATTTACTCTGGTTTCTCAGTCTATTTCCTAGTGCCGGTTTGAAGTTCCTGCAGTTTTCACTGTGAAACCGAGTTGGAGCTAGTACCTCCCCATATATATGTATGGAGTAGAGTTTGCAACTGAAAAGAAACTTTGTGTTCCCAACAAGCTATGTGAAGGACGGCTTTCACACACACTTATCTCTCAGAACTGAGCATGTGGAGAGACGTTCGTTCATGTAGCACAAAGGGAACGGGTAGCAGGAGAAACTTATACTCTGGTTTCTCAGTCTGTTTCCTAGTGCCGGGTTGAAGTTCCTGCAGTTTTCACTGTAAAACCGAGTTGGAGCTATTACCTCCCCATATATATGTATGGAGTGGAGTTTGCAACTGAAAAGAAACTTTGTGTTCCCAACAAGCTAGGTGAAGGACGGCTTTCACACACACTTATCTCTCAGACCTATGCATGTGGAGAGACGTTCGTTCATCTAGCACAGATGGAAAGGGTTTTAGGAGAAACTTTTACTCTGGTTTCTCAGTCTGTTTCCTAGTGCCGGTTTGAAGTTCCTGCAGTTTTCATTGTGAAACCGAGTTGGAGCTAGTACCTCCCCATATTTATGGATGGAGTGGAGTTTGCAACTGAAAACAAACTTTGTGTTCCCAACAAGCTAGGTTAAGGACGGCTTTCACACACACTTATCTCTCAGAACTGAGCATATGGAGAGACGTTCGTTCATCTAGCACAGATGGAACGGTTTACAGGAGAAACTTTTACTCTGGTCTCTCAGTCTGTTTCCTAGTGCCGGTTTGAAGTTCCTGCAGTGTTCACTGTGAAACAGAGTTGGAGCTAGTACCTCCCCATATATATGTATGGAGTGGAGTTTGCAACTGAAAAGAATCTTTGTGTTCCCAACAAGCTAGGTGAAGGACGGCTTTCACACACACTTATCTCTCAGAACTGAGCAAGTGGAGAGACGTTCGTTCATCTAGCACAAAGGGAACGGGTAGCAGGAAAAACTTTTACTCTGGTCTCTCATTCTGTTTCCTAGTGCCGGTTTGAAGTTCCTGCAGTGTTCACTGTAAAACCGAGTTGGAGCTAGTACCTCCCCATATATATGTATGGAGTAGAGTTTGCAACTGAAAAGAAACTTTGTGTTCCCAACAAGCTAGGTGAAGGACGGCTTTCACACACACTTATCTCTCATAACTAAGCATGTGGAGAGACGTTCGTTCATCTAGCACAAAGTGAACGGGTTGCAGGAGAAACGTTTACTCTGGTTTCTCAGTCTGTTTCCTAGTGCCGGTTTGAAGTTCCTGCAGTTTTCACTGTGAAACCGAGTTGGAGCTTGTACCTCCCCATATATATGTATGGATTGGAGTTTGCAACTGAAAAGATACTGTGTGTTCCCAACAAGCTATGTGAAGGACGGCTTTCACACACACTTATCTCTCAGAACTGAGCATGTGGAGAGACGTTCGTTCATCTAGCACAAAGGGAATGGGTAGCAGGGGAAACTTATACTCTGGTCTCTCAGTCTGTTTCCTAGTGCCGGTTTGAAGTTCCTGCAGTTTTCACTGTAAAACCGAGTTGGAGCTAGTACCTACCCATATATATGTATGGAGTAGAGTTTGCAACTGAAAAGAAACTTTGTGTTCCCAACAAGCTAGGTGAAGGACGGCTTTCACACACACTTATCTCTCAGAACTGAGCATGTGGAGAGACGTTCGTTCATCTAGCACAAAGGGAACGGGTTGCAGGGGAAACTTATACTCTGGTCTCTCAGTCTGTTTCCTAGTGCCCGTTTGAAGTTCCTGCTGTTTTCACTGTAAAACCGAGTTGGAGCTAGTACCTCCCCAAATATATGTATGGAGTGGAGTTTGCAACTGAAAAGAAACTTTGTTTTCCCAACAAGCTAGGTGAAGAATGGCTTTCACACACACTTATCTCTCAGAACTAAGCATGTGGAGAGACGTTCGTTCATGTAGCACAAAGGGAACGGGTTGCAGGAGAAACTTTTACTCTGGTTTCTCAGTCTGTTTCCTAGTGCCGGTTTGAAGTTCCTGCAGTTTTCACTGTAAAACCGAGTTGCAGCTAGTACCTCCCCATATATATGTATGGAGTGGAGTTTGCAACTGAAAAGAAACTTTGTGTTCCCAACAAGCTAGGTGAAGGACGGCTTTCACACACACTTATCTCTCAGAACTGAGCAAGTAGAGAGACGTTCGTTCATCTAGCACAAAGTGAACGGGTTGCAGGAGAAACGTTTACTCTGGTTTCTCAGTCTGTTTCCTAGTGCCGGTTTGAAGTTCCTGCAGTTTTCACTGTGAAACCGAGATGGAGCTAGTACCTCCCCATATATATGTATGGAGTGGAATTTGCAATTGAAAAGAAACTTTGTGTTCCCAACAAGCCAGGTGAAGGACGGCTTTCACACACACTTATCTCTCAGAACTGAGCAAGTGGAGAGACGTTCGATCATCTAGCACAAAGGGAACGGGTTGCAGGAGAAACTTATACTCTGGTTTCTCAGTCTGTTTCCTAGTGCCGGGTTGAAGTTCCTGCAGTTTTCACTGTAAAACCGAGTTGGAGCTAGTACCTCCCCATATATATGTATGGATTGGAGTTTGCAACTGAAAAGAAACTTTGTGTTCCCAACAAGCTAGGTGAAGGACGGCTTTCACACACACTTATCTCTCAGAACTAAGCATGTGGAGAGACGTTCGTTCATCTAGCACAGATGGAAAGGGTTTTAGGAGAAACTTTTACTCTGGTTTCTCAGTCTGTTTCCTAGTGCCGGTTTGAAGTTCCTGCTGTTTTCATTGTGAAACCGAGTTGGAGCTAGTACCTCCCCATATTTATGGATGGAGTGGGGTTTGCAACTGAAAACAAACTTTGTGTTCCCAACAAGCTAGGTTAAGGACGGCTTTCACACACACTTATCTCTCAGAACTGAGCATATGGAGAGACGTTCGTTCATCTAGCACAGATGGAACGGTTTGCAGGAGAAACTTTTACTCTGGTCTCTCAGTCTGTTTCCTAGTGCCGGTTTGAAGTTCCTGCAGTGTTCACTGTGAAACCGAGTTGGAGCTAGTACCTCCCCATATATATGTATGGAGTGGAGTTTGCAACGGAAAAGAATCTTTGTGTTCCCAACAAGCTAGGTGAAGGACGGCTTTCACACACACTTATCTCTCAGAACTGAGCAAGTGGAGAGACGTTCGATCATCTAGCACAAAGGGAACGGGTTGCAGGAGAAACTTATACTCTGGTTTCTCAGTCTGTTTCCTAGTGCCGGGTTGAAGTTCCTGCAGTTTTCACTGTAAAACCGAGTTGGAGCTAGTACCTCCCCATATATATGTATGGAGTGGAGTTTGCAACTGAAAAGAAACTTTGTGTTCCCAACAAGCTAGGTGAAGGACGGCTTTCACACACACTTATCCCTCAGAACTGAGCATGTGGAGAGCCGTTCGTTCATGTAGCACAAAGGGAACGGGTTGCAGGAGAAACTTTTACTCTGGATTCTCAGACTGTTTCCTAGTGCCGGTTGAAGTTCCTGCAGTTTTCACTGTAAAACCGAGTTGCAGCTAGTACCTCCCCATATATATGTATGGAGTGGAGTTTGCAACTGAAAAGAAACTTTGTGTTCCCAACAAGCTAGGTGAAGGACGGCTTTCACACACACTTATCTCTCAGAACTGAGCAAGTGGAGAGACGTTCGTTCATCTAGCACAGATGGAAAGGGTTGCAGGAGAAACTTATACTCTGGTTTCTTAGTCTGTTTCCTAGTGCCGGTTTGAAGTTCCTGCAGTTTTCACTGTGAAACCGTGTTGGAGCTAGAACCTCCCCATATATATGTATGGAGTGGAATTTGCAACTGAAAAGAAACTTTGTGTTCCCAACAAGCTAGGTGAAGGACGGCTTTCACACACACTTATCTCTCAGAACTAAGCATGTGGAGAGACGTTCGTTCATCTAGCACAGATGGAACGGGTTTTAGGAGAAACTTTTACTCTGGTTTCTCAGTCTGTTTCCTAGTGCCGGTTTGAAGTTCCTGCAGTTTTCATTGTGAAACCGAGTTGGAGCTAGTACCTCCCCATATATATGTATGGAGTGGAATTTGCAACTGAAAAGAATCTTTGTGTTCCCAACAAGCTAGGTGAAGGACGGCTTTCACACACACTTATCTCTCAGAACTGAGCATATGGAGAGACGTTCGTTCATCTAGCACAGATGGAACGGTTTGCAGGAGAAACATTTACTCTGGTTTCTCAGTCTATTTCCTAGTGCCGGTTTGAAGTTCCTGCAGTTTTCACTGTGAAACCGAGTTGGAGCTAGTACCTCCCCATATATATGTATGGAGTAGAGTTTGCAACTGAAAAGAAACTATGTGTTCCCAACAAGCTATGTGAAGGACGGCTTTCACACACACTTATCTCTCAGAACTGAGCATGTGGAGAGACGTTCGTTCATCTAGCACAAAGGGAACGGGTAGCAGGAGAAACTTATACTCTAGTTTCTCAGTCTGTTTCCTAGTGCCGGGTTGAAGTTCCTGCAGTTTTCACTGTAAAACCGAGTTGGAGCTATTACCTCCCCATATATATGTATGGAGTGGAGTTTGCAACTGAAAAGAAACTTTGTGTTCCCAACAAGCTAGGTGAAGGACGGCTTTCACACACACTTATCTCTCAGAACTAAGCATGTGGAGAGACGTTCGTTCATCTAGCACAGATGGAACGGTTTGCAGGAGAAACTTTTACTCTGGTCTCTCAGTCTGTTTCCTAGTGCCGGTTTGAAGTTCCTGCAGTGTTCACTGTGAAACCGAGTTGGAGCTAGTACCTCCCCATATATATGTATGGAGTGGAGTTTGCAACTGAAAAGAATCTTTGTGTTCCCAACAAGCTAGGTGAAGGACGGCTTTCACACACACTTATCTCTCAGAACTGAGCAAGTGGAGAGACGTTCGATCATCTAGCACAAAGGGAACAGGTTGCAGGAGAAACTTATACTCTGGTTTCTCAGTCTGTTTCCTAGTGCCGGGTTGAAGTTCCTGCAGTTTTCACTGTAAAACGGAGTTGGAGCTAGTACCTCCCCATATATATGTATGGAGTGGAGTTTGCAACTGAAAAGAAACTTTGTGTTCCCAAAAAGCTAGGTGAAGTACGGCTTTCACACACACTTATCTCTCAGAACTAAGCATGTGGAGAGACGTTCGTTCATCTAGCACAAAGGGAACGGGTAGCAGGAGAAACTTTTACTCTGGTCTCTCATTCTGTTTCCTAGTGCCGGTTTGAAGTTCCTGCAGTGTTCACTGTAAAACCGAGTTGGAGCTAGTACCTTCCCATATATATGTATGGAGTAGAGTTTGCAACTGAAAAGAAACTTTGTGTTCCCAACAAGCTAGGTGAAGGACGGCTTTCACACACACTTATCTCTCAGAACTGAGCAAGTGGAGAGACGTTCGTTCATCTAGCACAGATGGAACGGGTTGCAAGAGAAACTTACACTCTGGTCTCTCAGTCTGTTTCCTAGTGCCGGTTTGAAGTTCCTGCAGTGTTCACTGTGAAACCGAGTTGGAGCTAGTACCTCCCCATATATATGTATGGAGTGGAGTTTGCAACTGAAAAGAATCTTTGTGTTCCCAACAAGCTAGGTGAAGGACGGCTTTCACACACACTTATCTCTCAGAACTGAGCAAGTGGAGAGACGTTCGATCATCTAGCACAAAGGGAACGGGTTGCAGGAGAAACTTATACTCTGGTTTCTCAGTCTGTTTCCTAGTGCCGGGTTGAAGTTCCTGCAGTTTTCACTGTAAAACCGAGTTGGAGCTAGTACCTCCCCATATATATGTATGGAGTGGAGTTTGCAACTGAAAAGAAACTTTGTGTTCCCAACAAGCTAGGTGAAGGACGGCTTTCACACACACTTATCTCTCAGAACTAAGCATGTGGAGAGACGTTCGTTCATCTAGCACAGATGGAACGGGTTTTAGGAGAAACTTTTACTCTGGTTTCTCAGTCTGTTTCCTAGTGCCGGTTTGAAGTTCCTGCAGTTTTCATTGTGAAACCGAGTTGGAGCTAGTACCTCCCCATATATATGTATGGAGTGGAATTTGCAACTGAAAAGAAACTTTGTGTTCCCAACAAGCTAGGTGAAGGATGGCTTTCCCACACACTTATCTCTCAGAACTGAGCATGTGGAGAGACGTTCGTTCATGTAGCACAAAGGGAACGGGTTGCAGGAGAAACTTTTACTCTGGTTTCTCAGTCTGTTTCCTAGGGCCGGTTTGAAGTTCCTGCAGTTTTCACTGTAAAACCGAGTTGCAGCTAGTACCTCCCCATATATATGTATGGAGTGGAGTTTGCAACTGAAAAGAACCTTTGTGTTCCCAACAAGCTAGGTGAAGGACGGCTTTCACACACACTTATCTCTCAGAACTGAGCAAGTGGAGAGACGTTCGTTCATCTAGCACAGATGGAACGGGTTGAAAGGGAAACTTATACTCTGTTTCTCAGTCTGTTTTCTAGTGCCGGTTTGAAGTTCCTGCAGTTTTCACTGTGAAACCGAGATGGAGCTAGTACCTCCCCATATATATGTATGGAGTGGAATTTGCAACTGAAAAGAAACTTTGTGTTCCCAACAAGCTAGGTGAAGGACGGTTTTCACACACACTTATCTCTCAGAACTGAGCAAGTGGAGAGACGTTCGTTCATCTAGCACAAAGGGAACGGGTTGCAGGGGAAACTTTTACTCTGGTCTCTCAGTCTGTTTCCTAGTGCCGGTTTGAAGTTCCTGCAGTGTTCACTGTGAAACCGAGTTGGAGCTAGTACCTCCCCATATATATGTATGGAGTGGAGTTTGCAACTGAAAAGAATCTTTGTGTTCCCAACAAGCTAGGTGAAGGACGGCTTTCACACACACTTATCTCTCAGAAGTGAGCAAGTGGAGAGACGTTCGATCATCTAGCACAAAGGGAACGGGTTTCAGGAGAAACTTATACTCTGGTTTCTCAGTTTGTTTCCTAGTGCCGGTTTGAAGTTCCTGCAGTTTTCATTGAGAAATCGAGTTGGAGCTTGTACCTCCCCATATATATGTATGGAGTGGAATTTGCAACTGAAAAGAAACTTTGTGTTCCCAACAAGCTAGGTTAAGGACGGCTTTCACACACACTTATCTCTCAGAACTGAGCATATGGAGAGACGTTCTTTCATCTAGCACAGATGGAACGGTTTGCAGGAGAAACTTTTACTCTGGTCTCTCAGTCTGATTCCTAGTGCCGGTTTGAAGTTCCTGCAGTGTTCACTGTAAAACCGAGTTGGAGCTAGTACCTCCCCATATATATGTATGGAGTGGAGTTTGCAACTGAAAAGAATCTTTGTGTTCCCAACAAGCTAGGTGAAGGACGGCTTTCACACACACTTATCTCTCAGAACTGAGCAAGTGGAGAGACGTTCGATCATCTAGCACAAAGGGAACGGGTTGCAGGAGAAACTTATACTCTGGTTTCTCAGTCTGTTTCCTAGTGCCGGGTTGAATTTCCTGCAGTTTTCACTGTAAAACCGAGTTGGAGCTAGTACCTCCCCATATATATGTATGGAGTGGAGTTTGCAACTGAAAAGAAACTTTGTGTTCCCAACAAGCTAGGTGAAGGACGGCTTTCACACACACTTATCTCTCAGAACTAAGCATGTGGAGAGACGTTCGTTCATCTAGCACAGATGGAACGGGTTTTAGGAGAAATATTTACTCTGGTTTCTCAGTCTGTTTCCTAGTGCCCGTTTGAAGTTCCTGCAGTGTTCACTGTAAAACCGAGTTGGAGCTAGTACCTCCCCAAATATATGTATGGAGTGGAGTTTGAAACTGAAAAGAAACTTTGTTTTCCCAACAAGCTAGGTGAAGGACGGCTTTCACACACACTTATCTCTCAGAACTAAGCATGTGGAGAGACGTTCGTTCATGTAGCACAAAGGGAACTGGTTGCAGGAGAAACTTATACTCTGGTTTCTCAGTCTGTTTCCTAGTGCCGGTTTGAAGTTCCTGCAGTTTTCATTATGAAACCGAGTTGGAGCTTGTACCTCCCCATATATATGTATGGAGTGGAGTTTGCAACTGAAAAGAAACTTTGTGTTCCCAACAAGCTATGTGAAGGACGGCTTTCACACACACTTATCTCTCAGAACTGAGCATGTGGAGAGACGTTCGTTCATCTAGCACAAAGGGAATGGGTAGCAGGAAAAACTTATACTCTGGTCTCTCAGTCTGTTTCCTAGTGCCGGTTTGAAGTTCCTGCAGTTTTCACTGTAAAACCGAGTTGGAGCTAGTACCTCCCCATATATATGTATGGAGTAGAGTGAGCAACTGAAAAGAAACTTTGTGTTCCCAACAAGCTAGGTGAAGGACGGCTTTCACACACACTTATCTCAGAACTGAGCATGTGGAGAGACGTTCGTTCATCTAGCACAAAGGCAACGGGTTGCAGGGGAAACTTATACTCTGGTCTCTCAGTCTGTTTCCTAGTGCCCGTTTGATGTTCCTGCTGTTTTCACTGTAAAACCGAGTTGGAGCTAGTACCTCCCCAAATATATGTATGGTGTGGAGTTTGCAACTGAAAAGAAACTTTGTGTTCCCAACAAGCTAGGTGAAGGACGGCTTTCACACACACTTATCTCTCAGAAATTAGCACGTAGAGAGAAGTTCGTTCATGTAGCAAAAAGGGAACGGGTTGCAGGAGAAACTTTTACTCTGGTTTCTCAGTCTGTTTCCTAGTGCCGGTTTGAAGTTCCTGCAGTTTTCACTGTGAAACCGAGATGGAGCTAGTACCTCCCCATATATATGTATGGAGTGGAATTTGAAATTGAAAAGAAACTTTGTGTTCCCAACAAGCTAGGTGAAGGACGGCTTTCACACACACTTATCTCTCAGAACTGAGCATGTGGAGTGACGTTCGTTCATCTAGCACAAAGGGAACGGGTTGCAGGGGAAACTTTTACTCTGGTCTCTCAGTCTGTTTCCTAGTGCCGGTTTGAAGTTCCTGCAGTGTTCACTGTGAAACCGAGTTGGAGCTAGTACCTCCCCATATATATGTATGGATTGGAGTTTGCAACTGAAAAGAATCTTTGTGTTCCCAACAAGCTAGGTGAAGGACGGCTTTCACACACACTTATCTCTCAGAACTGAGCAAGTGGAGAGACGTTCGATCATCTAGCACAAAGGGAACTGGTTGCAGGAGAAACTTATACTCTGGTTTCTCAGTGTGTTTCCTAGTGCCGGTTTGAAGTTCCTGCAGTTTTCATTGTGAAAACGAGTTGGAGCTTGTACCTCCCCATATATATGTATGGAGTGGAATTTGCAACTGAAAAGAAACTGTGTGTTCCCAACAAGCAAGGTGAAGGACGGCTTTCACACACACTTATCTCAGAACTGAGCATGTGGAGAGACGTTCGTTCATCTAGCACAAAGGGAACGGGTTGCAGGGGAAACTTTTACTCTGGTCTCTCAGTCTGTTTCCTAGTGCCGGTTTGAAGTTCCTGCAGTGTTCACTGTAAAACCGAGTTGGAGCTAGAACCTCCCCATATATATGTATGGAGTAGAGTTTGCAACAGAAAAGAAACTTTGTGTTCCCAACAAGCTAGGTGAAGTACGGCTTTCACACACACTTATCTCTCATAACTAAGCATGTGGAGAGACGTTCATTCATCTAGCACAGATGGAACGGGTTTTAGGAGAAACTTTTACTCTGGTTTCTCAGTCTGTTTCCTAGTGCCGGTTTGAAGTTCCTGCAATTTTCATTGTGAAACCGAGTTGGAGCTAGTACCTCCCCATATATATGTATGGAGTGGAATTTGCAACTGAAAAGAAACTTTGTGTTCCCAACAAGCTAGGTGAAGGATGGCTTTCCCACACACTTATCTCTCAGAACTGAGCATGTGGAGAGACGTTCGTTCATCTAGCACAAAGGGAACGGGTTTTAGGAGAAACTTTTACTCTGGTCTCTCAGTCTGTTTCCTAGTGCCGGTTTGAAGTTCCTGCAGTGTTCACTGTAAAACCGAGTTGGAGCTAGTACCTCCCCATATATATGTATGGAGTAGAGTTTGCAACTGAAAAGAAACTTTGTGTTCCCAACAAGCTAGGTGAAGGACGGCTTTCACACACACTTATCTCTCATAACTAAGCATGTGGAGAGACGTTCGTTCATCTAGCACAAAGTGAACGGGTTGCAGGAGAAACGTTTACTCTGGTTTCTCAGTCTGTTTCCTAGTGCCGGTTTGAAGTTCCTGCAGTTTTCACTGTGAAACCGAGTTGGAGCTTGTACCTCCCCATATATATGTATGGAGTGGAGTTTGCAACTGAAAAGAAACTTTGTGTTCCCAACAAGCTATGTGAAGGACGGCTTTCACACACACTTATCTCTCAGAACTGAGCATGTGGAGAGACGTTCGTTCATCTAGCACAAAGGGAACGGGTTGCAGGGGAAACTTATACTCTGGTCTCTCAGTCTGTTTCCTAGTGCCCGTTTGAAGTTCCTGCTGTTTTCACTGTAAAACCGAGTTGGAGCTAGTACCTCCCCAAATATATGTATGGAGTGGAGTTTGCAACTGAAAAGAAACTTTGTTTTCCCAACAAGCTAGGTGAAGGACGGCTTTCACACACACTATTCTCTCAGAACTAAGCATGTGGAGAGACGTTCGTTCATGTAGCACAAAGGGAACGGGTTGCAGGAGAAACTTTTACTCTGGTTTCTCAGTCTGTTTCCTAGTGCCGGTTTGAAGTTCCTACAGTTTTCACTGTAAAACCGAGTTGCAGCTAGTACCTCCCCATATATATGTATGGAGTGGAGTTTGCAACTGAAAAGAACCTTTGTGTTCCCAACAAGCTAGGTGAAGGACGGCTTTCACACACACTTATCTCTCAGAACTTAGCAAGTGGAGAGACGTTCGTTCATCTAGCACAGATGGAACGGGTTGAAAGGGAAACTTATACTCTGTTTCTCAGTCTGTTTTCTAGTGCCGGTTTGAAGTTCCTGCAGTTTTCACTGTGAAACCGAGATGGAGCTAGTACCTCCCCATATATATGTATGGAGTGGAATTTGCAACTGAAAAGAAACTTTGTGTTCCCAACAAGCTAGGTGAAGGACGGTTTTCACACACACTTATCTCTCAGAACTGAGCAAGTGGAGAGACGTTCGTTCATCTAGCACAAAGGGAACGGGTTGCAGGGGAAACTTTTACTCTGGTCTCTCAGTCTGTTTCCTAGTGCCGGTTTGAAGTTCCTGCAGTGTTCACTGTGAAACCGAGTTGGAGCTAGTACCTCCCCATATATATGTATGGAGTGGAGTTTGCAACTGAAAAGAATCTTTGTGTTCCCAACAAGCTAGGTGAAGGACGGCTTTCACACACACTTATCTCTCAGAAGTGAGCAAGTGGAGAGACGTTCGATCATCTAGCACAAAGGGAACGGGTTTCAGGAGAAACTTATACTCTGGTTTCTCAGTCTGTTTCCTAGTGCCGGTTTGAAGTTCCTGCAGTTTTCACTGTGAAACCGAGATGGAGCTAGTACCTCCCCATATATATGTATGGAGTGGAATTTGAAATTGAAAAGAAACTTTGTGTTCCCAACAAGCTAGGTGAAGGACGGCTTTCACACACACTTATCTCTCAGAACTGAGCATGTGGAGTGACGTTCGTTCATCTAGCACAAAGGGAACGGGTTGCAGGGGAAACTTTTACTCTGGTCTCTCAGTCTGTTTCCTAGTGCCGGTTTGAAGTTCCTGCAGTGTTCACTGTGAAACCGAGTTGGAGCTAGTACCTCCCCATATATATGTATGGATTGGAGTTTGCAACTGAAAAGAATCTTTGTGTTCCCAACAAGCTAGGTGAAGGACGGCTTTCACACACACTTATCTCTCAGAACTGAGCAAGTGGAGAGACGTTCGATCATCTAGCACAAAGGGAACTGGTTGCAGGAGAAACTTATACTCTGGTTTCTCAGTGTGTTTCCTAGTGCCGGTTTGAAGTTCCTGCAGTTTTCATTGTGAAAACGAGTTGGAGCTTGTACCTCCCCATATATATGTATGGAGTGGAATTTGCAACTGAAAAGAAACTGTGTGTTCCCAACAAGCAAGGTGAAGGACGGCTTTCACACACACTTATCTCAGAACTGAGCATGTGGAGAGACGTTCGTTCATCTAGCACAAAGGGAACGGGTTGCAGGGGAAACTTTTACTCTGGTCTCTCAGTCTGTTTCCTAGTGCCGGTTTGAAGTTCCTGCAGTGTTCACTGTAAAACCGAGTTGGAGCTAGAACCTCCCCATATATATGTATGGAGTAGAGTTTGCAACAGAAAAGAAACTTTGTGTTCCCAACAAGCTAGGTGAAGTACGGCTTTCACACACACTTATCTCTCATAACTAAGCATGTGGAGAGACGTTCATTCATCTAGCACAGATGGAACGGGTTTTAGGAGAAACTTTTACTCTGGTTTCTCAGTCTGTTTCCTAGTGCCGGTTTGAAGTTCCTGCAATTTTCATTGTGAAACCGAGTTGGAGCTAGTACCTCCCCATATATATGTATGGAGTGGAATTTGCAACTGAAAAGAAACTTTGTGTTCCCAACAAGCTAGGTGAAGGATGGCTTTCCCACACACTTATCTCTCAGAACTGAGCATGTGGAGAGACGTTCGTTCATCTAGCACAAAGGGAACGGGTTTTAGGAGAAACTTTTACTCTGGTCTCTCAGTCTGTTTCCTAGTGCCGGTTTGAAGTTCCTGCAGTGTTCACTGTAAAACCGAGTTGGAGCTAGTACCTCCCCATATATATGTATGGAGTAGAGTTTGCAACTGAAAAGAAACTTTGTGTTCCCAACAAGCTAGGTGAAGGACGGCTTTCACACACACTTATCTCTCATAACTAAGCATGTGGAGAGACGTTCGTTCATCTAGCACAAAGTGAACGGGTTGCAGGAGAAACGTTTACTCTGGTTTCTCAGTCTGTTTCCTAGTGCCGGTTTGAAGTTCCTGCAGTTTTCACTGTGAAACCGAGTTGGAGCTTGTACCTCCCCATATATATGTATGGAGTGGAGTTTGCAACTGAAAAGAAACTTTGTGTTCCCAACAAGCTATGTGAAGGACGGCTTTCACACACACTTATCTCTCAGAACTGAGCATGTGGAGAGACGTTCGTTCATCTAGCACAAAGGGAACGGGTTGCAGGGGAAACTTATACTCTGGTCTCTCAGTCTGTTTCCTAGTGCCCGTTTGAAGTTCCTGCTGTTTTCACTGTAAAACCGAGTTGGAGCTAGTACCTCCCCAAATATATGTATGGAGTGGAGTTTGCAACTGAAAAGAAACTTTGTTTTCCCAACAAGCTAGGTGAAGGACGGCTTTCACACACACTTATCTCTCAGAACTAAGCATGTGGAGAGACGTTCGTTCATGTAGCACAAAGGGAACGGGTTGCAGGAGAAACTTTTACTCTGGTTTCTCAGTCTGTTTCCTAGTGCCGGTTTGAAGTTCCTACAGTTTTCACTGTAAAACCGAGTTGCAGCTAGTACCTCCCCATATATATGTATGGAGTGGAGTTTGCAACTGAAAAGAACCTTTGTGTTCCCAACAAGCTAGGTGAAGGACGGCTTTCACACACACTTATCTCTCAGAACTGAGCAAGTGGAGAGACGTTCGTTCATCTAGCACAGATGGAACGGGTTGAAAGGGAAACTTATACTCTGTTTCTCAGTCTGTTTTCTAGTGCCGGTTTGAAGTTCCTGCAGTTTTCACTGTGAAACCGAGATGGAGCTAGTACCTCCCCATATATATGTATGGAGTGGAATTTGCAACTGAAAAGAAACTTTGTGTTCCCAACAAGCTAGGTGAAGGACGGTTTTCACACACACTTATCTCTCAGAACTGAGCAAGTGGAGAGACGTTCGTTCATCTAGCACAAAGGGAACGGGTTGCAGGGGAAACTTTTACTCTGGTCTCTCAGTCTGTTTCCTAGTGCCGGTTTGAAGTTCCTGCAGTGTTCACTGTGAAACCGAGTTGGAGCTAGTACCTCCCCATATATATGTATGGAGTGGAGTTTGCAACTGAAAAGAATCTTTGTGTTCCCAACAAGCTAGGTGAAGGACGGCTTTCACACACACTTATCTCTCAGAAGTGAGCAAGTGGAGAGACGTTCGATCATCTAGCACAAAGGGAACGGGTTTCAGGAGAAACTTATACTCTGGTTTCTCAGTCTGTTTCCTAGTGCCGGTTTGAAGTTCCTGCAGTTTTCATTGTGAAACCGAGTTGGAGCTTGTACCTCCCCATATATATGTATGGAGTGGAATTTGCAACTGAAAAGAAACTTTGTGTTCCCAACAAGCTAGGTTAAGGACGGCTTTCACACACACTTATCTCTCAGAACTGAGCATATGGAGAGACGTTCTTTCATCTAGCACAGATGGAACGGTTTGCAGGAGAAACTTTTACTCTGGTCTCTCAGTCTGTTTCCTAGTGCCGGTTTGAAGTTCCTGCAGTGTTCACTGTAAAACCGAGTTGGAGCTAGTACCTCCCCATATATATGTATGGAGTGGAGTTTGCAACTGAAAAGAATCTTTGTGTTCCCAACAAGCTAGGTGAAGGACGGCTTTCACACACACTTATCTCTCAGAACTGAGCAAGTGGAGAGACGTTCGATCATCTAGCACAAAGGGAACGGGTTGCAGGAGAAACTTATACTCTGGTTTCTCAGTCTGTTTCCTAGTGCCGGGTTGAAGTTCCTGCAGTTTTCACTGTAAAATCGAGTTGGAGCTAGTACCTCCCCATATATATGTATGGAGTGGAGTTTGCAACTGAAAAGAAACTTTGTGTTCCCAACAAGCTAGGTGAAGGACGGCTTTCACACACACTTATCTCTCAGAACTAAGCATGTGGAGAGACGTTCGTTCATCTAGCACAGATGGAACGGGTTTTAGGAGAAATATTTACTCTGGTTTCTCAGTCTGTTTCCTAGTGCCCGTTTGAAGTTCCTGCAGTGTTCACTGTAAAACCGAGTTGGAACTAGTACCTCCCCAAATATATGTATGGAGTGGAGTTTGCAACTGAAAAGAAACTTTGTTTTCCCAACAAGCTAGGTGAAGGACGGCTTTCACACACACTTATCTCTCAGAACTAAGCATGTGGAGAGACGTTCGTTCATGTAGCACAAAGGGAACTGGTTGCAGGAGAAACTTATACTCTGGTTTCTCAGTCTGTTTCCTAGTGCCGGTTTGAAGTTCCTGCAGTTTTCACTGTAAAACCGAGTTGCAGCTAGTACCTCCCCATATATATGTATGGAGTGGATTTTGCAACTGAAAAGAAACTTTGTGTTCCCAACAAGCTAGGTGAAGGACGGCTTTCACACACAGTTATCTCTCAGAACTGAGCAAGTGGAGAGACGTTCGTTCATCTAGCACAGATGGAACGGGTTGCAAGAGAAACTTATACTCTGTTTCTCAGTCTGTTTTCTAGTGCCGGTTTGAAGTTCCTGCAGTTTTCACTGTGAAACCGAGATGGAGCTAGTACCTCCCCATATATATGTATGGAGTGGAATTTGCAACTGAAAAGAAACTTTGTGTTCCCAACAAGCTAGGTGAAGGACGGCTTTCACACACACTTATCTCAGAACTGAGCATGTGGAGAGACGTTCGTTCATCTAGCACAAAGGGAACGGGTTGCAGGGGAAACATTTACTCTGGTTTCTCAGTCTGTTTCCTAGTGCCGGTTTGAAGTTCCTGCAGTGTTCACTGTAAAACCGAGTTGGAGCTAGTACCTCCCCATATATATGTATGGAGTAGAGTTTGCAACTGAAAAGAAACTTTGTGTTCCCAACAAGCTAGGTGAAGGACGGCTTTCACACACACTTATCTCTCATAACTAAGCATGTGGAGAGACGTTCGTTCATCTAGCACAAAGTGAACGGGTTGCAGGAGAAACGTTTACTCTGGTTTCTCAGTCTGTTTCCTAGTGCCGGTTTGAAGTTCCTGCAGTTTTCATTATGAAACCGAGTTGGAGCTTGTACCTCCCCATATATATGTATGGAGTGGAATTTGCAACTGAAAAGAAACTTTGTGTTCCCAACAAGCTAGGTGAAGGACGGCTTTCACACACACTTATCTCTCATAACTAAGCATGTGGAGAGACGTTCATTCATCTAGCACAAAGGGAACGGGTTGCAGGGGAAACTTTTACTGTGGTCTCTCAGTCTGTTTCCTAGTGCCGGTTTGAAGTTCCTGCAGTGTTCACTGTAAAACAGAGTTGGAGCTAGAACCTCCCCATATATATGTATGGAGTAGAGTTTGCAACTGAAAAGAAACTTTGTGTTCCCAACAAGCTAGGTGAAGGACGGCTTTCACACACACTTATCTCTCATAACTAAGCATGTGGAGAGACGTTCATTCATCTAGCACAGATGGAACGGGTTTTAGGAGAAACTTTTACTCTGGTCTCTCAGTCTGTTTCCTAGTGCCGGTTTGAAGTTCCTGCAGTTTTCATTGTGAAACCGAGTTGGAGATAGTACCTCCCCATATATATGTATGGAGTGGAATTTGCAACTGAAAAGAAACTTTGTGTTCCCAACAAGCTAGGTGAAGGACGGCTTTCACACACACTTATCTCTCAGAACTGAGCATGTGGAGAGACGTTCGTTCATCTAGCACAAAGGGAACGGGTAGCAGGAGAAACTTTTACTCTGGTCTCTCAGTCTGTTTCCTAGTGCCGGTTTGAAGTTCCTGCAGTGTTCACTGTAAAACCGAGTTGGAGCTAGAACCTCCCCATATATATGTATGGAGTAGAGTTTGCAACTGAAAAGAAACTTTGTGTTCCCAACAAGCTAGGTGAAGGTCGGCTTTCACACACACTTATCTCTCATAACTAAGCATGTGGAGAGACGTTCATTCATCTAGCACAGATGGAACGGGTTTTAGGAGAAACTTTTACTCTGGTTTCTCAGTCTGTTTCCTAGTGCCGGTTTGAAGTTCCTGCAGTTTTCATTGTGAAACCGAGTTGGAGATAGTACCTCCCCATATATATGTATGGAGTGGAATTTGCAACTGAAAAGAAACTTTGTGTTCCCAACAAGCTAGGTGAAGGACGGCTTTCACACACACTTATCTCTCAGAACTGAGCATGTGGAGAGACGTTCGTTCATCTAGCACAAAGGGAACGGGTAGCAGGAGAAACTTTTACTCTGGTCTCTCAGTCTGTTTCCTAGTGCCGGTTTGAAGTTCCTGCAGTGTTCACTGTAAAACCGAGTTGGAGAGTACCTCCCCATATATATGTATGGAGTAGAGTTTGCAACTGAAAAGAAACTTTGTGTTCCCAACAAGCTAGGTGAAGGACGGCTTTCACACACACTTATCTCTCATAACTAAGCATGTGGAGAGACGTTCGTTCATCTAGCACAAAGTGAACGGGTTGCAGGAGAAACGTTTACTCTGGTTTCTCAGTCTGTTTCCTAGTGCCGGTTTGAAGTTCCTGCAGTTTTCATTATGAAACCGAGTTGGAGCTTGTACCTCCCCATATATATGTATGGAGTGGAGTTTGCAACTGAAAAGAAACTTTGTGTTCCCAACAAGCTATGTGAAGGACGGCTTTCACACACACTTATCTCTCAGAACTGAGCATGTGGAGAGACGTTCGTTCATCTAGCACAAAGGGAATGGGTAGCAGGAAAAACTTATACTCTGGTCTCTCAGTCTGTTTCCTAGTGCCGGTTTGAAGTTCCTGCAGTTTTCACTGTAAAACCGAGTTGGAGCTAGTACCTCCCCATATATATGTATGGAGTAGAGTTTGCAACTGAAAAGAAACTTTGTGTTCCCAACAAGCTAGGTGAAGGACGGCTTTCACACACACTTATCTCTCATAACTAAGCATGTGGAGAGACGTTCATTCATCTAGCACAGATGGAACGGGTTTTAGGAGAAACTTTTACTCTGGTTTCTCAGTCTGTTTCCTAGTGCCGGTTTGAAGTTCCTGCAGTTTTCATTGTGAAACCGAGTTGGAGATAGTACCTCCCCATATATATGTATGGAGTGGAATTTGCAACTGAAAAGAAACTTTGTGTTCCCAACAAGCTAGGTGAAGGACGGGTTTCACACACACTTATCTCTCAGAACTGAGCATGTGGAGAGACGTTCGTTCATCTAGCACAAAGGGAACGGGTAGCAGGAGAAACTTTTACTCTGGTCTCTCAGTCTGTTTCCTAGTGCCGGTTTGAAGTTCCTGCAGTGTTCACTGTAAAACCGAGTTGGAGAGTACCTCCCCATATATATGTATGGAGTAGAGTTTGCAACTGAAAAGAAACTTTGTGTTCCCAACAAGCTAGGTGAAGGACGGCTTTCACACACACTTATCTCTCATAACTAAGCATGTGGAGAGACGTTCGTTCATCTAGCACAAAGTGAACGGGTTGCAGGAGAAACGTTTACTCTGGTTTCTCAGTCTGTTTCCTAGTGCCGGTTTGAAGTTCCTGCAGTTTTCATTATGAAACCGAGTTGGAGCTTGTACCTCCCCATATATATGTATGGAGTGGAGTTTGCAACTGAAAAGAAACTTTGTGTTCCCAACAAGCTATGTGAAGGACGGCTTTCACACACACTTATCTCTCAGAACTGAGCATGTGGAGAGACGTTCGTTCATCTAGCACAAAGGGAATGGGTAGCAGGAAAAACTTATACTCTGGTCTCTCAGTCTGTTTCCTAGTGCCGGTTTGAAGTTCCTGCAGTTTTCACTGTAAAACCGAGTTGGAGCTAGTACCTCCCCATATATATGTATGGAGTAGAGTTTGCAACTGAAAAGAAACTTTGTGTTCCCAACAAGCTAGGTGAAGGACGGCTTTCACACACACTTATCTCTCAGAACTGAGCATGTGGAGAGACGTTCGTTCATCTAGCAAAAAGGGAACGGGTTGCAGGGGAAACTTATACTCTGGTCTCTCAGTCTGTTTCCTAGTGCCCGTTTGAAGTTCCTGCTGTTTTCACTGTAAAACCGAGTTGGAGCTAGTACCTCCCCAAATATATGTATGGTGTGGAGTTTGCAACTGAAAAGAAACTTTGTGTTCCCAACAAGCTAGGTGAAGGACGGCTTTCACACACACTTATCTCTCAGAAATTAGCACGTAGAGAGACGTTCGTTCATGTAGCAAAAAGGGAACGGGTTGCAGGAGAAACTTTTACTCTGGTTTCTCAGTCTGTTTCCTAGTGCCGGTTTGAAGTTCCTGCAGTTTTCACTGTGAAACCGAGATGGAGCTAGTACCTCCCCATATATATGTATGGAGTGGAATTTGAAATTGAAAAGAAACTTTGTGTTCCCAACAAGCTAGGTGAAGGACGGCTTTCACACACACTTATCTCTCAGAACTGAGCATGTGGAGTGACGTTCGTTCATCTAGCACAAAGGGAACGGGTTGCAGGGGAAACTTTTACTCTGGTCTCTCAGTCTGTTTCCTAGTGCCGGTTTGAAGTTCCTGCAGTGTTCACTGTGAAACCGAGTTGGAGCTAGTACCTCCCCATATATATGTATGGATTGGAGTTTGCAACTGAAAAGAATCTTTGTGTTCCCAACAAGCTAGGTGAAGGACGGCTTTCACACACACTTATCTCTCAGAACTGAGCAAGTGGAGAGACGTTCGATCATCTAGCACAAAGGGAACGGGTTGCAGGAGAAACTTATACTCTGGTTTCTCAGTGTGTTTCCTAGTGCCGGTTTGAAGTTCCTGCAGTTTTCATTGTGAAAACGAGTTGGAGCTTGTACCTCCCCATATATATGTATGGAGTGGAATTTGCAACTGAAAAGAAACTGTGTGTTCCCAACAAGCAAGGTGAAGGATGGCTTTCACACACACTTATCTCAGAACTGAGCATGTGGAGAGACGTTCGTTCATCTAGCACAAAGGGAACGGGTTGCAGGGGAAACTTTTACTCTGGTCTCTCAGTCTGTTTCCTAGTGCCGGTTTGAAGTTCCTGCAGTGTTCACTGTAAAACCGAGTTGGAGCTAGAACTTCCCCATATATATGTATGGAGTAGAGTTTGCAACTGAAAAGAAACTTTGTGTTCCCAACAAGCTAGGTGAAGTACGGCTTTCACACACACTTATCTCTCATAACTAAGCATGTGGAGAGACGTTCATTCATCTAGCACAGATGGAACGGGTTTTAGGAGAAACTTTTACTCTGGTTTCTCAGTCTGTTTCCTAGTGCCGGTTTGAAGTTCCTGCAGTTTTCATTGTGAAACCGAGTTGGATAGTACCTCCCCATATATATGTATGGAGTGGAATTTGCAACTGAAAAGAAACTTTGTGTTCCCAACAAGCTAGGTGAAGGACGGCTTTCACACACACTTATCTCTCAGAACTGAGCATGTGGAGAGACGTTCGTTCATCTAGCACAAAGGGAACGGGTAGCAGGAGAAACTTTTACTCTGGTCTCTCAGTCTGTTTCCTAGTGCCGGTTTGAAGTTCCTGCAGTGTTCACTGTAAAACAGAGTTGGAGCTAGTACCTCCCCAAATATATGTATGGTGTGGAGTTTGCAACTGAAAAGAAACTTTGTGTTCCCAACAAGCTAGGTGAAGGACGGCTTTCACACACACTTATCTCTCAGAAATTAGCACGTTGAGAGACGTTCGTTCATGTAGCAAAAAGGGAACGGGTTGCAGGAGAAACTTTTACTCTGGTTTCTCAGTCTGTTTCCTAGTGCCGGTTTGAAGTTCCTGCAGTTTTCACTGTGAAACCGAGATGGAGCTAGTACCTCCCCATATATATGTATGGAGTGGAATTTGCAATTGAAAAGAAACTTTGTGTTCCCAACAAGCTAGGTGAAGGACGGCTTTCACACACACTTATCTCTCAGAACTGAGCATGTGGAGTGACGTTCGTACATCTAGCACAAAGGGAACGGGTTGCAGGGGAAACTTTTACTCTGGTCTCTCAGTCTGTTTCCTAGTGCCGGTTTGAAGTTCCTGCAGTGTTCACTGTGAAACCGAGTTGGAGCTAGTACCTCCCCATATATATGTATGGAGTGGAGTTTGCAACTGAAAAGAATCTTTGTGTTCCAAACAAGCTAGGTGAAGGACGGCTTTCACACACACTTATCTATCAGAACTGAGCAAGTGGAGAGACGTTCGATCATCTAGCACAAAGGGAACGGGTTGCAGGAGAAACTTATACTCTGGTTTCTCAGTCTGTTTCCTAGTGCCGGTTTGAAGTTCCTGCAGTTTTCATTGTGAAAACGAGTTGGAGCTTGTACCTCCCCATATATATGTATGGAGTGGAATTTGCTACTGAAAAGAAACTTTGTGTTCCCAACAAGCTAGGTGAAGGACGGCTTTCACACACACTTATCTCAGAACAGAGCATGTGGAGAGACGTTCGTTCATCTAGCACAAAGGGAACGGGTTGCAGGGGAAACTTTTACTCTGGTCTCTCAGTCTGTTTCCTAGTGCCGGTTTGAAGTTCCTGCAGTGTTCACTGTAAAACCGAGTTGGAGCTAGAACCTCCCCATATATATGTATGGAGTAGAGTTTGCAACTGAAAAGAAACTTTGTGTTCCCAACAAGCTAGGTGAAGGACGGCTTTCACACACACTTATGTCTCATAACTAAGCATGTGGAGAGACGTTCATTCATCTAGCACAGATGGAACGGGTTTTAGGAGAAACTTTTCTCTGGTTTCTCAGTCTGTTTCCTAGTGCCGGTTTGAAGTTCCTGCAGTTTTCATTGTGAAACCGAGTTGGAGATAGTACCTCCCCATATATATGTATGGAGTGGAATTTGCAACTGAAAAGAAACTTTGTGTTCCCAACAAGCTAGGTGAAGGACGGCTTTCACACACACTTATCTCTCATAACTAAGCATGTGGAGAGACGTTCGTTCATCTAGCACAAAGTGAACGGGTTGCAGGAGAAACGTTTACTCTGGTTTCTCAGTCTGTTTCCTAGTGCCGGTTTGAAGTTCCTGCAGTTTTCATTATGAAACCGAGTTGGAGCTTGTACCTCCCCATATATATGTATGGAGTGGAGTTTGCAACTGAAAAGAAACTTTGTGTTCCCAACAAGCTAGGTGAAGGACGGCTTTCACACACACTTATCTCTCAGAACTGAGCATGTGGAGAGACGTTCGTTCATCTAGCACAAAGGGATAGGGTAGCAGGAGAAACATATACTCTGGTCTCTCAGTCTGTTTCCTAGTGCCGGTTTGAAGTTCCTGCAGTGTTCACTGTAAAACCGAGTTGGAGCTAGTACCTCCCCATATATATGTATGGAGTAGAGTTTGCAACTGAAAAGAAACTTTGTGTTCCCAACAAGCTAGGTGAAGGACGGCTTTCACACACACTTATCTCTCAGAACTGAGCATGTGGAGAGACGTTCGTTCATCTAGCACAAAGGGAACGGGTTGCAGGGGAAACTTATACTCTGGTCTCTCAGTCTGTTTCCTAGTGCCCGTATGAAGTTCCTGCTGTTTTCACTGTAAAACCGTGTTGGAGCTAGTACCTCCCCAAATATATGTATGGTGTGGAGTTTGCAACTGAAAAGAAACTTTGTGTTCCCAACAAGCTAGGTGAAGGACGGCTTTCACACACACTTATCTCTCAGAATTTAGCACGTTGAGAGACGTTCGTTCATGTAGCAAAAAGGGAACGGGTTGCAGGAGAAACTTTTACTCTGGTTTCTCAGTCTGTTTCCTAGTGCCGGGTTGAAGTTCCTGCAGTTTTCACTGTGAAACCGAGATGGAGCTTGTACCTCCCCATATATATGTATGGAGTGGAATTTGCAATTGAAAAGAAACTTTGTGTTCCCAATAAGCTAGGTGAAGGACGGCTTTCACACACACTTATCTCTCAGAACTGAGCATGTGGAGTGACGTTCGTTCATCTAGCACAAAGGGAACGGGTTGCAGGGGAAACTTTTACTCTGGTCTCTCAGTCTGTTTCCTAGTGCCGGTTTGAAGTTCCTGCAGTGTTCACTGTGAAACCGAGTTGGAGCTAGTACCTCCCCATATATATGTATGGAGTGGAGTTTGCAACTAAAAAGAATCTTTGTGTTCCCAACAAGCTAGGTGAAGGACGGCTTTCACACACACTTATCTCTCAGAACTGAGCAAGTTGAGAGACGTTCGTTCATGTAGCAAAAAGGGAACGGGTTGCAGGAGAAACTTTTACTCTGGTCTCTCAGTCTGTTTCCTAGTGCCGGTTTGAAGTTCCTGCAGTGTTCACTGTAAAACCGAGTTGGAGAGTACCTCCCCATATATATGTATGGAGTAGAGTTTGCAACTGAAAAGAAACTTTGTGTTCCCAACAAGCTAGGTGAAGGACGGCTTTCACACACACTTATCTCTCATAACTAAGCATGTGGAGAGACGTTCGTTCATCTAGCACAAAGTGAACGGGTTGCAGGAGAAACGTTTACTCTGGTTTCTCAGTCTGTTTCCTAGTGCCGGTTTGAAGTTCCTGCAGTTTTCATTATGAAACCGAGTTGGAGCTTGTACCTCCCCATATATATGTATGGAGTGGAGTTTGCAACTGAAAAGAAACTTTGTGTTCCCAACAAGCTATGTGAAGGACGGCTTTCACACACACTTATCTCTCAGAACTGAGCATGTGGAGAGACGTTCGTTCATCTAGCACAAAGGGAATGGGTAGCAGGAAAAACTTATACTCTGGTCTCTCAGTCTGTTTCCTAGTGCCGGTTTGAAGTTCCTGCAGTTTTCACTGTAAAACCGAGTTGGAGCTAGTACCTCCCCATATATATGTATGGAGTAGAGTTTGCAACTGAAAAGAAACTTTGTGTTCCCAACAAGCTAGGTGAAGGACGGCTTTCACACACACTTATCTCTCAGAACTGAGCATGTGGAGAGACGTTCGTTCATCTAGCAAAAAGGGAACGGGTTGCAGGGGAAACTTATACTCTGGTCTCTCAGTCTGTTTCCTAGTGCCCGTTTGAAGTTCCTGCTGTTTTCACTGTAAAACCGAGTTGGAGCTAGTACCTCCCCAAATATATGTATGGTGTGGAGTTTGCAACTGAAAAGAAACTTTGTGTTCCCAACAAGCTAGGTGAAGGACGGCTTTCACACACACTTATCTCTCAGAAATTAGCACGTAGAGAGACGTTCGTTCATGTAGCAAAAAGGGAACGGGTTGCAGGAGAAACTTTTACTCTGGTTTCTCAGTCTGTTTCCTAGTGCCGGTTTGAAGTTCCTGCAGTTTTCACTGTGAAACCGAGATGGAGCTAGTACCTCCCCATATATATGTATGGAGTGGAATTTGAAATTGAAAAGAAACTTTGTGTTCCCAACAAGCTAGGTGAAGGACGGCTTTCACACACACTTATCTCTCAGAACTGAGCATGTGGAGTGACGTTCGTTCATCTAGCACAAAGGGAACGGGTTGCAGGGGAAACTTTTACTCTGGTCTCTCAGTCTGTTTCCTAGTGCCGGTTTGAAGTTCCTGCAGTGTTCACTGTGAAACCGAGTTGGAGCTAGTACCTCCCCATATATATGTATGGATTGGAGTTTGCAACTGAAAAGAATCTTTGTGTTCCCAACAAGCTAGGTGAAGGACGGCTTTCACACACACTTATCTCTCAGAACTGAGCAAGTGGAGAGACGTTCGATCATCTAGCACAAAGGGAACGGGTTGCAGGAGAAACTTATACTCTGGTTTCTCAGTGTGTTTCCTAGTGCCGGTTTGAAGTTCCTGCAGTTTTCATTGTGAAAACGAGTTGGAGCTTGTACCTCCCCATATATATGTATGGAGTGGAATTTGCAACTGAAAAGAAACTGTGTGTTCCCAACAAGCAAGGTGAAGGATGGCTTTCACACACACTTATCTCAGAACTGAGCATGTGGAGAGACGTTCGTTCATCTAGCACAAAGGGAACGGGTTGCAGGGGAAACTTTTACTCTGGTCTCTCAGTCTGTTTCCTAGTGCCGGTTTGAAGTTCCTGCAGTGTTCACTGTAAAACCGAGTTGGAGCTAGAACTTCCCCATATATATGTATGGAGTAGAGTTTGCAACTGAAAAGAAACTTTGTGTTCCCAACAAGCTAGGTGAAGTACGGCTTTCACACACACTTATCTCTCATAACTAAGCATGTGGAGAGACGTTCATTCATCTAGCACAGATGGAACGGGTTTTAGGAGAAACTTTTACTCTGGTTTCTCAGTCTGTTTCCTAGTGCCGGTTTGAAGTTCCTGCAGTTTTCATTGTGAAACCGAGTTGGATAGTACCTCCCCATATATATGTATGGAGTGGAATTTGCAACTGAAAAGAAACTTTGTGTTCCCAACAAGCTAGGTGAAGGACGGCTTTCACACACACTTATCTCTCAGAACTGAGCATGTGGAGAGACGTTCGTTCATCTAGCACAAAGGGAACGGGTAGCAGGAGAAACTTTTACTCTGGTCTCTCAGTCTGTTTCCTAGTGCCGGTTTGAAGTTCCTGCAGTGTTCACTGTAAAACAGAGTTGGAGCTAGTACCTCCCCAAATATATGTATGGTGTGGAGTTTGCAACTGAAAAGAAACTTTGTGTTCCCAACAAGCTAGGTGAAGGACGGCTTTCACACACACTTATCTCTCAGAAATTAGCACGTTGAGAGACGTTCGTTCATGTAGCAAAAAGGGAACGGGTTGCAGGAGAAACTTTTACTCTGGTTTCTCAGTCTGTTTCCTAGTGCCGGTTTGAAGTTCCTGCAGTTTTCACTGTGAAACCGAGATGGAGCTAGTACCTCCCCATATATATGTATGGAGTGGAATTTGCAATTGAAAAGAAACTTTGTGTTCCCAACAAGCTAGGTGAAGGACGGCTTTCACACACACTTATCTCTCAGAACTGAGCATGTGGAGTGACGTTCGTACATCTAGCACAAAGGGAACGGGTTGCAGGGGAAACTTTTACTCTGGTCTCTCAGTCTGTTTCCTAGTGCCGGTTTGAAGTTCCTGCAGTGTTCACTGTGAAACCGAGTTGGAGCTAGTACCTCCCCATATATATGTATGGAGTGGAGTTTGCAACTGAAAAGAATCTTTGTGTTCCAAACAAGCTAGGTGAAGGACGGCTTTCACACACACTTAACTATCAGAACTGAGCAAGTGGAGAGACGTTCGATCATCTAGCACAAAGGGAACGGGTTGCAGGAGAAACTTATACTCTGGTTTCTCAGTCTGTTTCCTAGTGCCGGTTTGAAGTTCCTGCAGTTTTCATTGTGAAAACGAGTTGGAGCTTGTACCTCCCCATATATATGTATGGAGTGGAATTTGCTACTGAAAAGAAACTTTGTGTTCCCAACAAGCTAGGTGAAGGACGGCTTTCACACACACTTATCTCAGAACAGAGCATGTGGAGAGACGTTCGTTCATCTAGCACAAAGGGAACGGGTTGCAGGGGAAACTTTTACTCTGGTCTCTCAGTCTGTTTCCTAGTGCCGGTTTGAAGTTCCTGCAGTGTTCACTGTAAAACCGAGTTGGAGCTAGAACCTCCCCATATATATGTATGGAGTAGAGTTTGCAACTGAAAAGAAACTTTGTGTTCCCAACAAGCTAGGTGAAGGACGGCTTTCACACACACTTATGTCTCATAACTAAGCATGTGGAGAGACGTTCATTCATCTAGCACAGATGGAACGGGTTTTAGGAGAAACTTTTCTCTGGTTTCTCAGTCTGTTTCCTAGTGCCGGTTTGAAGTTCCTGCAGTTTTCATTGTGAAACCGAGTTGGAGATAGTACCTCCCCATATATATGTATGGAGTGGAATTTGCAACTGAAAAGAAACTTTGTGTTCCCAACAAGCTAGGTGAAGGACGGCTTTCACACACACTTATCTCTCATAACTAAGCATGTGGAGAGACGTTCGTTCATCTAGCACAAAGTGAACGGGTTGCAGGAGAAACGTTTACTCTGGTTTCTCAGTCTGTTTCCTAGTGCCGGTTTGAAGTTCCTGCAGTTTTCATTATGAAACCGAGTTGGAGCTTGTACCTCCCCATATATATGTATGGAGTGGAGTTTGCAACTGAAAAGAAACTTTGTGTTCCCAACAAGCTAGGTGAAGGACGGCTTTCACACACACTTATCTCTCAGAACTGAGCATGTGGAGAGACGTTCGTTCATCTAGCACAAAGGGATAGGGTAGCAGGAGAAACATATACTCTGGTCTCTCAGTCTGTTTCCTAGTGCCGGTTTGAAGTTCCTGCAGTGTTCACTGTAAAACCGAGTTGGAGCTAGTACCTCCCCATATATATGTATGGAGTAGAGTTTGCAACTGAAAAGAAACTTTGTGTTCCCAACAAGCTAGGTGAAGGACGGCTTTCACACACACTTATCTCTCAGAACTGAGCATGTGGAGAGACGTTCGTTCATCTAGCACAAAGGGAACGGGTTGCAGGGGAAACTTATACTCTGGTCTCTCAGTCTGTTTCCTAGTGCCCGTATGAAGTTCCTGCTGTTTTCACTGTAAAACCGTGTTGGAGCTAGTACCTCCCCAAATATATGTATGGTGTGGAGTTTGCAACTGAAAAGAAACTTTGTGTTCCCAACAAGCTAGGTGAAGGACGGCTTTCACACACACTTATCTCTCAGAATTTAGCACGTTGAGAGACGTTCGTTCATGTAGCAAAAAGGGAACGGGTTGCAGGAGAAACTTTTACTCTGGTTTCTCAGTCTGTTTCCTAGTGCCGGGTTGAAGTTCCTGCAGTTTTCACTGTGAAACCGAGATGGAGCTTGTACCTCCCCATATATATGTATGGAGTGGAATTTGCAATTGAAAAGAAACTTTGTGTTCCCAATAAGCTAGGTGAAGGACGGCTTTCACACACACTTATCTCTCAGAACTGAGCATGTGGAGTGACGTTCGTTCATCTAGCACAAAGGGAACGGGTTGCAGGGGAAACTTTTACTCTGGTCTCTCAGTCTGTTTCCTAGTGCCGGTTTGAAGTTCCTGCAGTGTTCACTGTGAAACCGAGTTGGAGCTAGTACCTCCCCATATATATGTATGGAGTGGAGTTTGCAACTAAAAAGAATCTTTGTGTTCCCAACAAGCTAGGTGAAGGACGGCTTTCACACACACTTATCTCTCAGAACTGAGCAAGTTGAGAGACGTTCGTTCATGTAGCAAAAAGGGAACGGGTTGCAGGAGAAACTTTTACTCTGGTTTCTCAGTCTGTTTCCTAGTGCCGGTTTGAAGTTCCTGCAGTTTTCACTGTGAAACCGAGATGGAGCTAGTACCTCCCCATATATATGTATGGAGTGGAATTTGCAATTGAAAAGAAACTTTGTGTTCCCAACAAGCTAGGTGAAGGACGGCTTTCACACACACTTATCTCTCAGAACTGAGCATGTGGAGTGACGTTCGTACATCTAGCACAAAGGGAACGGGTTGCAGGGGAAACTTTTACTCTGGTCTCTCAGTCTGTTTCCTAGTGCCGGTTTGAAGTTCCTGCAGTGTTCACTGTGAAACCGAGTTGGAGCTAGTACCTCCCCATATATATGTATGGAGTGGAGTTTGCAACTGAAAAGAATCTTTGTGTTCCAAACAAGCTAGGTGAAGGACGGCTTTCACACACACTTAACTATCAGAACTGAGCAAGTGGAGAGACGTTCGATCATCTAGCACAAAGGGAACGGGTTGCAGGAGAAACTTATACTCTGGTTTCTCAGTCTGTTTCCTAGTGCCGGTTTGAAGTTCCTGCAGTTTTCATTGTGAAAACGAGTTGGAGCTTGTACCTCCCCATATATATGTATGGAGTGGAATTTGCAACTGAAAAGAAACTTTGTGTTCCCAACAAGCTAGGTGAAGGACGGCTTTCACACACACTTATCTCAGAACAGAGCATGTGGAGAGACGTTCGTTCATCTAGCACAAAGGGAACGGGTTGCAGGGGAAACTTTTACTCTGGTCTCTCAGTCTGTTTCCTAGTGCCGGTTTGAAGTTCCTGCAGTGTTCACTGTAAAACCGAGTTGGAGCTAGAACCTCCCCATATATATGTATGGAGTAGAGTTTGCAACTGAAAAGAAACTTTGTGTTCCCAACAAGCTAGGTGAAGGACGGCTTTCACACACACTTATGTCTCATAACTAAGCATGTGGAGAGACGTTCATTCATCTAGCACAGATGGAACGGGTTTTAGGAGAAACTTTTCTCTGGTTTCTCAGTCTGTTTCCTAGTGCCGGTTTGAAGTTCCTGCAGTTTTCATTGTGAAACCGAGTTGGAGATAGTACCTCCCCATATATATGTATGGAGTGGAATTTGCAACTGAAAAGAAACTTTGTGTTCCCAACAAGCTAGGTGAAGGACGGCTTTCACACACACTTATCTCTCATAACTAAGCATGTGGAGAGACGTTCGTTCATCTAGCACAAAGTGAACGGGTTGCAGGAGAAACGTTTACTCTGGTTTCTCAGTCTGTTTCCTAGTGCCGGTTTGAAGTTCCTGCAGTTTTCATTATGAAACCGAGTTGGAGCTTGTACCTCCCCATATATATGTATGGAGTGGAGTTTGCAACTGAAAAGAAACTTTGTGTTCCCAACAAGCTAGGTGAAGGACGGCTTTCACACACACTTATCTCTCAGAACTGAGCATGTGGAGAGACGTTCGTTCATCTAGCACAAAGGGATAGGGTAGCAGGAGAAACATATACTCTGGTCTCTCAGTCTGTTTCCTAGTGCCGGTTTGAAGTTCCTGCAGTGTTCACTGTAAAACCGAGTTGGAGCTAGTACCTCCCCATATATATGTATGGAGTAGAGTTTGCAACTGAAAAGAAACTTTGTGTTCCCAACAAGCTAGGTGAAGGACGGCTTTCACACACACTTATCTCTCAGAACTGAGCATGTGGAGAGACGTTCGTTCATCTAGCACAAAGGGAACGGGTTGCAGGGGAAACTTATACTCTGGTCTCTCAGTCTGTTTCCTAGTGCCCGTATGAAGTTCCTGCTGTTTTCACTGTAAAACCGTGTTGGAGCTAGTACCTCCCCAAATATATGTATGGTGTGGAGTTTGCAACTGAAAAGAAACTTTGTGTTCCCAACAAGCTAGGTGAAGGACGGCTTTCACACACACTTATCTCTCAGAATTTAGCACGTTGAGAGACGTTCGTTCATGTAGCAAAAAGGGAACGGGTTGCAGGAGAAACTTTTACTCTGGTTTCTCAGTCTGTTTCCTAGTGCCGGGTTGAAGTTCCTGCAGTTTTCACTGTGAAACCGAGATGGAGCTTGTACCTCCCCATATATATGTATGGAGTGGAATTTGCAATTGAAAAGAAACTTTGTGTTCCCAATAAGCTAGGTGAAGGACGGCTTTCACACACACTTATCTCTCAGAACTGAGCATGTGGAGTGACGTTCGTTCATCTAGCACAAAGGGAACGGGTTGCAGGGGAAACTTTTACTCTGGTCTCTCAGTCTGTTTCCTAGTGCCGGTTTGAAGTTCCTGCAGTGTTCACTGTGAAACCGAGTTGGAGCTAGTACCTCCCCATATATATGTATGGAGTGGAGTTTGCAACTAAAAAGAATCTTTGTGTTCCCAACAAGCTAGGTGAAGGACGGCTTTCACACACACTTATCTCTCAGAACTGAGCAAGTGGAGAGACGTTCGATCATCTAGCACAAAGGGAACGGGTTGCAGGAGAAACTTATACTCTGGTTTCTCAGTCTGTTTCCTAGTGCCGGTTTGAAGTTCCTGCAGTTTTCATTGTGAAAACGAGTTGGAGCTTGTACCTCCCCATATATATGTATGGAGTGGAATTTGCAACTGAAAAGAAACTTTGTGTTCCCAACAAGCTAGGTGAAGGACGGCTTTCACACACACTTATCTCAGAACTGAGCATGTGGAGAGACGTTCGTTCATCTAGCACAAAGGGAACAGGTTGCAGGAGAAACTTTTACTCTGGTCTCTCAGTCTGTTTCCTAGTGCCGGTTTGAAGTTCCTGCAGTGTTCACTGTAAAACCGAGTTGGAGCTAGAACCTCCCCATATATATGTATGGAGTAGAGTTTGCATCTGAAAAGAAACTTTGTGTTCCCAACAAGCTAGGTGAAGGACGGCTTTCACACACACTTATCTCTCATAACTAAGCATGAGGAGAGACGTTCATTCATCTAGCACAGATGGAACGGGTTTTAGGAGAAACTTTTACTCTGGTTTCTCAGTCTGTTTCCTAGTGCCGGTTTGAAGTTCCTGCAGTTTTCATTGTGAAACCGAGTTGGAGATAGTACCTCCCCATATATATGTATGGAGTGGAATTTGCAACTGAAAAGAAACTTTGTGTTCCCAACAAGCTAGGTGAAGGACGGCTTTCACACACACTTATCTCTCAGAACTGAGCATGTGGAGAGACGTTCGTTCATCTAGCACAAAGGGAACGGGTAGCAGGAGAAACTTTTACTCTGGTCTCTCAGTCTGTTTCCTAGTGCCGGTTTGAAGTTCCTGCAGTGTTCACTGTAAAACCGAGTTGGATCTAGTACCTCCCGATATATATGTATGGAGTAGAGTTTGCAACTGAAAAGAAACTTTGTGTTCCCAACAAGCTAGGTGAAGGACGGCTTTCACACACACTTATCTCTCATAACTAAGCATGTGGAGAGACGTTCGTTCATCTAGCACAATGTGAACGGTTTGCAGGAGAAACGTTTACTCTGGTTTCTCAGTCTGATTCCTAGTGCCGGTTTGAAGTTCATGCAGTTTTCACTGTGAAACCGAGTTGGAGCTAGTACCTCCCCATATATATGTATGGAGTAGAGTTTGCAACTGAAAAGAAACTTTGTGTTCCCAACAAGCTTGGTGAAGGACGGCTTTCAAACACACTTATCTCTCAGAACTGAGCATGTGGAGAGACGTTCGTTCATCTAGCACAGATGGAACGGGTTTTAGGAGAAACTTTTACTCTGGTTTCTCAGTCTGTTTCCTAGTGCCGGTTTGAAGTTCCTGCAGTTTTCATTGTGAAACCGAGTTGGAGCTAGTACCTCCCCATATATATAGATGGAGTGGAGTTTGCAACTGAAAAGAAACTTTGTGTTCCCAACAAGCTAGGTTAAGGACGGCTTTCACACACACTTATCTCTCAGAACTGAGCATATGGAGAGACGTTCGTTCATCTAGCACAGATGGAACGGTTTGCAGGAGAATCAGTTACTCTGGTTTCTCAGTCTGTTTCCTAGTGCCGTTTTGAAGTTCCTGCAGTTTTCACTGTGAAACCGAGTTGGAGCTAGTACCTCCCCATATATATGTATGGAGTAGAGTTTGCAACTGAAAAGAAACTTTGTGTTCCCAACAAGCTATGTGAAGGACGGCTTTCACACACACTTATCTCTCAGAACTGAGCATGTGGAGAGACGTTCGTTCATCTAGCACAAAGGGAATGGGTAGCAGGAGAAACTTATACTCTGGTCTCTCAGTCTGTTTCCTAGTGCCGGTTTGAAGTTCCTGCAGTTTTCACTGTAAAACCGAGTTGGAGCTAGTACCTCCCCATATATATGTATGGAGTAGAGTTTGCAACTGAAAAGAAACTTTGTGTTCCCAACAAGCTAGGTGAAGGACGGCTTTCACACACACTTATCTCTCAGAACTGAGCATGTGGAGAGACGTTCGTTCATCTAGCACAAAGGGAACGGGTTGCAGGGGAAACTTATACTCTGGTCTCTCAGTCTGTTTCCTAGTGCCCGTATGAAGTTCCTGCTGTTTTCACTGTAAAACCGTGTTGGAGCTAGTACCTCCCCAAATATATGTATGGTGTGGAGTTTGCAACTGAAAAGAAACTTTGTGTTCCCAACAAGCTAGGTGAAGGACGGCTTTCACACACACTTATCTCTCAGAATTTAGCACGTTGAGAGACGTTCGTTCATGTAGCAAAAAGGGAACGGGTTGCAGGAGAAACTTTTACTCTGGTTTCTCAGTCTGTTTCCTAGTGCCGGGTTGAAGTTCCTGCAGTTTTCACTGTGAAACCGAGATGGAGCTTGTACCTCCCCATATATATGTATGGAGTGGAATTTGCAATTGAAAAGAAACTTTGTGTTCCCAATAAGCTAGGTGAAGGACGGCTTTCACACACACTTATCTCTCAGAACTGAGCATGTGGAGTGACGTTCGTTCATCTAGCACAAAGGGAACGGGTTGCAGGGGAAACTTTTACTCTGGTCTCTCAGTCTGTTTCCTAGTGCCGGTTTGAAGTTCCTGCAGTGTTCACTGTGAAACCGAGTTGGAGCTAGTACCTCCCCATATATATGTATGGAGTGGAGTTTGCAACTAAAAAGAATCTTTGTGTTCCCAACAAGCTAGGTGAAGGACGGCTTTCACACACACTTATCTCTCAGAACTGAGCAAGTTGAGAGACGTTCGTTCATGTAGCAAAAAGGGAACGGGTTGCAGGAGAAACTTTTACTCTGGTTTCTCAGTCTGTTTCCTAGTGCCGGTTTGAAGTTCCTGCAGTTTTCACTGTGAAACCGAGATGGAGCTAGTACCTCCCCATATATATGTATGGAGTGGAATTTGCAATTGAAAAGAAACTTTGTGTTCCCAACAAGCTAGGTGAAGGACGGCTTTCACACACACTTATCTCTCAGAACTGAGCATGTGGAGTGACGTTCGTACATCTAGCACAAAGGGAACGGGTTGCAGGGGAAACTTTTACTCTGGTCTCTCAGTCTGTTTCCTAGTGCCGGTTTGAAGTTCCTGCAGTGTTCACTGTGAAACCGAGTTGGAGCTAGTACCTCCCCATATATATGTATGGAGTGGAGTTTGCAACTGAAAAGAATCTTTGTGTTCCAAACAAGCTAGGTGAAGGACGGCTTTCACACACACTTAACTATCAGAACTGAGCAAGTGGAGAGACGTTCGATCATCTAGCACAAAGGGAACGGGTTGCAGGAGAAACTTATACTCTGGTTTCTCAGTCTGTTTCCTAGTGCCGGTTTGAAGTTCCTGCAGTTTTCATTGTGAAAACGAGTTGGAGCTTGTACCTCCCCATATATATGTATGGAGTGGAATTTGCAACTGAAAAGAAACTTTGTGTTCCCAACAAGCTAGGTGAAGGACGGCTTTCACACACACTTATCTCAGAACAGAGCATGTGGAGAGACGTTCGTTCATCTAGCACAAAGGGAACGGGTTGCAGGGGAAACTTTTACTCTGGTCTCTCAGTCTGTTTCCTAGTGCCGGTTTGAAGTTCCTGCAGTGTTCACTGTAAAACCGAGTTGGAGCTAGAACCTCCCCATATATATGTATGGAGTAGAGTTTGCAACTGAAAAGAAACTTTGTGTTCCCAACAAGCTAGGTGAAGGACGGCTTTCACACACACTTATGTCTCATAACTAAGCATGTGGAGAGACGTTCATTCATCTAGCACAGATGGAACGGGTTTTAGGAGAAACTTTTCTCTGGTTTCTCAGTCTGTTTCCTAGTGCCGGTTTGAAGTTCCTGCAGTTTTCATTGTGAAACCGAGTTGGAGATAGTACCTCCCCATATATATGTATGGAGTGGAATTTGCAACTGAAAAGAAACTTTGTGTTCCCAACAAGCTAGGTGAAGGACGGCTTTCACACACACTTATCTCTCATAACTAAGCATGTGGAGAGACGTTCGTTCATCTAGCACAAAGTGAACGGGTTGCAGGAGAAACGTTTACTCTGGTTTCTCAGTCTGTTTCCTAGTGCCGGTTTGAAGTTCCTGCAGTTTTCATTATGAAACCGAGTTGGAGCTTGTACCTCCCCATATATATGTATGGAGTGGAGTTTGCAACTGAAAAGAAACTTTGTGTTCCCAACAAGCTAGGTGAAGGACGGCTTTCACACACACTTATCTCTCAGAACTGAGCATGTGGAGAGACGTTCGTTCATCTAGCACAAAGGAATAGGGTAGCAGGAGAAACATATACTCTGGTCTCTCAGTCTGTTTCCTAGTGCCGGTTTGAAGTTCCTGCAGTGTTCACTGTAAAACCGAGTTGGAGCTAGTACCTCCCCATATATATGTATGGAGTAGAGTTTGCAACTGAAAAGAAACTTTGTGTTCCCAACAAGCTAGGTGAAGGACGGCTTTCACACACACTTATCTCTCAGAACTGAGCATGTGGAGAGACGTTCGTTCATCTAGCACAAAGGGAACGGGTTGCAGGGGAAACTTATACTCTGGTCTCTCAGTCTGTTTCCTAGTGCCCGTATGAAGTTCCTGCTGTTTTCACTGTAAAACCGTGTTGGAGCTAGTACCTCCCCAAATATATGTATGGTGTGGAGTTTGCAACTGAAAAGAAACTTTGTGTTCCCAACAAGCTAGGTGAAGGACGGCTTTCACACACACTTATCTCTCAGAATTTAGCACGTTGAGAGACGTTCGTTCATGTAGCAAAAAGGGAACGGGTTGCAGGAGAAACTTTTACTCTGGTTTCTCAGTCTGTTTCCTAGTGCCGGGTTGAAGTTCCTGCAGTTTTCACTGTGAAACCGAGATGGAGCTTGTACCTCCCCATATATATGTATGGAGTGGAATTTGCAATTGAAAAGAAACTTTGTGTTCCCAATAAGCTAGGTGAAGGACGGCTTTCACACACACTTATCTCTCAGAACTGAGCATGTGGAGTGACGTTCGTTCATCTAGCACAAAGGGAACGGGTTGCAGGGGAAACTTTTACTCTGGTCTCTCAGTCTGTTTCCTAGTGCCGGTTTGAAGTTCCTGCAGTGTTCACTGTGAAACCGAGTTGGAGCTAGTACCTCCCCATATATATGTATGGAGTGGAGTTTGCAACTAAAAAGAATCTTTGTGTTCCCAACAAGCTAGGTGAAGGACGGCTTTCACACACACTTATCTCTCAGAACTGAGCAAGTGGAGAGACGTTCGATCATCTAGCACAAAGGGAACGGGTTGCAGGAGAAACTTATACTCTGGTTTCTCAGTCTGTTTCCTAGTGCCGGTTTGAAGTTCCTGCAGTTTTCATTGTGAAAACGAGTTGGAGCTTGTACCTCCCCATATATATGTATGGAGTGGAATTTGCAACTGAAAAGAAACTTTGTGTTCCCAACAAGCTAGGTGAAGGACGGCTTTCACACACACTTATCTCAGAACTGAGCATGTGGAGAGACGTTCGTTCATCTAGCACAAAGGGAACAGGTTGCAGGAGAAACTTTTACTCTGGTCTCTCAGTCTGTTTCCTAGTGCCGGTTTGAAGTTCCTGCAGTGTTCACTGTAAAACCGAGTTGGAGCTAGAACCTCCCCATATATATGTATGGAGTAGAGTTTGCATCTGAAAAGAAACTTTGTGTTCCCAACAAGCTAGGTGAAGGACGGCTTTCACACACACTTATCTCTCATAACTAAGCATGAGGAGAGACGTTCATTCATCTAGCACAGATGGAACGGGTTTTAGGAGAAACTTTTACTCTGGTTTCTCAGTCTGTTTCCTAGTGCCGGTTTGAAGTTCCTGCAGTTTTCATTGTGAAACCGAGTTGGAGATAGTACCTCCCCATATATATGTATGGAGTGGAATTTGCAACTGAAAAGAAACTTTGTGTTCCCAACAAGCTAGGTGAAGGACGGCTTTCACACACACTTATCTCTCAGAACTGAGCATGTGGAGAGACGTTCGTTCATCTAGCACAAAGGGAACGGGTAGCAGGAGAAACTTTTACTCTGGTCTCTCAGTCTGTTTCCTAGTGCCGGTTTGAAGTTCCTGCAGTGTTCACTGTAAAACCGAGTTGGATCTAGTACCTCCCGATATATATGTATGGAGTAGAGTTTGCAACTGAAAAGAAACTTTGTGTTCCCAACAAGCTAGGTGAAGGACGGCTTTCACACACACTTATCTCTCATAACTAAGCATGTGGAGAGACGTTCGTTCATCTAGCACAATGTGAACGGTTTGCAGGAGAAACGTTTACTCTGGTTTCTCAGTCTGATTCCTAGTGCCGGTTTGAAGTTCATGCAGTTTTCACTGTGAAACCGAGTTGGAGCTAGTACCTCCCCATATATATGTATGGAGTAGAGTTTGCAACTGAAAAGAAACTTTGTGTTCCCAACAAGCTTGGTGAAGGACGGCTTTCAAACACACTTATCTCTCAGAACTGAGCATGTGGAGAGACGTTCGTTCATCTAGCACAGATGGAACGGGTTTTAGGAGAAACTTTTACTCTGGTTTCTCAGTCTGTTTCCTAGTGCCGGTTTGAAGTTCCTGCAGTTTTCATTGTGAAACCGAGTTGGAGCTAGTACCTCCCCATATATATAGATGGAGTGGAGTTTGCAACTGAAAAGAAACTTTGTGTTCCCAACAAGCTAGGTTAAGGACGGCTTTCACACACACTTATCTCTCAGAACTGAGCATATGGAGAGACGTTCGTTCATCTAGCACAGATGGAACGGTTTGCAGGAGAATCAGTTACTCTGGTTTCTCAGTCTGTTTCCTAGTGCCGTTTTGAAGTTCCTGCAGTTTTCACTGTGAAACCGAGTTGGAGCTAGTACCTCCCCATATATATGTATGGAGTAGAGTTTGCAACTGAAAAGAAACTTTGTGTTCCCAACAAGCTATGTGAAGGACGGCTTTCACACACACTTATCTCTCAGAACTGAGCATGTGGAGAGACGTTCGTTCATCTAGCACAAAGGGAATGGGTAGCAGGAGAAACTTATACTCTGGTCTCTCAGTCTGTTTCCTAGTGCCGGTTTGAAGTTCCTGCAGTTTTCACTGTAAAACCGAGTTGGAGCTAGTACCTCCCCATATATATGTATGGAGTAGAGTTTGCAACTGAAAAGAAACTTTGTGTTCCCAACAAGCTAGGTGAAGGACGGCTTTCACACACACTTATCTCTCAGAACTGAGCATGTGGAGAGACGTTCGTTCATCTAGCACAAAGGGAACGGGTTGCAGGGGAAACTTATACTCTGGTCTCTCAGTCTGTTTCCTAGTGCCCGTTTGAAGTTCCTGCTGTTTTCACTGTAAAACCGAGTTGGAGCTAGTACCTCCCCAAATATATGTATGGAGTGGAGTTTGCAACTGAAAAGAAACTTTGTGTTCCCAACAAGCTAGGTGAAGGACGGCTTTCAAACACATTTATCTCTCAGAACTAAGCATGTGGAGAGACGTTCGTTCATGTAGCACAAAGGGAACGGGTTGCAGGAGAAACTTTTACTCTGGTTTCTCAGTCTGTTTCCTAGTGCCGGTTTGAAGTTCCTGCAGTTTTCACTGTAAAACCGAGTTGCAGCTAGTACCTCCCCATATATATGTATGGAGTGGAGTTTGCAACTGAAAAGAAACTTTGTGTTCCAAACAAGCTAGGTGAAGGACGGCTTTCACACACACTTATCTCTCAGAACTGAGCATGTGGAGAGACGTTCGTTCATCTAGCACAGATGGAACGGGTTGCAGGAGAAACTTATACTCTGTTTCTCAGTCTGTTTCCTAGTGCCGGTTTGAAGTTCCTGCAGTTTTCACTGTGAAACCGAGATGGAGCTAGTACCTCCCCATATATATGTATGGAGTGGAATTTGCAACTGAAAAGAAACTTTGTGTTCCCAACAAGCTAGGTGAAGGACGGCTTTCACACACACTTATCTCTCAGAACTGAGCATGTGGAGAGACTTTCGTTCATCTAGCACAAAGGGAACGGGTTGCAGTGGAAACTTATACTCTGGTCTCTCAGTCTGTTTCCTAGTGCCGGTTTGAAGTTCCTGCAGTGTTCACTGTGAAACCGAGTTGGAGCTAGTACCTCCCCATATATATGTATGGAGTGGAGTTTGCAAATGAAAAGAATCTTTGTGTTCCCAACATGTTAGGTGAAGGACGGCTTTCACACACACTTATCTCTCAGAACTAAGCATGTGGAGAGACGTTCGTTCATCTAGCACAGATGGAACGGGTTTTAGGAGAAACTTTTACTCTGGTTTCTCAGTCTGTTTCCTAGTGCCGGTTTGAAGTTCCTGCAGTTTTCATTGTGAAACCGAGTTGGAGCTAGTACCTCCCCATATATATGTATGGAGTGGAATTGGCAACTGAAAAGAAACTTTGTGTTCCCATCAAGCTAGGTGAAGGACGGCTTTCACACACAATTATCTCTCAGAACTGAGCATGTGGAGAGACGTTCGTTGATCTAGCACAAAGGGAACGGGTAGCAGGAGAATCTTTTACTCTGGTTTCTCAGTCTGTTTCCTAGTGCCGGTTTGAAGTTCCTGCAGTGTTCACTGTAAAACCGAGTTGGATCTAGTACCTCCCCATATATATGTATGGAGAGGAGTTTGCAACTGAAAAGAAACTTTGTGTTCCCAACAAGCTAGGTGAAGGACGGCTTTCACACACACTTATCTCTCAGAACTAAGCATGTGGAGAGACGTTCGTTCATGTAGCACAAAGGGAACGGGTTGCAGGAGAAACTTTTACTCTGGTTTCTCAGTCTGTTTCCTAGTGCCGGTTTGAAGTTCCTGCAGTTTTCACTGTAAAACCGAGTTGCAGCTAGTACCTCCCCATATATATGTATGGAGAGGAGTTTGCAACTGAAAAGAAACTTTGTGTTCCCAACAAGCTAGGTGAAGGACGGCTTTCACACACACTTATCTCTCAGAACTGAGCAAGTGGAGAGACGTTCGTTCATCTAGCACAGATGGAACGGGTTGCAGGAGAAACTTATACTCTGTTTCTCAGTCTGTTTCCTAGTGCCGGTTTGAAGTTCCTGAAGTTTTCACTGTGAAACCGAGATGGAGCTAGTACCTCCCCATATATATGTATGGAGTGGAGTTTGCAAATGAAAAGAATCTTTGTGTTCCCAACAAGCTAGGTGAAGGACGGCTTTCACACACACTTATCTCTCAGAACTAAGCATGTGGAGAGACGTTCGTTCATCTAGCACAGATGGAACGTTTTGCAGGAGAAACTTTTACTCTGGTTTCTCAGTCTGTTTCCTAGTGCCGGTTTGAAGTTCCTGCAGTTTTCATTGTGAAACCGAGTTGGAGCTAGTACCTACCCATATATATGTATGGAGTGGAATTTGCAACTGAAAAGAAACTTTGTGTTCCCAACAAGCTAGGTGAAGGACGGCTTTCACACACACTTATCTCTCAGAACTAAGCATGTGGAGAGACGTTCGTACATGTAGCACAAAGGGAACGGGTTGCAGGAGAAACTTTTACTCTGGTTTCTCAGTCTGTTTCCTAGTGCCGGGTTGAAGTTCCTGCAGTTTTCACTGTGAAACCGAGATGGAGCTAGTACCTCCCCATATATATGTATGGAGTGGAATTTGCAATTGAAAAGAAACTTTGTGTTCCCAATAAGCTAGGTGAAGGACGGCTTTCACACACACTTATCTCTCAGAACTGAGCATGTGGAGTGACGTTCGTTCATCTAGCACAAATGGAACGGGTTGCAGGGGAAACTTTTACTCTGGTCTCTCAGTCTGTTTCCTAGTGCCGGTTTGAAGTTCCTGCAGTGTTCACTGTGAAACCGAGTTGGAGCTAGTACCTCCCCATATATATGTATGGAGTGGAGTTTGCAACTAAAAAGAATCTTTGTGTTCCCAACAAGCTAGGTGAAGGACGGCTTTCACACACACTTATCTCTCAGAACTGAGCAAGTGGAGAGACGTTCGATCATCTAGCACAAAGGGAACGGGTTGCAGGAGAAACTTATACTCTGGTTTCTCAGTCTGTTTCCTAGTGCCGGTTTGAAGTTCCTGCAGTTTTCATTGTGAAAACGAGTTGGAGCTTGTACATCCCCATATATATGTATGGAGTGGAATTTGCAACTGAAAAGAAACTTTGTGTTCCCAACAAGCTAGGTGAAGGACGGCTTTCACACACACTTATCTCAGAACTGAGCATGTGGAGAGACGTTCGTTCATCTAGCACAAAGGGAACAGGTTGCAGGAGAAACTTTTACTCTGGTCTCTCAGTCTGTTTCCTAGTGCCGGTTTGAAGTTCCTGCAGTGTTCACTGTAAAACCGTGTTGGAGCTAGAACCTCCCCATATATATGTATGGAGTAGAGTTTGCAACTGAAAAGAAACTTTGTGTTCCCAACAAGCTAGGTGAAGGACGGCTTTCACACACACTTATCTCTCATAACTAAGCATGTGGAGAGACGTTCATTCATCTAGCACAGATGGAACGGGTTTTAGGAGAAACTTTTACTCTGGTTTCTCAGTCTGTTTCCTAGTGCCGGTTTGAAGTTCCTGCAGTTTTCATTGTGAAACCGAGTTGGAGATAGTACCTCCCCATATATATGTATGGAGTGGAATTTGCAACTGAAAAGAAACTTTGTGTTCCCAACAAGCTAGGTGAAGGACGGCTTTCACACACACTTATCTCTCAGAACTGAGCATGTGGAAAGACGTTCGTTCATCTAGCACAAAGGGAACGGGTAGCAGGAGAAACTTTTACTCTGGTCTCTCAGTCTGTTTCCTAGTGCCGGTTTGAAGTTCCTGCAGTGTTCACTGTAAAACCGTGTTGGATCTAGTACCTCCCCATATATATGTATGGAGTGGAGTTTGCAACTGAAAAGAAACTTTGTGTTCCCAACAAGCTAGGTGAAGGACGGCTTTCACACACACTTATCTCTCATAACTAAGCATGTGGAGAGACGTTCGTTCATCTAGCACAATGTGAACGGTTTGCAGGAGAAACGTTTACTCTGGTTTCTCAGTCTGTTTCCTAGTGCCGGGTTGAAGTTCCTGCAGTTTTCACTGTGAAACCGAGTTGGAGCTTGTACCTCCCCATATATATGTATGGAGTGGAGTTTGCAACTGAAAAGAAACTTTGTGTTCCCAACAAGCTATGTGAAGGACGGCTTTCACACACACTTATCTCTCAGAACTGAGCATGTGGAGAGACGTTCGTTCATCTAGCACAAAGGGAATGGGTAGCAGGAGAAACTTATACTCTGGTCTCTCAGTCTGTTTCCTAGTGCCGGTTTGAAGTTCCTGCAGTTTTCACTGTAAAACCGAGTTGGAGCTAGTACCTCCCCATATATATGTATGGAGTAGAGTTTGCAACTGAAAAGAAACTTTGTGTTCCCAACAAGCTAGGTGAAGGACGGCTTTCACACACACTTATCTCTCAGAACTGAGCATGTGGAGAGACGTTCGTTCATCTAGCACAAAGGGAACGGGTTGCAGGGGAAACTTATACTCTGGTCTCTCAGTCTGTTTCCTAGTGCCCGTTTGAAGTTCCTGCTCTTTTCACTGTAAAACCGAGTTGGAGCTAGTACCTCCCCAAATATATGTATGGAGTGGAGTTTGCAACTGAAAAGAAACTTTGTGTTCCCATCAAGCTAGGTGAAGGACGGCTTTCAAACACATTTATCTCTCAGAACTAAGCATGTGGAGAGACGTTCGTTCATGTAGCACAAAGGGAACGGGTTGCAGGAGAAACTTTTACTCTGGTTTCTCAGTCTGTTTCCTAGTGCCGGTTTGAAGTTCCTGCAGTTTTCACTGTAAAACCGAGTTGCAGCTAGTACCTCCCCATATAAATGTATGGAGTGGAGTTTGCAACTGAAAAGAAACTTTGTGTTCCAAACAAGCTAGGTGAAGGACGGCTTTCGCACACACTTATCTCTCAGAACTGAGCAAGTGGAGAGACGTTCGTTCATGTAGCACAGATGGAACGGGTTGCAGGAGAAACTTATACTCTGTTTCTCAGTCTGTTTCCTAGTGCCGGTTTGAAGTTCCTGCAGTTTTCACTGTGAAACCGAGATGGAGCTAGTACCTCCCCATATATATGTATGGAGTGGAATTTGCAACTGAAAAGAAACTTTGTGTTCCCAACAAGCTAGGTGAAGGACGGCTTTCACACACACTTATCTCTCAGAACTGAGCTTTTGGAGAGACTTTCGTTCATCTAGCACAAAGGGAACGGGTTGCAGGGGAAACTTTTACTCTGGTCTCTCAGTCTGTTTCCTAGTGCCGGTTTGAAGTTCCTGCAGTGTTCACTGTGAAACCGAGTTGGAGCTAGTACCTCCCCATATATATGTATGGAGTGGAGTTTGCAAATGAAAAGAATCTTTGTGTTCCCAACAAGCTAGGTGAAGGACGGCTTTCACACACACTTATCTCTCAGAACTAAGCATGTGGAGAGACGTTCGTTCATCTAGCACAGATGGAACGGGTTTTAGGAGAAACTTTTACTCTGGTTTCTCAGTCTGTTTCCTAGTGCCGGTTTGAAGTTCCTGCAGTTTTCATTGTGAAACCGAGTTGGAGCTAGTACCTCCCCATATATATGTATGGAGTGGAATTTGCAACTGAAAAGAAACTTTGTGTTCCCAACAAGCTAGGTGAAGGACGGCTTTCACACACAATTATCTCTCAGAACTGAGCATGTGGAGAGACGTTCGTTGATCTAGCACAAAGGGAACGGGTAGCAGGAGAATCTTTTACTCTGGTTTCTCAGTCTGTTTCCTAGTGCCGGTTTGAAGTTCCTGCAGTTTTCACTGTAAAACCGAGTTGCAGCTAGTACCTCCCCATATATATGTATGGAGTGGAGTTTGCAACTAAAAAGAAACTTTGTGTTCCCAACAAGCTAGGTGAAGGACGGCTTTCACACACACTTATCTCTCAGAACTGAGCAAGTGGAGAGACGTTCGTTCATCTAGCACAGATGGAACGGGTTGCAGGAGAAACTTATACTCTGTTTCTCAGTCTGTTTCCTAGTGCCGGTTTGAAGTTCCTGCAGTTTTCACTGTGAAACCGAGATGGAGCTAGTACCTCCCCATATATATGTATGGAGTGGAATTTGCAACTGAAAAGAAACTTTGTGTTCCCAACAAGCTAGGTGAAGGACGGCTTTCACACACACTTATCTCTCAGAACTGAGCATGTGGAGAGACTTTCGTTCATCTAGCACAAAGGGAACGGGTTGCAGGGGAAACTTTTACTCTGGTCTCTCAGTCTGTTTCCTAGTGCCGGTTTGAAGTTCCTGCAGTGTTCACTGTGAAACCGAGTTGGAGCTAGTACCTCCCCATATATATGTATGGAGTGGAGTTTGCAAATGAAAAGAATCTTTGTGTTCCCAACAAGCTAGGTGAAGGACGGCTTTCACACACACTTATCTCTCAGAACTAAGCATGTGGAGAGACGTTCGTTCATCTAGCACAGATGGAACGGGTTTTAGGAGAAACTTTTACTCTGGTTTCTCAGTCTGTTTCCTAGTGCCGGTTTGAAGTTCCTGCAGTTTTCATTGTGAAACCGAGTTGGAGCTAGTACCTCCCCATATATATGTATGGAGTGGAATTTGCAACTGAAAAGAAACTTTGTGTTCCCAACAAGCTAGGTGAAGGACGGCTTTCACACACAATTATCTCTCAGAACTGAGCATGTGGAGAGACGTTCGTTGATCTAGCACAAAGGGAACGGGTAGCAGGAGAATCTTTTACTCTGGTTTCTCAGTCTGTTTCCTAGTGCCGGTTTGAAGTTCCTGCAGTGTTCACTGTAAAACCGAGTTGGATCTAGTACCTCCCCATATATATGTATGGAGAGGAGTTTGCAACTGAAAAGAAACTTTGTGTTCCCAACTAGCTAGGTGAAGGACGGCTTTCACACACACTTATCTCTCAGAACTAAGCATGTGGAGAGACGTTCGTTCATGTAGCACAAAGGGAACGGGTTGCAGGAGAAACTTTTACTCTGGTTTCTCAGTCTGTTTCCTAGTGCCGGTTTGAAGTTCCTGCAGTTTTCACTGTAAAACCGAGTTGCAGCTAGTACCTCCCCATATATATGTATGGAGTGGAGTTTGCAACTAAAAAGAAACTTTGTGTTCCCAACAAGCTAGGTGAAGGACGGCTTTCACACACACTTATCTCTCAGAACTGAGCAAGTGGAGAGACGTTCGTTCATCTAGCACAGATGGAACGGGTTGCAGGAGAAACTTATACTCTGTTTCTCAGTCTGTTTCCTAGTGCCGGTTTGAAGTTCCTGCAGTTTTCACTGTGAAACCGAGATGGAGCTAGTACCTCCCCATATATATGTATGGAGTGGAGTTTGCAAATGAAAAGAATCTTTGTGTTCCCAACAAGCTAGGTGAAGGACGGCTTTCACACACACTTATCTCTCAGAACTAAGCATGTGGAGAGACGTTCGTTCATCTAGCACAGATGGAACGTGTTGCAGGAGAAACTTTTACTCTGGTTTCTAAGTCTGTTTCCTAGTGCCGGTTTGAAGTTCCTGCAGTTTTCATTGTGAAACCGAGTTGGAGCTAGTACCTCCCCATATATATGTATGGAGTGGAATTTGCAACTGAAAAGAAACTTTGTGTTCCCAACAAGCTAGGTGAAGGACGGCTTTCACACACACTTATCTCTCAGAACTAAGCATGTGGAGAGACGTTCGTACATGTAGCACAAAGGGAACGGGTTGCAGGAGAAACTTTTACTCTGGTTTCTCAGTCTGTTTCCTAGTGCCGGTTTGAAGTTCCTGCAGTTTTCACTGTAAAACCGAGTTGCAGCTAGTACCTCCCCATATATATGTATGGAGTGGAGTTTGCAACTGAAAAGAAACTTTGTGTTCCCAACAAGCTAGGTGAAGGACGGCTTTCACACACACTTATCTCTGAGAACTGAGCAAGTGGAGAGACGTTCGTTCATCTAGCACAGATGGAACGGGTTGCAGGAGAAACTTATACTCTGTTTCTCAGTCTGTTTCCTAGTGCCGGTTTGAAGTTCCTGCAGTTTTCACTGTGAAACCGAGATGGAGCTAGTACCTCCCCATATATATGTATGGAGTGGAATTTGCAACTGAAAAGAAACTTTGTGTTCCCAACAAGCTAGGTGAAGGACGGCTTTCACACACACTTATCTCTCAGAACTAAGCATGTGGAGAGACGTTCGTTCATCTAGCACAGATGGAACGGGTTTTAGGAGAAACTTTTACTCTGGTTTCTCAGTCTGTTTCCTAGTGCCGGTTTGAAGTTCCTGCAGTTTTCATTGTGAAACCGAGTTGGAGCTAGTACCTCCCCATATATATGTATGGAGTGGAATTTGCAACTGAAAAGAAACTTTGTGTTCCCAACAAGCTAGGTGAAGGACGGCTTTCACACACACTTATCTCTCAGAACTAAGCATGTGGAGAGACGTTCGTTCATGTAGCACAAAGGGAACGGGTTGCAGGAGAAACTTTTACTCTGGTTTCTCAGTCTGTTTCCTAGTGCCGGTTTGAAGTTCCTGCAGTTTTCACTGTAAAACCGAGTTGCAGCTAGTACCTCCCCATATATATGTATGGAGTGGAGTTTGCAACTGAAAAGAAACTTTGTGTTCCCAACAAGCTAGGTGAAGGACGGCTTTCACACACACTTATCTCTCAGAACTGAGCATGTGGAGAGACGTTCGTTCATCTAGCACAGATGGAACGGGTTGCATGAGAAACTTATACTCTGTTTCTCAGTCTGTTTCCTAGTGCCGGTTTGAAGTTCCTGCAGTTTTCACTGTGAAACCGAGATGGAGCTAGTACCTCCCCATATATATGTATGGAGTGGAATTTGCAACTGAAAAGAAACTGTCTGTTCCCAACAAGCTAGGTGAAGGACGGCTTTCACACACACTTATCTCTCAGAACTGAGCATGTGGAGAGACGTTCGTTCATCTAGCACAAAGGGAACGGGTTGCAGGGGAAACTTTTATTCTGGTCTCTCAGTCTGTTTCCTAGTGCCGGTTTGAAGTTCCTGCAGTTTTCATTGTGAAACCGAGTTGGAGCTAGTACCTCCCCATATATATGTATGGAGTGGAGTTTGCAACTGAAAAGAATCTTTGTGTTCCCAACAAGCTAGGTGAAGGACGGCTTTCACACACAATTATCTCTCAGAACTGAGCAAGTGGAGAGACGTTCGATCATCTAGCACAAAGGGAACGGGTTGCAGGAGAAACTTATACTCTGGTTTCTCAGTCTGTTTCCTAGTGCCGGTTTGAAGTTCCTGCAGTTTTCATTGTGAAACCGAGTTGGAGTTTGTACTTCCCCATATATATGTATGGAGTGGAATTTGCAACTGAAAAGAAACTTTGTGTTCCCAACAAGCTAGGTGAAGGACGGCTTTCACACACACTTATCTCTCAGAACTGAGCATGTGGAGAGACGTTCGTTCATCTAGCACAAAGGGAACGGGTAGCAGGAGATACTTTTACTCTGGTCTCTCAGTCTGTTTCCTAGTTCCGGTTTGAAGTTCCTGCAGTGTTCACTGTAAAACCGAGTTGGAGCTAGTACCTCCCCATATATATGTATGGAGTAGAGTTTGCAACTGAAAAGAAACTTTGTGTTCCCAACAAGCTAGGTGAAGGACGGCTTTCACACACACTTATCTCTCAGAACAAAGCATGTGGAGAGACGTTCGTTCATCTAGCACAGATGGAACGGGTTTTAGGAGAAACTTTTACTCTGGTTTCTCAGTATGTTTCCTAGTGCCGGTTTGAAGTTCCTGCAGTTTTCATTGTGAAACCGAGTTGGAGCTAGTACCTCCCCATATATATAGATGGAGTGGAGTTTGCAACTGAAAAGAAACTTTGTTTTCCCAACAAGCTAGGTTAAGGACGGCTTTCACACACACTTATCTCTCAGAACTGAGCATATGGAGAGACGTTCGTTCATCTAGCACAGATGGAACGGTTTGCAGGAGAAACATTTACTCTGGTTTCTCAGTCTGTTTCCTAGTGCCGGTTTGAAGTTCCTGCAGTTTTCACTGTGAAACCGAGTTGGAGCTAGTACCTCCCCATATATATGTATGGAGTAGAGTTTGTAACTGAAAAGAAACTTTGTGTTCCCAACAAGCTAGGTGAAGGACGGCTTTCACACACACTTATCTCTCAGAACTAAGCATGTGGAGAGACGTTCGTTCATCTAGCACAAAGGGAACGGGTTGCAGGGGAAACTTTTACTCTGGTCTCTCAGTCTGTTTCCTAGTGCCGGTTTGAAGTTCCTGCAGTGTTCACTGTGAAACCGAGTTGGAGCTAGTACCTCCCCATATATATGTATGGAGTGGAGTTTGCAACTGAAAAGAATCTTTGTGTTCCCAACAAGCTAGGTGAAGGATGGCTTTCACACACAATTATCTCTCAGAACTGAGCAAGTGGAGAGACGTTCGATCATCTAGCACAAAGTGAACGGGTTGCAGGAGAAACTTATACTCTGGTTTCTCAGTCTGTTTCCTAGTGCCGGTTTGAAGTTCCTGCAGTTTTCATTTTGAAACCGAGTTGGAGCTTGTACCTCCCCATATATATGTATGGAGTGGAATTTGCAACTGAAAAGAAACTTTCTGTTCCCAACAAGCTAGGTGAAGGACGGCTTTCACACACACTTATCTCTCAGAACTGAGCATGTGGAGAGACGTTCGTTCATCTAGCACAAAGGGAACGGGTAGCAAGAGAAACTTTTACTCTGGTCTCTCAGTCTGTTTCCTAGTGCCGGTTTGAAGTTCCTGCAGTTTTCACTGTAAAACCGAGTTGGAGCTAGTACCTCCCCATATATATGTATGGAGTAGAGTTAGCAACTGAAAAGAAACTTTGTGTTCCCAACAAGCTAGGTGAAGGACGGCTTTCACACACACTTATCTCTCAGAACTAAGCATGTGGAGAGACGTTCGTTCATCTAGCACAGATGGAACGGGTTTTAGGAGAAACTTTTACTCTGGTTTCTCAGTCTGTTTCCTAGTGCCGGTTTGAAGTTCCTGCAGTTTTCATTGTGAAACCGAGTTGGAGCTAGTACCTCCCCATATATATAGATGGAGTGGAGTTTGCAACTGAAAAGAAACTTTGTGTTCCCAATTAGCTAGGTGAAGGACGGCTTTCACACACACTTATCTCTCAGAAAAAAGCATGTGGAGAGACGTTCGTTCATGTAGCACAAAGGGAACGGTTTGCAGGAGAAACTTTTACTCTGGTTTCTCAGACTGTTTCCTAGTGCCGGTTTGAAGTTCCTGCAGTTTTCACTGTAAAACCGAGTTGCAGCTAGTACCTCCCCATATATATGTATGGAGTGGAGTTTGCAACTGAAAAGAAACTTTGTGTTCCCAACAAGCTAGGTGAAGGACGGCTTTCACACACACTTATCTCTCAGAACTGAGCAAGTGGAGAGACGTTCGTTCATCTAGCACAGATGGAATGGGTTGCAGGAGAAACTTATACTCTGTTTCTCAGTCTGTTTCCTAGTGCCGGTTTGAAGTTCCTGCAGTTTTCACTGTGAAACCGAGATGGAGCTAGTACCTCCCCATATATATGTATGGGGTGGAGTTTGCAAATGAAAAGAATCTTTGTGTTCCCAACAAGCTAGGTGAAGGACGGCTTTCACACACACTTATCTCTCAGAACTGAGCATGTGGAGAGACGTTCGTTCATCTAGCACAGATGGAACGGGATTTAGGAGAAACTTTTACTCTGGTTTCTCAGTCTGTTTCCTAGTGCCTTTTTGAAGTTCCTGCAGTTTTCACTGTAAAACCGAGTTGCAGCTAGTACCTCCCCATATATATAGATGGAGTGGAGTTTGCAACTGAAAAGAAACTTTGTGTTCCCAACAAGATAGGTGAAGGACGGCTTTCACACAAACTTATCTCTCAGAACTGAGCAAGTGGAGAGACGTTCGTTCATCTAGCACAGATGGAACGGGTTGCAGGAGAAACTTATACTCTGTTTCTCAGTCTGTTTCCTAGTGCCGGTTTGAAGTTCCTGCAGTTTTCACTGTGAAACCGAGATGGAGCTAGTACCTCCCCATATATATGTATGGAGTGGAATTTGCAACTGAAAAGAAACTTTGTGTTCCCAACAAGCTAGGTGAAGGACGGCTTTCACACACACTTATCTCTCAGAACTAAGCATGTGGAGAGACGTTCGTTCATCTAGCACAGATGGAACGGGTTTTAGGAGAAACTTTTACACTGGTTTCTCAGTCTGTTTCCTAGTGCCGGTTTGAAGTTCCTGCAGTTTTCATTGTGAAACCGAGTTGGAGCTAGTACCTCCCCATATATATAGATGGAGTGGAGTTTGCAACTGAAAAGAAACTTTGTGTTCCCAATAAGCTAGGTGAAGGACGGCTTTCACACACACTTATCTCTCAGAACTAAGCATGTGGAGAGACGTTCGTTCATGTAGCACAAAGGGAACGGGTTGCAGGAGAAACTTTTACTCTGGTTTCTGAGTCTGTTTCCTAGTGCCGGTTTGAAGTTCCTGCAGTTTTCACTGTAAAACCGAGTTGCAGCTAGTACCTCCCCATATATATGTATGGAGTGGAGTTTGCAACTGAAAAGAAACTTTGTGTTCCCAACAAGCTAGGTGAAGGACGGCTTTCACACACACTTATCTCTCAGAACTGAGCAAGTGGAGAGACTTTCATTCATCTAGCACAGATGGAACGGGTTGCAGGAGAAACTTATACTCTGTTTCTCAGTCTGTTTCCTAGTGCCGGTTTGAAGTTCCTGCAGTTTTCACTGTGAAACCGAGATGGAGCTAGTACCTCCCCATATATATGTATGGAGTGGAGTTTGCAAATGAAAAGAATCTTTGTGTTCCCAACAAGCTAGGTGAAGGACGGCTTTCACACACACTTATCTCTCAGAACAAAGCATGTGGAGAGACGTTCGTTCATCTAGCACAGATGGAACGGATTTTAGGAGAAACTTTTACTCTGGTTTCTCAGTCTGTTTCCTAGTGCCGGTTTGAATTTCCTGCAGTTTTCATTGTGAAACCGAGTTGGAGCTAGTACCTCCCCATATATATGTATGGAGTAGAGTTTGCAACTGAAAAGAAACTTTGTGTTCCCAACAAGCTAGGTGAAGGACGGCTTTCACACACACTTATCTCTCAGAACTAAGCATGTGGAGAGACGTTCGTTCATCTAGCACAAAGGGAACGGGTTGCAGGAGAAACTTTTACTCTGGTTTCTCAGACTGTTTCCTAGTGCCGGTTTGAAGTTCCTGCAGTTTTCACTGTAAAACCGAGTTGCAGCTAGTACCTCCCCATATATATGTATGGAGTGGAGTTTGCAACTGAAAAGAAACTTTGTGTTCCCAACAAGCTAGGTGAAGGACGGCTTTCACACACACTTATCTCTCAGAACTGAGCAAGTGGAGAGACGTTCGTTCATCTAGCACAGATGGAATGGGTTGCAGGAGAAACTTATACTCTGTTTCTCAGTCTGTTTCCTAGTGCCGGTTTGAAGTTCCTGCAGTTTTCATTGTGAAACCGAGTTGGAGCTAGTACCTCCCCATATATATAGATGGAGTGGAGTTTGCAACTGAAAAGAAACTTTGTGTTCCCAATTAGCTAGGTGAAAGACGGCTTTCACACACACTTATCTCTCAGAAAAAAGCATGTGGAGAGACGTTCGTTCATGTAGCACAAAGGGAACGGGTTGCAGGAGAAACTTTTACTCTGGTTTCTCAGACTGTTTCCTAGTGCCGGTTTGAAGTTCCTGCAGTTTTCACTGTAAAACCGAGTTGCAGCTAGTACCTCCCCATATATATGTATGGAGTGGAGTTTGCAACTGAAAAGAAACTTTGTGTTCCCAACAAGCTAGGTGAAGGACGGCTTTCACACACACTTATCTCTCAGAACTGAGCAAGTGGAGAGACGTTCGTTCATCTAGCACAGATGGAATGGGTTGCAGGAGAAACTTATACTCTGTTTCTCAGTCTGTTTCCTAGTGCCGGTTTGAAGTTCCTGCAGTTTTCACTGTGAAACCGAGATGGAGCTAGTACCTCCCCATATATATGTATGGGGTGGAGTTTGCAAATGAAAAGAATCTTTGTGTTCCCAACAAGCTAGGTGAAGGACGGCTTTCACACACACTTATCTCTCAGAACTGAGCATGTGGAGAGACGTTCGTTCATCTAGCACAGATGGAACGGGATTTAGGAGAAACTTTTACTCTGGTTTCTCAGTCTGTTTCCTAGTGCCTTTTTGAAGTTCCTGCAGTTTTCACTGTAAAACCGAGTTGCAGCTAGTACCTCCCCATATATATAGATGGAGTGGAGTTTGCAACTGAAAAGAAACTTTGTGTTCCCAACAAGATAGGTGAAGGACGGCTTTCACACAAACTTATCTCTCAGAACTGAGCAAGTGGAGAGACGTTCGTTCATCTAGCACAGATGGAACTGGTTGCAGGAGAAACTTATACTCTGTTTCTCAGTCTGTTTCCTAGTGCCGGTTTGAAGTTCCTGCAGTTTTCACTGTGAAACCGAGATGGAGCTAGTACCTCCCCATATATATGTATGGAGTGGAATTTGCAACTGAAAAGAAACTTTGTGTTCCCAACAAGCTAGGTGAAGGACGGCTTTCACACACACTTATCTCTCAGAACTAAGCATGTGGAGAGACGTTCGTTCATCTAGCACAGATGGAACGGGTTTTAGGAGAAACTTTTACACTGGTTTCTCAGTCTGTTTCCTAGTGCCGGTTTGAAGTTCCTGCAGTTTTCATTGTGAAACCGAGTTGGAGCTAGTACCTCCCCATATATATAGATGGAGTGGAGTTTGCAACTGAAAAGAAACTTTGTGTTCCCAATAAGCTAGGTGAAGGACGGCTTTCACACACACTTATCTCTCAGAACTAAGCATGTGGAGAGACGTTCGTTCATGTAGCACAAAGGGAACGGGTTGCAGGAGAAACTTTTACTCTGGTTTCTGAGTCTGTTTCCTAGTGCCGGTTTGAAGTTCCTGCAGTTTTCACTGTAAAACCGAGTTGCAGCTAGTACCTCCCCATATATATGTATGGAGTGGAGTTTGCAACTGAAAAGAAACTTTGTGTTCCCAACAAGCTAGGTGAAGGACGGCTTTCACACACACTTATCTCTCAGAACTGAGCATGTGGAGAGACATTCGTTCATCTAGCACAAAGGGAACGGGTAGCAAGAGAAACTTTTACTCTGGTCTCTCAGTCTGTTTCCTAGTGCCGGTTTGATGTTCCTGCAGTGTTCACTGTAAAACCGAGTTGGAGCTAGTACCTCCCCATATATATGTATGGAGTAGAGTTAGCAACTGAAAAGAAACTTTGTGTTCCCAACAAGCTAGGTGAAGGACGGCTTTCACACACACTTATCTCTCAGAACTAAGCATGTGGAGAGACGTTCGTTCATCTAGCACAGATGGAACGGGTTTTAGGAGAAACTTTTACTCTGGTTTCTCAGTCTGTTTCCTAGTGCCGGTTTGAAGTTCCTGCAGTTTTCATTGTGAAACCGAGTTGGAGCTAGTACCTCCCCATATATATAGATGGAGTGGAGTTTGCAACTGAAAAGAAACTTTGTGTTCCCAATAAGCTAGGTGAAGGACGGCTTTCACACACACTTATCTCTCAGAACAAAGCATGTGGAGAGACGTTCGTTCATGTAGCACAAAGGGAACGGGTTGCAGGAGAAACTTTTACTCTGGTTTCTCAGTCTGTTTCCTAGTGCCGGTTTGAAGTTCCTGCAGTTTTCACTGTAAAACCGAGTTGCAGCTAGTACCTCCCCATATATATGTATGGAGTGGAGTTTGCAACTGAAAAGAAACTTTGTGTTCCCAACAAGCTAGGTGAAGTACGGCTTTCACACACACTTATCTCTCAGAACTGAGCAAGTGGAGAGACGTTCGTTCATCTAGCACAGATGGAACGGGTTGCAGGAGAAACTTATACTCTGTTTCTCAGTCTGTTTCCTAGTGCCGGTTTGAAGTTCCTGCAGTTTTCACTATGAAACCGAGATGGAGCTAGTACCTCCCCATATATATGTATGGGGTGGAGTTTGCAAATGAAAAGAATCTTTGTGTTCCCAACAAGCTAGGTGAAGGACGGCTTTCACACACACTTATCTCTCAGAACTAAGCATGTGGAGAGACGTTCGTTCATCTAGCACAGATGGAACGGGTTTTAGGAGAAACTTTTACTCTGGTTTCTCAGTCTGTTTCCTAGTGCCGGTTTGAAGTTCCTGCAGTTTTCATTGTGAAACCGAGTGGGAGCTAGTACCTCCCCATATATATGTATGGAGTGGAATTTGCAACTGAAAAGAAACTTTGTGTTCCCAACAAGCTAGGTGAAGGACGGCTTTCACACACACTTATCCCTCAGAACTAAGCATGTGGAGAGACGTTCGTTCATGTAGCACAAAGGGAACGGGTTGCAGGAGAAACTTTTACTCTGGTCTCTCAGTCTGTTTCCTAGTGCCGGTTTGAAGTTCCTGCAGTTTTCACTGTGAAACCGAGATGGAGCTAGTACCTCCCCATATATATGTATGGAGTGGAATTTGCAACTGAAAAGAAACTTTGTGTTCCCAACAAGCTAGGTGAAGGACGGCTTTCACACACACTTATCTCTCAGAACTAAGCATGTGGAGAGACGTTCGTTCATCTAGCACAGATGGAACGGGTTTTAGGAGAAACTTTTACTCTGGTTTCTCAGTCTGTTTCCTAGTGCCGGTTTGAAGTTCCTGCAGTTTTCATTGTGAAACCGAGTTGGAGCTAGTACCTCCCCATATATATAGATGGAGTGGAGTTTGCAACTGAAAAGAAACTTTGTGTTCCCAATAAGCTAGGTGAAGGACGGCTTTCACACACACTTATCTCTCAGAACTAAGCATGTGGAGAGACGTTCGTTCATGTAGCACAAAGGGAACGGGTTGCAGGAGAAACTTTTACTCTGGTTTCTCAGTCTGTTTCCTAGTGCCGGTTTGAAGTTCCTGCAGTTTTCACTGTAAAACCGAGTTGCAGCTTGTACCTCCCCATATATATGTATGGAGTGGAGTTTGCAACTGAAAAGAAACTTTGTGTTCCCAACAAGCTAGGTGAAGGACGGCTTTCACACACACTTATCTCTCAGAACTGAGCAAGTGGTGAGACTTTCATTCATCTAGCACAGATGTAAAGGGTTGCAGGAGAAACTTATACTCTGTTTCTCAGTCTGTTTCCTAGTGCCGGTTTGAAGTTCCTGCAGTTTTCACTGTGAAACCGAGATGGAGCTAGTACCTCCCCATATATATGTATGGAGTGGAGTTTGCAAATGAAAAGAATCTTTGTGTTCCCAACAAGCTAAGTGAAGGACGGCTTTCACACACACTTATCTCTCAGAACAAAGCATGTGGAGAGACGTTCGTTCATCTAGCACAGATGGAACGGGTTTTAGGAGAAACTTTTACTCTGGTTTCTCAGTCTGTTTCCTAGTGCCGGTTTGAAGTTCCTGCAGTTTTCATTGTGAAACCGAGTTGGAGCTAGTACCACCCCATATATATGTATGGAGTGGAATTTGCAACTGAAAAGAAACTTTGTGTTCCCAACAAGCTAGGTGAAGGACGGCTTTCACACACACTTATCTCTCAGAACTAAGCATGTGGAGAGACGTTCGTTCATGTAGCACAAAGGGAACGGGTTGCAGGAGAAACTTTTACTCTGGTTTCTCAGTCTGTTTCCTAGTGCCGGTTTGAAGTTCCTGCAGTTTTCACTGTAAAACCGAGTTGCAGCTAGTACCTCCCCATATATATATGTATGGAGTGGAGTTTGCAACTGAAAAGAAACATTGTGTTCCCAACAAGCTAGGTGAAGGACGGCTTTCACACACACTTATCTCTGAGAACTGAGCAAGTGGAGAGACGTTCGTTCATCTAGCACAGATGGAACGGGTTGCAGGAGAAACTTATACTCTGTTTCTCAGTCTGTTTCCTAGTGCCGGTTTGAAGTTCCTGCAGTTTTCACTGTGAAACCGGGATGGAGCTAGTACCTCCCCATATATATGTATGGAGTGGAATTTGCAACTGAAAAGAAACTTTGTGTTCCCAACAAGCTAGGTGAAGGACGGCTTTCACACACACTTATCTCTCAGAACTAAGCATGTGGAGAGACGTTCGTTCATCTAGCACAGATGGAACGGATTTTAGGAGAAACTTTTACTCTGGTTTCTCAGTCTGTTTCCTAGTGCCGGTTTGAAGTTCCTGCAGTTTTCATTGTGAAACCGAGTTGGAGCTAGTACCTCCCCATATATATGTATGGAGTGGAATTTGCAACTGAAAAGAAACTTTGTGTTCCCAACAAGCTAGGTGAAGGACGGCTTTCACACACACTTATCTCTCAGAACTAAGCATGTGGAGAGACGTTCGTTCATGTAGCACAAAGGGAACGGGTTGCAGGAGAAACTTTTACTCTGGTTTCTCAGTCTGTTTCCTAGTGCCGGTTTGAAGTTCCTGCAGTTTTCACTGTAAAACCGAGTTGGAGCTAGTACCTCCCCATATATATGTATGGAGTGGAGTTTGCAACTGAAAAGAAACTTTGTGTTCCCAACAAGGTAGGTGAAGGACGCCTTTCACACACACTTATCTCTCAGAACTGAGCATGTGGAGAGACGTTCGTTCATCTAGCACCGATGGAACGGGTTGCATGTGAAACTTATACTCTGTTTCTCAGTCTGTTTCCTAGTGCCGGTTTGAAGTTCCTGCAGTTTTCACTGTGAAACCGAGATGGAGCTAGTACCTCCCCATATATATGTATGGAGTGGAATTTGCAACTGAAAAGAAACTTTGTGTTCCCAACAAGCTAGGTGAAGGACGGCTTTCACACACACTTATCTCTCAGAACTGAGCATGTGGAGAGACGTTCGTTCATCTAGCACAAAGGGAAAGGGTTGCAGGGGAAACTTTTATTCTGGTCTCTCAGTCTGTTTCCTAGTGCCGGTTTGAAGTTCCTGCAGTGTTCACTGTGAAACCGAGTTGGAGCTTGTACCTCCCCATATATATGTATGGAGTGGAGTTTGCAACTGAAAAGAATCTTTGTGTTCCCAACAAGCTAGGTGAAGGACGGCTTTCACACACAATTATCTCTCAGAACTGAGCAAGTGGAGAGACGTTCGATCATCTAGCACAAAGGGAACGGGTTGCAGGGGAAACTTATACTCTGGTTTCTCAGTCTGTTTCCTAGTGCCGGTTTGAAGTTCCTGCAGTTTTCATTGTGAAACAGAGTTGGAGCTTGTACCTCCCCATATATATGTATGGAGTGGAATTTGCAACTGAAAAGATACTTTGTGTTCCCAACAAGCTAGGTGAAGGACGGCTTTCACACACACTTATCTCTCAGAACTGAGCATGTGGAGAGACGTTCGTTCATCTAGCACAAAGGGAACGGGTAGCAGGAGATACTTTTACTCTGGTCTCTCAGTCTGTTTCCTAGTGCCGGATTGAAGTTCCTGCAGTGTTCACTGTAAAACCGAGTTGGAGATTGTACCTCCCCATTTATATGTATGGAGTAGAGTTTTCAACTGAAAAGAAACTTTGTGTTCCCAACAAGCTAGGTGAAGGACGGCTTTCACACACACTTATCTCTCAGAACTAAGCATGTGGAGAGACGTTCGTTCATCTAGCACAGATGGAACGGGTTTTAGGAGAAACTTTTACTCTGGTTTCTCAGTCTGTTTCCTAGTGCCGGTTTGAAGTTCCTGCAGTTTTCATTGTGAAACCGAGTTGGAGCTAGTACCTCCCCATATATATAGATGGAGTGGAGTTTGCAACTGAAAAGAAACTTTGTGTTCCCAACAAGCTAGGTTAAGGACGGCTTTCACACACACTTATCTCTCAGAACTGAGCATATGGAGAGACGTTCGTTCATGTAGCACAGATGGAACGGTTTGCAGGAGAAACATTTACTCTGGTTTCTCAGTCTGTTTCCTAGTGCCGGTTTGAAGTTCCTGCAGTTTTCACTGTGAAACCGAGTTGGAGCTAGTACCTCCCCATATATATGTATGGAGTAGAGTTTGCAACTGAAAAGAAACTTTGTGTTCCCAACAAGCTAGGTGAAGGACGGCTTTCACACACACTTATCTCTCAGAAATAAGCATGTGGAGAGACGTTCGTTCATCTAGCACAGATGGAACGGTTTGCAGGAGAAACATTTACTCTGGTTTCTCAGTCTGTTTCCTAGTGCCGGTTTGAAGTTCCTGCAGTTTTCACTGTAAAACCGAGTTGGAGCTAGTACCTCCCCATATATATGTATGGAGTAGAGTTTGCAACTGAAAAGAAACTTTGTGTTCCCAACAAGCTAGGTGAAGGACGGCTTTCACACACACTTATCTCTCAGAACTAAGCATGTGGAGAGACGTTCGTTCATCTAGCACAGATGGAACGGTTTGCAGGAGAAACATTTACTCTGGTTTCTCAGTCTGTTTCCTAGTGCCGGTTTGAAGTTCCTGCAGTTTTCATTGTGAAACCGAGTTGGAGCTAGTACCTCCCCATATATATGTATGGAGTGGAATTTGCAACTGAAAAGAAACTTTGTGTTCCCAACAAGCTAGGTGAAGGACGGCTTTCACACACACTTATCTCTCAGAACTGAGCATGTGGAGAGACGTTCGTTCATCTAGCAAAAAGGGAACGGCTTGCAGGAGAAACTTTTACTCTGGTTTCTTAGTCTGTTTCCTAGTGCCGGTTTGAAGTTCCTGCAGTTTTCACTGTAAAACCGAGTTGCAGCTAGTACCTCCCCATATATATGTATGGAGTGGAGTTTGCAACTGAAAAGAAACTTTGTGTTCCCAACAAGCTAGGTGAAGGACGGCTTTCACACACACTTATCTCTGAGAACTGAGCAAGTGGAGAGACGTTCGTTCATCTAGCACAGATGGAACGGGTTGCAGGAGAAACTTATACTCTGTTTCTCAGTCTGTTTCCTAGTGCCGGTTTGAAGTTCCTGCAGTTTTCACTGTGAAACCGAGATGGAGCTAGTACCTCCCCATAAATATGTATGGAGTGGAATTTGCAACTGAAAAGAAACTTTGTGTTCCCAACAAGCTAGGTGAAGGACGGCTTTCACACACACTTATCTCTCAGAACTAAGCATGTGGAGAGACGTTCGTTCATCTAGCACAGATGGAACGGGTTTTAGGACAAACTTTTACTCTGGTTTCCCAGTCTGTTTCCTAGTGCCGGTTTGAAATTCCTGCAGTTTTCACTGTGAAACCGAGATGGAGCTAGTACCTCCCCATATATATGTATGGAATGGAATTTGCAACTGAAAAGAAACTTTGTGTTCCCAACAAGCTAGGTGAAGGACGGCTTTCACACACACTTATCTCTCAGAACTAAGCATGTGGAGAGACGTTCGTTCATCTAGCACAGATGGAACGGTTTGCAGTAGAAACATTTACTCTGGTTTCTCAGTCTGTTTCCTAGTGCCGGTTTGAAGTTCCTGCAGTTTTCACTGTAAAACCGAGATGGAGCTAGTACCTCCCCATATATATGTATGGAGTAGAGTTTGTAACTGAAAAGAAACTTTGTGTTCCCAACAAGCTAGATGAAGGACGGCTTTCACACACACTTATCTCTCAGAACTAAGCATGTGGAGAGACGTTCGTTCATCTAGCACAGATGGAACGGTTTGCAGGAGAAACATTTACTCTGGTTTCTCAGTCTGTTTCCTAGTGCCGGTTTGAAGTTCCTGCAGTTTTCATTGTGAAACCGAGTTGGAGCTAGTACCTCCCCATATATATGTATGGAGTGGAATTTGCAACTGAAAAGAAACTTTGTGTTCCCAACAAGCTAGGTGAAGGACGGCTTTCACACACACTTATCTCTCAGAACTAAGCATGTGGAGAGACGTTCGTTCATGTAGCACAAAGGGAACGGGTTGCAGGAGAAACTTTTACTCTGGTTTCTCAGTCTGTTTCCTAGTGCCGGTTTGAAGTTCCTGCAGTTTTCACTGTAAAACCGAGTTGCAGCTAGTACCTCCCCATATATATATGTATGGAGTGGAGTTTGCAACTGAAAAGAAACTTTGTGTTCCCAACAAGCTAGGTGAAGGACGGCTTTCACACACACTTATCTCTCAGAACTAAGCATGTGGAGAGACGTTCGTTCATCTAGCACAGATGGAACGGTTTGCAGGAGAAACATTTACTCTGGTTTCTCAGTCTGTTTCCTAGTGCCGGTTTGAAGTTCCTGCAGTTTTCATTGTGAAACCGAGTTGGAGCTAGTACCTCCCCATATATATGTATGGAGTGGAATTTGCAACTGAAAAGAAACTTTGTGTTCCCAACAAGCTAGGTGAAGGACGGCTTTCACACACACTTATCTCTCAGAACTAAGCATGTGGAGAGACGTTCGTTCATGTAGCACAAAGGGAAAGGGTTGCAGGAGAAACTTTTACTCTGGTTTCTCAGTCTGTTTCCTAGTGCCGGTTTGAAGTTCCTGCAGTTTTCACTGTAAAACCGAGTTGCAGCTAGTACCTCCCCATATATATATGTATGGAGTGGAGTTTGCAACTGAAAAGAAACTTTGTGTTCCCAACAAGCTAGGTGAAGGACGGCTTTCACACACACTTATCTCTGAGAACTGAGCAAGTGGAGAGACTTTCGTTCATCTAGCACAGATGGAACGGGTTGCAGGAGAAACTTATACTCTGTTTCTCAGTCTGTTTCCTAGTGCCGGTTTGAAGTTCCTGCAGTTTTCATTGTGAAACCGAGTTGGAGCTAGTACCTCCCCATATATATGTATGGAGTGGAATTTGCAACTGAAAAGAAACTTTGTGTTCCCAACAAGCTAGGTGAAGAACGGCTTTCACACACACTTATCTCTCAGAACTAAGCATGTGGAGAGACATTCGTTCATGTAACACAAAGGGAACGGGTTGCAGGAGAAACTTTTACTCTGGTTTCTCAGTCTGTTTCCTAGTGCCGGTTTGAAGTTCCTGCAGTTTTCACTGTAAAACCGAGTTGGAGCTAGTACCTCCCCATATATATGTATGGAGTGGAGTTTGCAACTGAAAAGAAACTTTGTGTTCCCAACAAGCTAGTTGAAGGACGGCTTTCACACACACTTATCTCTGAGAACTGAGCAAGTGGAGAGACGTTCGTTCATCTATCACAGATGGAACGGGTTGCAGGAGAAACTTATACTCTGTTTCTCAGTCTGTTTCCTAGTGCCGGTTTGAAGTTCCTGCAGTTTTCACTGTGAAACCGAATGGAGCTAGTACCTCCCCATATATATGTATGGAATGGAATTTGCAACTGAAAAGAAACTTTGTGTTCCCAACAAGCTAGGTGAAGGACGGCTTTCACACACACTTATCTCTCAGAACTAAGCATGTGGAGAGACGTTCGTTCATCTAGCACAGATGGAACGGGTTTTAGGACAAACTTTTACTCTGGTTTCTCAGTCTGTTTCCTAGTGCCGGTTTGAAGTTCCTGCAGTTTTCATTGTGAAACCGAGTTGGAGCTAGTACCTCCCCATATATATGTATGGAGTGGAATTTGCAACTGAAAAGAAACTTTGTGTTCCCAACAAGCTAGGTGAAGGACGGCTTTCACACACACTTATCTCTCAGAACTAAGCATGTGGAGAGACGTTCGTTCATGTAGCACAAAGGGAACGGGTTGCAGGAGAAACTTTTACTCTGGTTTCTCAGTCTGTTTCCTAGTGCCGGTTTGAAGTTCCTGCAGTTTTCACTGTAAAACCGAGTTGGAGCTAGTACCTCCCCATATATATGTATGGAGTGGAGTTTGCAACTGAAAAGAAACTTTGTGTTCCCAACAAGGTAGGTGAAGGACGGCTTTCACACACACTTATCTCTCAGAACTGAGCATGTGGAGAGACGTTCGTTCATCTAGCACAGATGGAACGGGTTGCATGAGAAACTTATACTCTGTTTCTCAGTCTGTTTCCTAGTGCCGGTTTGAAGTTCCTGCAGTTTTCACTGTGAAACCGAGATGGAGCTAGTACCTCCCCATATATATGTATGGAGTGGAATTTGCAACTGAAAAGAAACTTTGTGTTCCCAACAAGCTAGGTGAAGGACGGCTTTCACACACACTTATCTCTCAGAACTGAGCATGTGGAGAGACGTTCGTTCATCTAGCACAAAGGGAAAGGGTTGCAGGGGAAACTTTTATTCTGGTCTCTCAGTCTGTTTCATAGTGCCGGTTTGAAGTTCCTGCAGTGTTCACTGTGAAACCGAGTTGGAGCTAGTACCTCCCCATATATATGTATGGAGTGGAGTTTGCAACTGAAAAGAATCTTTGTGTTCCCAACAAGCTAGGTGAAGGACGGCTTTCACACACAATTATCTCTCAGAACTGAGCAAGTGGAGAGACGTTCGATCATCTAGCACAAAGGGAACGGGTTGCAGGAGAAACTTATACTCTGGTTTCTCAGTCTGTTTCCTAGTGCCGGTTTGAAGTTCCTGCAGTTTTCATTGTGAAACCGAGTTGGAGCTTGTACCTCCCCATATATATGTATGGAGTGGAATTTGCAACTGAAAAGAAACTTTGTGTTCCCAACAAGCTAGGTGAAGGACGGCTTTCACACACACTTATCTCTCAGAACTGAGCATGTGGAGAGACGTTCGTTCATCTAGCACAAAGGGAACGGGTAGCAGGAGATACTTTTACTCTGGTCTCTCAGTCTGTTTCCTAGTGCCGGTTTGAAGTTCCTGCAGTGTTCACTGTAAAACCGAGTTGGAGCTAGTACCTCCCCATTTATATGTATGGAGTAGAGTTTGCAACTGAAAAGAAACTTTGTGTTCCCAACAAGCTAGGTGAAGGACGGCTTTCACACACACTTATCTCTCAGAACTAAGCATGTGGAGAGACGTTCGTTCATCTAGCACAGATGGAACGGGTTTTAGGAGAAACTTTTACTCTGGTTTCTCAGTCTGTTTCCTAGTGCCGGTTTGAAGTTCCTGCAGTTTTCATTGTGAAACCGAGTTGGAGCTAGTACCTCCCCATATATATGTATGGAGTGGAATTTGCAACTGAAAAGAAACTTTGTGTTCCCAACAAGCTAGGTGAAGGACGGCTTTCACACACACTTATCTCTCAGAACTAAGCATGTGGAGAGACGTTCGTTCATGTAGCACAAAGGGAACGGGTTGCAGGAGAAACTTTTACTCTGGTTTCTCAGTCTGTTTCCTAGTGCCGGTTTGAAGTTCCTGCAGTTTTCACTGTAAAACCGAGTTGCAGCTAGTACCTCCCCATATATATATGTATGGAGTGGAGTTTGCAACTGAAAAGAAACTTTGTGTTCCCAACAAGCTAGGTGAAGGACGGCTTTCACACACACTTATCTCTCAGAACTAAGCATGTGGAGAGACGTTCGTTCATCTAGCACAGATGGAACGGTTTGCAGGAGAAACATTTACTCTGGTTTCTCAGTCTGTTTCCTAGTGCCGGTTTGAAGTTCCTGCAGTTTTCATTGTGAAACCGAGTTGGAGCTAGTACCTCCCCATATATATGTATGGAGTGGAATTTGCAACTGAAAAGAAACTTTGTGTTCCCAACAAGCTAGGTGAAGGACGGCTTTCACACACACTTATCTCTCAGAACTAAGCATGTGGAGAGACGTTCGTTCATGTAGCACAAAGGGAAAGGGTTGCAGGAGAAACTTTTACTCTGGTTTCTCAGTCTGTTTCCTAGTGCCGGTTTGAAGTTCCTGCAGTTTTCACTGTAAAACCGAGTTGCAGCTAGTACCTCCCCATATATATATGTATGGAGTGGAGTTTGCAACTGAAAAGAAACTTTGTGTTCCCAACAAGCTAGGTGAAGGACGGCTTTCACACACACTTATCTCTGAGAACTGAGCAAGTGGAGAGACTTTCGTTCATCTAGCACAGATGGAACGGGTTGCAGGAGAAACTTATACTCTGTTTCTCAGTCTGTTTCCTAGTGCCGGTTTGAAGTTCCTGCAGTTTTCATTGTGAAACCGAGTTGGAGCTAGTACCTCCCCATATATATGTATGGAGTGGAATTTGCAACTGAAAAGAAACTTTGTGTTCCCAACAAGCTAGGTGAAGGACGGCTTTCACACACACTTATCTCTCAGAACTAAGCATGTGGAGAGACATTCGTTCATGTAACACAAAGGGAACGGGTTGCAGGAGAAACTTTTACTCTGGTTTCTCAGTCTGTTTCCTAGTGCCGGTTTGAAGTTCCTGCAGTTTTCACTGTAAAACCGAGTTGGAGCTAGTACCTCCCCATATATATGTATGGAGTGGAGTTTGCAACTGAAAAGAAACTTTGTGTTCCCAACAAGCTAGTTGAAGGACGGCTTTCACACACACTTATCTCTGAGAACTGAGCAAGTGGAGAGACGTTCGTTCATCTATCACAGATGGAACGGGTTGCAGGAGAAACTTATACTCTGTTTCTCAGTCTGTTTCCTAGTGCCGGTTTGAAGTTCCTGCAGTTTTCACTGTGAAACCGAGATGGAGCTAGTACCTCCCCATATATATGTATGGAATGGAATTTGCAACTGAAAAGAAACTTTGTGTTCCCAACAAGCTAGGTGAAGGACGGCTTTCACACACACTTATCTCTCAGAACTAAGCATGTGGAGAGACGTTCGTTCATCTAGCACAGATGGAACGGGTTTTAGGACAAACTTTTACTCTGGTTTCTCAGTCTGTTTCCTAGTGCCGGTTTGAAGTTCCTGCAGTTTTCATTGTGAAACCGAGTTGGAGCTAGTACCTCCCCATATATATGTATGGAGTGGAATTTGCAACTGAAAAGAAACTTTGTGTTCCCAACAAGCTAGGTGAAGGACGGCTTTCACACACACTTATCTCTCAGAACTAAGCATGTGGAGAGACGTTCGTTCATGTAGCACAAAGGGAACGGGTTGCAGGAGAAACTTTTACTCTGGTTTCTCAGTCTGTTTCCTAGTGCCGGTTTGAAGTTCCTGCAGTGTTCACTGTGAAACCGAGTTGGAGCTAGTACCTCCCCATATATATGTATGGAGTGGAGTTTGCAACTGAAAAGAAACTTTGTGTTCCCAACAAGGTAGGTGAAGGACGGCTTTCACACACACTTATCTCTCAGAACTGAGCATGTGGAGAGACGTTCGTTCATCTAGCACAGATGGAACGGGTTGCATGAGAAACTTATACTCTGTTTCTCAGTCTGTTTCCTAGTGCCGGTTTGAAGTTCCTGCAGTTTTCACTGTGAAACCGAGATGGAGCTAGTACCTCCCCATATATATGTATGGAGTGGAATTTGCAACTGAAAAGAAACTTTGTGTTCCCAACAAGCTAGGTGAAGGACGGCTTTCACACACACTTATCTCTCAGAACTGAGCATGTGGAGAGACGTTCGTTCATCTAGCACAAAGGGAAAGGGTTGCAGGGGAAACTTTTATTCTGGTCTCTCAGTCTGTTTCATAGTGCCGGTTTGAAGTTCCTGCAGTGTTCACTGTGAAACCGAGTTGGAGCTAGTACCTCCCCATATATATGTATGGAGTGGAGTTTGCAACTGAAAAGAATCTTTGTGTTCCCAACAAGCTAGGTGAAGGACGGCTTTCACACACAATTATCTCTCAGAACTGAGCAAGTGGAGAGACGTTCGATCATCTAGCACAAAGGAACGGGTTGCAGGAGAAACTTATACTCTGGTTTCTCAGTCTGTTTCCTAGTGCCGGTTTGAAGTTCCTGCAGTTTTCATTGTGAAACCGAGTTGGAGCTTGTACCTCCCCATATATATGTATGGAGTGGAATTTGCAACTGAAAAGAAACTTTGTGTTCCCAACAAGCTAGGTGAAGGACGGCTTTCACACACACTTATCTCTCAGAACTTAGCATGTGGAGAGACGTTCGTTCATCTAGCACAAAGGGAACGGGTAGCAGGAGATACTTTTACTCTGGTCTCTCAGTCTGTTTCCTAGTGCCGGTTTGAAGTTCCTGCAGTGTTCACTGTAAAACCGAGTTGGAGCTAGTACCTCCCCATTTATATGTATGGAGTAGAGTTTGCAACTGAAAAGAAACTTTGTGTTCCCAACAAGCTAGGTGAAGGACGGCTTTCACACACACTTATCTCTCAGAACTAAGCATGTGGAGAGACGTTCGTTCATCTAGCACAGATGGAACGGGTTTTAGGAGAAACTTTTACTCTGGTTTCTCAGTCTGTTTCCTAGTGCCGGTTTGAAGTTCCTGCAGTTTTCATTGTGAAACCGAGTTGGAGCTAGTACCTCCCCATATATATAGATGGAGTGGAGTTTGCAACTGAAAAGAAACTTTGTGTTCCCAACAAGCTAGGTTAAGGACGGCTTTCACACACACTTATCTCTCAGAACTGAGCATATGGAGAGACGTTCGTTCATCTAGCACAGATGGAACGGTTTGCAGGAGAAACATTTACTCTGGTTTCTCAGTCTGTTTCCTAGTGCCGGTTTGAAGTTCCTGCAGTTTTCACTGTGAAACCGAGTTGGAGCTAGCACCTCCCCATATATATGTATGGAGTAGAGTTTGCAACTGAAAAGAAACTTTGTGTTCCCAACAAGCTAGGTGAAGGACGGCTTTCACACACACTTATCTCTCAGAAATAAGCATGTGGAGAGACGTTCGTTCATCTAGCACAGATGGAACGGTTTGCAGGAGAAACATTTACTCTGGTTTCTCAGTCTGTTTCCTAGTGCCGGTTTGAAGTTCCTGCAGTTTTCACTGTAAAACCGAGTTGGAGCTAGTACCTCCCCATATATATGTATGGAGTAGAGTTTGCAACTGAAAAGAAACTTTGCGTTCCCAACAAGCTAGGTGAAGGACGGCTTTCACACACACTTATCTCTCAGAACTAAGCATGTGGAGAGACGTTCGTTCATCTAGCACAGATGGAACGGTTTGCAGGAGAAACATTTACTCTGGTTTCTAAGTCTGTTTCCTAGTGCCGGTTTGAAGTTCCTGCAGTTTTCATTGTGAAACCGAGTTGGAGCTAGTACCTCCCCATATATATTATGGAGTGGAATTTGCAACTGAAAAGAAACTTTGTGTTCCCAACAAGCTAGGTGAAGGACGGCTTTCACACACACTTATCTCTCAGAACTAAGCATGTGGAGAGACGTTCGTTCATGTAGCACAAAGGGAACGGGTTGCAGGAGAAACTTTTACTCTTGTTTCTCAGTCTGTTTCCTAGTGCCGGTTTGAAGTTCCTGCAGTTTTCACTGTAAAACCGAGTTGCAGCTTGTACCTCCCCATATATATATGTATGGAGTGGAATTTGCAACTGAAAAGAAACTTTGTGTTCCCAACAAGCTAGGTGAAGGACGGCTTTCACACACACTTATCTCTGAGAACTGAGCAAGTGGAGAGACGTTCGTTCATCTAGCACAGATGGAACGGGTTGCAGGAGAAACTTATACTCTGTTTCTCAGTCTGTTTCCTAGTGCCGGTTTGAAGTTCCTGCAGTTTTCACTGTGAAACCGAGATGGAGCTAGTACCTCCCCATATATATGTATGGAGTGGAATTTGCAACTGAAAAGAAACTTTGTGTTCCCAACAAGCTAGGTGAAGGACGGCTTTCACACACACTTATCTCTCAGAACTAAGCATGTGGAGAGACGTTCGTTCATCTAGCACAGATGGAACGGGTTTTAGGAGAAACTTTTACTCTGGTTTCTCAGTCTGTTTCCTAGTGCCGGTTTGAAGTTCCTGCAGTTTTCATTGTGAAACCGAGTTGGAGCTAGTACCTCCCCATATATATGTATGGAGTGGAATTTGCAACTGAAAAGAAACTTTGTGTTCCCAACAAGCTAGGTGAAGGACGGCTTTCACACACACTTATCTCTCAGAACTAAGCATGTGGAGAGACATTCGTTCATGTAACACAAAGGGAACGGGTTGCAGGAGAATCTTTTACTCTGGTTTCTCAGTCTGTTTCCTAGTGCCGGTTTGAAGTTCCTGCAGTTTTCACTGTAAAACCGAGTTGGAGCTAGTACCTCCCCATATATATGTATGGAGTGGAGTTTGCAACTGAAAAGAAACTTTGTGTTCCCAACAAGGTAGGTGAAGGACGGCTTTCACACACAATTATCTCTCAGAACTGAGCATGTGGAGAGACGATCGTTCATCTAGCACAGACGGAACGGGTTGCATGAGAAACTTATACTCTGTTTCTCAGTCTGTTTCCTAGTGCCGGTTTGAAGTTCCTGCAGTTTTCACTGTAAAACCGAGTTGCAGCTAGTACCTCCACATATATATATGTATGGAGTGGAGTTTGCAACTGAAAAGAAACTTTGTGTTCCCAACAAGCTAGGTGAAGGACGGCTTTCACACACACTTATCTCTGAGAACTGAGCAAGTGGAGAGACGTTCGTTCATCTAGCACAGATGGAACGGGTTGCAGGAGAAACTTATACTCTGTTTCTCAGTCTGTTTCCTAGTGCCGGTTTGAAGTTCCTGCAGTTTTCACTGTGAAACCGAGATGGAGCTAGTACCTCCCCATATATATGTATGGAGTGGAATTTGCAACTGAAAAGAAAATTTGTGTTCCCAACAAGCTAGGTGAAGGACGGCTTTCACACACACTTATCTCTCAGAACTAAGCATGTGGAGAGACGTTCGTTTATCTAGCACAGATGGAACGGGTGTTAGGAGAAACTTTTACTCTGGTTTCTCAGTCTGTTTCCTAGTGCCGGTTTGAAGTTCCTGCAGCTTTCATTGTGAAACCGAGTTGGAGCTAGTACCTCCCCATATATATGTATGGAGTGGAATTTGCAACTGAAAAGAAACTTTGTGTTCCCAACAAGCTAGGTGAAGGACGGCTTTCACACACACTTATCTCTCAGAACTAAGCATGTGGAGAGACATTCGTTCATGTAACACAAAGGGAACGGGTTGCAGGAGAAACTTTTACTCTGGTTTCTCAGTCTGTTTCCTAGTGCCGGTTTGAAGTTCCTACAGTTTTCACTGTAAAACCGAGTTGGAGCTAGTACCTCCCCATATATATGTATGGAGTGGAGTTTGCAACTTAAAAGAAACTTTGTGTTCCCAACAAGCTAGGTGAAGGACGGCTTTCACACACACTTATCTCTGAGAACTGAGCAAGTGGAGAGACGTTCGTTCATCTAGCACAGATGGAACTGGTTGCAGGACAAACTTATACTCTGTTTCTCAGTCTGTTTCCTAGTGCCGGTTTGAAGTTCCTGCAGTTTTCACTGTGAAACCGAGATGGAGCTAGTACCTCCCCATATATATGTATGGAATGGAATTTGCAACTGAAAAGAAACTTTGTGTTCCCAACAAGCTAGGTGAAGGACGGCTTTCACACACACTTATCTCTCAGAACTAAGCATGTGGAGAGACATTCGTTCATGTAACACAAAGGGAACGGGTTGCAGGAGAATCTTTTACTCTGGTTTCTCAGTCTGTTTCCTAGTGCCGGTTTGAAGTTCCTGCAGTTTTCACTGTAAAACCGAGTTGGAGCTAGTACCTCCCCATATATATGTATGGAGTGGAGTTTGCAACTGAAAAGAAACTTTGTGTTCCCAACAAGGTAGGTGAAGGACGGCTTTCACACACAATTATCTCTCAGAACTGAGCATGTGGAGAGACGATCGTTCATCTAGCACAGACGGAACGGGTTGCATGAGAAACTTATACTCTGTTTCTCAGTCTGTTTCCTAGTGCCGGTTTGAAGTTCCTGCAGTTTTCACTGTAAAACCGAGTTGCAGCTAGTACCTCCACATATATATATGTATGGAGTGGAGTTTGCAACTGAAAAGAAACTTTGTGTTCCCAACAAGCTAGGTGAAGGACGGCTTTCACACACACTTATCTCTGAGAACTGAGCAAGTGGAGAGACGTTCGTTCATCTAGCACAGATGGAACGGGTTGCAGGAGAAACTTATACTCTGTTTCTCAGTCTGTTTCCTAGTGCCGGTTTGAAGTTCCTGCAGTTTTCACTGTGAAACCGAGATGGAGCTAGTACCTCCCCATATATATGTATGGAGTGGAATTTGCAACTGAAAAGAAAATTTGTGTTCCCAACAAGCTAGGTGAAGGACGGCTTTCACACACACATATCTCTCAGAACTAAGCATGTGGAGAGACGTTCGTTTATCTAGCACAGATGGAACGGGTGTTAGGAGAAACTTTTACTCTGGTTTCTCAGTCTGTTTCCTAGTGCCGGTTTGAAGTTCCTGCAGCTTTCATTGTGAAACCGAGTTGGAGCTAGTACCTCCCCATATATATGTATGGAGTGGAATTTGCAACTGAAAAGAAACTTTGTGTTCCCAACAAGCTAGGTGAAGGACGGCTTTCACACACACTTATCTCTCAGAACTAAGCATGTGGAGAGACATTCGTTCATGTAACACAAAGGGAACGGGTTGCAGGAGAAACTTTTACTCTGGTTTCTCAGTCTGTTTCCTAGTGCCGGTTTGAAGTTCCTACAGTTTTCACTGTAAAACCGAGTTGGAGCTAGTACCTCCCCATATATATGTATGGAGTGGAGTTTGCAACTTAAAAGAAACTTTGTGTTCCCAACAAGCTAGGTGAAGGACGGCTTTCACACACACTTATCTCTGAGAACTGAGCAAGTGGAGAGACGTTCGTTCATCTAGCACAGATGGAACTGGTTGCAGGACAAACTTATACTCTGTTTCTCAGTCTGTTTCCTAGTGCCGGTTTGAAGTTCCTGCAGTTTTCACTGTGAAACCGAGATGGAGCTAGTACCTCCCCATATATATGTATGGAATGGAATTTGCAACTGAAAAGAAACTTTGTGTTCCCAACAAGCTAGGTGAAGGACGGCTTTCACACACACTTATCTCTCAGAACTAAGCATGTGGAGAGACGTTCGTTCATCTAGCACAGATGGAACGGGTTTTTGGAGAAACTTTTACTCTGGTTTCTCAGTCTGTTTCCTAGTGCCGGTTTGAAGTTCCTGCAGTTTTCATTGTGAAACCGAGTTGGAGCTAGTACCTCCCCATATATATGTATGGAGTGGAATTCGCAACTGAAAAGAAACTTTGTGTTCCCAACAAGCTAGGTGAAGGACGGCTTTCACACACACTTATCTCTCAGAACTAAGCATGTGGAGAGACGTTCGTTCATGTAGCACAAAGGGAACGGGTTGCAGGAGAAACTTTTACTCTGGTTTCTCAGTCTGTTTCCTAGTGCCGGTTTGAAGTTCCTGCAGTTTTCACTGTAAAACCGAGTTGCAGCTAGTACCTCCCCATATATATATGTATGGAGTGGAGTTTGCAACTGAAAAGAAACTTTGTGTTCCCAACAAGCTAGGTGAAGGACGGCTTTCACACACACTTATCTCTGAGAACTGAGCAAGTGGAGAGACGTTCGTTCATCTAGCACAGATGGAACGGGTTGCAGGAGAAACTTATACTCTGTTTCTCAGTCTGTTTCCTAGTGCCGGTTTGAAGTTCCTGCAGTTTTCACTGTGAAACCGAGATGGAGCTAGTACTTCCCCATATATATGTATGGAGAGGAATTTGCAACTGAAAAGAAACTTTGTGTTCCCAACAAGCTAGGTGAAGGACGGCTTTCACACACACTTATCTCTCAGAACTAAGCATGTGGAGAGACGTTCGTTCATCTAGCACAGATGGAACGGGTTGCAGGAGAAACTTATACTCTGTTTCTCAGTCTGTTTCCTAGTGCCGGTTTGAAGTTCCTGCAGTTTTCATTGTGAAACCGAGTTGGAGCTAGTACCTCCCCATATATATGTATGGAGTGGAATTTGCAACTGAAAAGAAACTTTGTGTTCCCAACAAGCTAGGTGAAGGACGGCTTTCACACACACTTATCTCTCAGAACTAAGCATGTGGAGAGACATTCGTTCATGTAACACAAAGGGAACGGGTTGCAGGAGAACTTTTACTCTGGTTTCTCAGTCTGTTTCCTAGTGCCGGTTTGAAGTTCCTGCAGTTTTCACTGTAAAACCGAGTTGGAGCTAGTACCTCCCCATATATATGTATGGAGTGGAGTTTGCAAATGAAAAGAAACTTTGTGTTCCCAACAAGGTAGGTGAAGGACGGCTTTCACACACACTTATCTCTCAGAACTAAGCATGTGGAGAGACGTTCGTTCATCTAGCACAGATGGAACGGGTTTTAGGAGAAACTTTTACTCTGGTTTCTCAGTCTGTTTCCTAGTGCCGGTTTGAAGTTCCTGCAGTTTTCATTGTGAAACCGAGTTGGAGCTAGTACCTCCCCATATATATAGATGGAGTGGAGTTTGCAACTGAAAAGAATCTTTGTGATCCCAACAAGCTAGGTTAAGGACGGCTTTCACACACACTTATCTCTCAGAACTGAGCATATGGAGAGACGTTCGTTCATCTAGCACAGATGGAACGGGTTTTAGGAGAAACTTTTACTCTGGTTTCTCAGTCTGTTTCCTAGTGCCTGTTTGAAGTTCCTGCAGTTTTCATTGTGAAACCGAGTTGGAGCTAGTACCTCCCCATATATATAGATGGAGTGGAGTTTGCAACTGAAAAGAAACTTTGTGTTCCCAACAAGCTAGGTGAAGGACGGCTTTCACACACACTTATCTCTCAGAACTAAGCATGTGGAGAGACGTTCGTTCATGTAGCACAAAGGGAACGGGTTGCAGGAGAAACTTTTACTCTGGTTTCTCAGTCTGTTTCCTAGTGCCGGTTTGAAGTTCCTGCAGTTTTTACTGTAAAACCGAGTTGCAGCTAGTACCTCCCCATTTATATATGTATGGAGTGGAGTTTGCAACTGAAAAGAAACTTTGTGTTCCCAACAAGCTAGGTGAAGGACGGCTTTCACACACACTTATCTCTGAGAACTGAGCAAGTGGAGAGACGTTCGTTCATCTAGCACACATGGAACGGGTTGCAGGAGAAACTTATACTCTGTTTCTCAGTCTGTTTCCTAGTGCCGGTTTGAAGTTCCTGCAGTTTTCACTGTGAAACCGAGATGGAGCTAGTACCTCCCCATATATATGTATGGAGTGGAATTTGCAACTGAAAAGAAACTTTGTGTTCCCAACAAGCTAGGTGAAGGACGGCTTTCACACACACTTATCTCTCAGAACTAAGCATGTGGAGAGACATTCGTTCATGTAACACAAAGGGAACGGGTTGCAGGAGAACTTTTACTCTGGTTTCTCAGTCTGTTTCCTAGTGCCGGTTTGAAGTTCCTGCAGTTTTCATTGTGAAACCGAGTTGGAGCTAGTACCTCCCCATATATATGTATGGAGTGGAATTTGCAACTGAAAAGAAACTTTGTGTTCCCAACAAGCTAGGTGAAGGACGGCTTTCACACACACTTATCTCTCAGAACTAAGCATGTGGAGAGACATTCGTTCATGTAACACAAAGGGAACGGGTTGCAGGAGTACTTTTACTCTGGTTTCTCAGTCTGTTTCCTAGTGCCGGTTTGAAGTTCCTGCAGTTTTCACTGTAAAACCGAGTTGGAGCTAGTACCTCCCCATATATATATATGGAGTGGAGTTTGCAACTGAAAAGAAACTTTGTGTTCCCAACAAGGTAGGTGAAGGACGGCTTTCACACACACTTATCTCTCAGAACTGAGCATGTGGAGAGACGTTCGTTCATCTAGCACAGATGGAACGGGTTGCATGAGAAACTTATAATCTGTTTCTCAGTCTGTTTCCTAGTGCCGGTTTGAAGTTCCTGCAGTTTTCACTGTGAAACCGAGATGGAGCTAGTACCTCCCCATATATATGTATGGAGTGGAATTTGCAACTGAAAAGAAACTTTCTGTTCCCAACAAGCTAGGTGAAGGACGGCTTTCACACACACTTATCTCTCAGAACTGTGCATGTGGAGAGACGTTCGTTCATCTAGCACAAAGGGAACGGGTTGCAGGGGAAACATTTATTCTGGTCTCTCAGTCTGTTTCCTAGTGCCGGTTTGAAGTTCCTGCAGTGTTCACTGTGAAACCGTGTTGGAGCTAGTACCTCCCCATATATATGTATGGAGTGGAGTTTGCAACTAAAAAGAATCTTTGTGTTCCCAACAAGCTAGGTGAAGGACGGCTTTCACACACAATTATCTCTCAGAACTGAGCAAGTGGAGAGACATTCGATCATCTAGCACAAAGGGAACGGGTTGCAGGAGAAACTTATACTCTGGTTTCTCAGTCTGTTTCCTAGTGCCGGTTTGAAGTTCCTGCAGTTTTCATTGTGAAACCGAGTTGGAGCTTGTACCTCCCCATATATATGTATGGAGTGGAATTTGCAACTGAAAAGAAACTTTGTGTTCCCAACAAGCTAGGTGAAGGACGGCTTTCACACACACTTATCTCTCAGAACTGAGCATGTGGAGAGACGTTCGTTCATCTAGCACAAAGGGAACGGGTAGCAGGAGATACTTTTACTCTGGTCTCTCAGTCTGTTTCCTAGTGCCGGTTTGAAGTTCCTGCAGTGTTCACTGTAAAACCGAGTTGGAGCTAGTACCTCCCCATATATATGTATGGAGTAGAGTTTGCAACTGAAAAGAAACTTTGTGTTCCCAACAAGCTAGGTGAAGGACGGCTTTCACACACACTTATCTCTCAGAACTAAGCATGTGGAGAGACGTTCGTTCATCTAGCACAGATGGAACGGGTTTTAGGGGAAACTTTTACTCTGGTTTCTCAGTCTGTTTCCTAGTGCCGGTTTGAAGTTGCTGCAGTTTTCATTGTGAAACCGAGTTGGAGCTAGTACCTCCCCATATATATAGATGGAGTGGAGTTTGCAACTGAAAAGAAACTTTGTGTTCCCAACAAGCTAGGTGAAGGACGGCTTTCACACACACTTATCTCTCAGAACTGAGCATATGGAGAGACGTTCGTTCATCTAGCACAGATGGAACGGGTTTTAGGAGAAACTTTTACTCTGGTCTCTCAGTCTGTTTCCTAGTGCCGGTTTGAAGTTCCTGCAGTGTTCACTGTAAAACCGAGTTGGAGCTAGTACCTCCCCATATATATGTATGGAGTAGAGTTTGCAACTGAAAAGAAACTTTGTGTTCCCAACAAGCTAGGTGAAGGACGGCTTTCACACACACTTATCTCTCAGAACTAAGCATGTGGAGAGACGTTCGTTCATCTAGCACAGATGGAACGGGTTTTAGGAGAAACTTTTACTCTGGTTTCTCAGTCTGTTTCCTAGTGCCGGTTTGAAGTTCCTGCAGTTTTCATTGTGAAACCGAGTTGGAGCTAGTACCTCCCCATATATATAGATGGAGTGGAGTTTGCAACTGAAAAGAAACTTTGTGTTCCCAACAAGCTAGGTTAAGGACGGCTTTCACACACACTTATCTCTCAGAACTGAGCATATGGAGAGACGTTCGTTCATCTAGCACAGATGGAACGGGTTTTAGGAGAAACTTTTACTCTGGTTTCTCAGTCTGTTTCCTAGTGCCTGTTTGAAGTTCCTGCAGTTTTCATTGTGAAACCGAGTTGGAGCTAGTACCTCCCCATATATATAGATGGAGTGGAGTTTGCAACTGAAAAGAAACTTTGTGTTCCCAACAAGCTAGGTGAAGGACGGCTTTCACACACACTTATCTCTCAGAACTAAGCATGTGGAGAGACGTTCGTTCATGAAGCACAAAGGGAACGGGTTGCAGGAGAAACTTTTACTCTGGTTTCTCAGTCTGTTTCCTAGTGCCGGTTTGAAGTTCCTGCAGTTTTCACTGTAAAACCGAGTTGCAGCTAGTAACTCCCCATATATATATGTATGGAGTGGAGTTTGCAACTGAAAAGAAACTTTGTGTTCCCAACAAGCTAGGTGAAGGACGGCTTTCACACACACTTATCTCTGAGAACTGAGCAAGTGGAGAGACGTTCGTTCATCTAGCACAGATGGAACGGGTTGCAGGAGAAACTTATACTCTGTTTCTCAGTCTGTTTCCTAGTGCCGGTTTGAAGTTCCTGCAGTTTTCACTGTGAAACCGAGATGGAGCTAGTACCTCCCCATATATATGTATGGAGTGGAATTTGCAACTGAAAAGAAACTTTGTGTTCCCAACAAGCTAGGTGAAGGACGGCTTTCACACACACTTATCTCTCAGAACTAAGCATGTGGAGAGACATTCGTTCATGTAACACAAAGGGAACGGGTTGCAGGAGATCTTTTACTCTGGTTTCTCAGTCTGTTTCCTAGTGCCGGTTTGAAGTTCCTGCAGTTTTCATTGTGAAACCGAGTTGGAGCTAGTACCTCCCCATATATATGTACGGAGTGGAATTTGCAACTGAAAAGAAACTTTGTGTTCCCAACAAGCTAGGTGAAGGACGGCTTTCACACACACTTATCTCTCAGAACTAAGCATGTGGAGAGACATTCGTTCATGTAACACAAAGGGAACGGGTTGCAGGAGTACTTTTACTCTGGTTTCTCAGTCTGTTTCCTAGTGCCGGTTTGAAGTTCCTGCAGTTTTCACTGTAAAACCGAGTTGGAGCTAGTACCTCCCCATATATATGTATGGAGTGGAGTTTGCAACTGAAAAGAAACTTTGTGTTCCCAACAAGGTAGGTGAAGGACGGCTTTCACACACACTTATCTCTCAGAACTGAGCATGTGGAGAGACGTTCGTTCATCTAGCACAGATGGAACGGGTTGCATGAGAAACTTATACTCTGTTTCTCAGTCTGTTTCCTAGTGCCGGTTTGAAGTTCCTGCAGTTTTCACTGTGAAACCGAGATGGAGCTAGTACCTCCCCATATATATGTATGGAGTGGAATTTGCAACTGAAAAGAAACTTTCTGTTCCCAACAAGCTAGGTGAAGGACGGCTTTCACACACACTTATCTCTCAGAACTGAGCATGTGGAGAGACGTTCGTTCATCTAGCACAAAGGGAACGGGTTGCAGGGGAAACTTTTATTCTGGTCTCTCAGTCTGTTTCCTAGTGCCGGTTTGAAGTTCCTGCAGTGTTCACTGTGAAACCGAGTTGGAGCTAGTACCTCCCCATATATATGTATGGATTGGAGTTTGCAACTGAAAAGAATCTTTGTGTTCCCAACAAGCTAGGTGAAGGACGGCTTTCACACACAATTATCTCTCAGAACTGAGCAAGTGGAGAGACATTCGATCATCTAGCACAAAGGGAACGGGTTGCAGGAGAAACTTATACTCTGGTTTCTCAGTCTGTTTCCTAGTGCCGGTTTGAAGTTCCTGCAGTTTTCATTGTGAAACCGAGTTGGAGCTTGTACCTCCCCATATATATGTATGGAGTGGAATTTGCAACTGAAAAGAAACTTTGTGTTCCCAACAAGCTAGGTGAAGGACGGCTTTCACACACACTTATCTCTCAGAACTGAGCATGTGGAGAGACGTTCGTTCATCTAGCACAAAGGGAACGGGTAGCAGGAGATACTTTTACTCTGGTCTCTCAGTCTGTTTCCTAGTGCCGGTTTGAAGTTCCTGCAGTGTTCACTGTAAAACCGAGTTGGAGCTACTACCTCCCCATATATATGTATGGAGTAGAGTTTGCAACTGAAAAGAAACTTTGTGTTCCCAACAAGCTAGGTGAAGGACGGCTTTCACACACACTTATCTCTCAGAACTAAGCATGTGGAGAGACGTTCGTTCATCTAGCACAGATGGAACGGGTTTTAGGGGAAACTTTTACTCTGGTTTCTCAGTCTGTTTCCTAGTGCCGGTTTGAAGTTGCTGCAGTTTTCATTGTGAAACCGAGTTGGAGCTAGTACCTCCCCATATATATAGATGGAGTGGAGTTTGCAACTGAAAAGAAACTTTGTGTTCCCAACAAGCTAGGTTAAGGACGGCTTTCACACACACTTATCTCTCAGAACTGAGCATATGGAGAGACGTTCGTTCATCTAGCACAGATGGAACGGGTTTTAGGAGAAACTTTTACTCTGGTTTCTCAGTCTGTTTCCTAGTGCCGGTTTGAAGTTCCTGCAGTTTTCATTGTGAAACCGAGTTGGAGCTAGTACCTCCCCATATATATAGATGGAGTGGAGTTTGCAACTGAAAAGAAACTTTGTGTTCCCAACAAGCTAGGTGAAGGACGGCTTTCACACACACATATCTCTCAGAACTAAGCATGTGGAGAGACGTTCGTTCATGTAGCACAAAGGGAACGGGTGGCAGGAGAAATTTTACTCTGGTTTCTCAGTCTGTTTCCTAGTGCCGGTTTGAAGTTCCTGCAGTTTTCACTGTAAAACCGAGTTGCAGCTAGTACCTCCCCATATATATATGTATGGAGTGGAGTTTGCAACTGAAAAGAAACTTTGTGTTCCCAACAAGCTAGGTGAAGGACGGCTTTCACACACACTTATCTCTGAGAACTGAGCAAGTGGAGAGACGTTCGTTCATCTAGCACAGATGGAACGGGTTGCAGGAGAAACTTATACTCTGTTTCTCAGTCTGTTTCCTAGTGCCGGTTTGAAGTTCCTGCAGTTTTCACTGTGAAACCGAGATGGAGCTAGTACCTCCCCAAATATATGTATGGAGTGGAATTTGCAACTGAAAAGAAACTTTGTGTTCCCAACAAGCTAGGTGAAGGACGGCTTTCACACACACTTATCTCTCAGAACTAAGCATGTGGAGAGACATTCGTTCATGTAACACAAAGGGAACGGGTTGCAGGAGAACTTTTACTCTGGTTTCTCAGTCTGTTTCCTAGTGCCGGTTTGAAGTTCCTGCAGTTTTCATTGTGAAACCGAGTTGGAGCTAGTACCTCCCCATATATATGTATGGAGTGGAATTTGCAACTGAAAAGAAACTTTGTGTTCCCAACAAGCTAGGTGAAGGCCGGCTTTCACACACACTTATCTCTCAGAACTGAGCATGTGGAGAGACGTTCGTTCATCTAGCACAAAGGGAACGGGTTGCAAGGGAAACTTTTACTCTGTCTCTCAGTCTGTTTCCTAATGCCGGTTTGAAGTTCCTGCAGTGTTCACAGTGAAACCGAGTTGGAGCTAGTACCTCCCCATATATATGTATGGAGTGGAGTTTGCAACTGAAAAGAATCTTTGTGTTCCCAACAAGCTAGGTGAGGGACGGCTTTCACACACACTTATCTCTCAGAACTGAGCATGTGGAGAGACGTTCGTTCATCTAGCACAAAGGGAACGGGTTGCAGGGGAAACTTTTATTCTGGTCTCTCAGTCTGTTTCCTAGTGCCGGTTTGAAGTTCCTGCAGTGTTCACTGTGAAACCGAGTTGGAGCTAGTACCTCCCCATATATATGTATGGATTGGAGTTTGCAACTGAAAAGAATCTTTGTGTTCCCAACAAGCTAGGTGAAGGACGGCTTTCACACACAATTATCTCTCAGAACTGAGCAAGTGGAGAGACATTCGATCATCTAGCACAAAGGGAACGGGTTGCAGGAGAAACTTATACTCTGGTTTCTCAGTCTGTTTCCTAGTGCCGGTTTGAAGTTCCTGCAGTTTTCATTGTGAAACCGAGTTGGAGCTTGTACCTCCCCATATATATGTATGGAGTGGAATTTGCAACTGAAAAGAAACTTTGTGTTCCCAACAAGCTAGGTGAAGGACGGCTTTCACACACACTTATCTCTCAGAACTGAGCATGTGGAGAGACGTTCGTTCATCTAGCACAAAGGGAACGGGTAGCAGGAGATACTTTTACTCTGGTCTCTCAGTCTGTTTCCTAGTGCCGGTTTGAAGTTCCTGCAGTGTTCACTGTAAAACCGAGTTGGAGCTAGTACCTCCCCATATATATGTATGGAGTAGAGTTTGCAACTGAAAAGAAACTTTGTGTTCCCAACAAGCTAGGTGAAGGACGGCTTTCACACACACTTATCTCTCAGAACTAAGCATGTGGAGAGACGTTCGTTCATCTAGCACAGATGGAACGGGTTTTAGGGGAAACTTTTACTCTGGTTTCTCAGTCTGTTTCCTAGTGCCGGTTTGAAGTTGCTGCAGTTTTCATTGTGAAACCGAGTTGGAGCTAGTACCTCCCCATATATATAGATGGAGTGGAGTTTGCAACAGAAAAGAAACTTTGTGTTCCCAACAAGCTAGGTTAAGGACGGCTTTCACACACACTTATCTCTCAGAACTGAGCATATGGAGAGACGTTCGTTCATCTAGCACAGATGGAACGGGTTTTAGGAGAAACTTTTACTCTGGTTTCTCAGTCTGTTTCCTAGTGCCGGGTTGAAGTTCCTGCAGTTTTCATTGTGAAACCGAGTTGGAGCTAGTACCTCCCCATATATATAGATGGAGTGGAGTTTGCAACTGAAAAGAAACTTTGTGTTCCCAACAAGCTAGGTGAAGGACGGCTTTCACACACACATATCTCTCAGAACTAAGCATGTGGAGAGACGTTCGTTCATGTAGCACAAAGGGAACGGGTTGCAGGAGAAATTTTACTCTGGTTTCTCAGTCTGTTTCCTAGTGCCGGTTTGAAGTTCCTGCAGTTTTCACTGTAAAACCGAGTTGCAGCTAGTACCTCCCCATATATATATGTATGGAGTGGAGTTTGCAACTGAAAAGAAACTTTGTGTTCCCAACAAGCTAGGTGAAGGACGGCTTTCACACACACTTATTTCTGAGAACTGAGCAAGTGGAGAGACGTTCGTTCATCTAGCACAGATGGAACGGGTTGCAGGAGAAACTTATACTCTGTTTCTCAGTCTGTTTCCTAGTGCCGGTTTGAAGTTCCTGCAGTTTTCACTGTGAAACCGAGATGGAGCTAGTACCTCCCCAAATATATGTATGGAGTGGAATTTGCAACTGAAAAGAAACTTTGTGTTCCCAACAAGCTAGGTGAAGGACGGCTTTCACACACACTTATCTCTCAGAACTAAGCATGTGGAGAGACATTCGTTCATGTAACACAAAGGGAACGGGTTGCAGGAGAACTTTTACTCTGGTTTCTCAGTCTGTTTCCTAGTGCCGGTTTGAAGTTCCTGCAGTTTTCATTGTGAAACCGAGTTGGAGCTAGTACCTCCCCATATATATGTATGGAGTGGAATTTGCAACTGAAAAGAAACTTTGTGTTCCCAACAAGCTATTTGAAGGACGGCTTTCACACACACTTATCTCTCAGAACTAAGCATGTGGAGAGACATTCGTTCATGTAACACAAAGGGAACGGGTTGCAGGAGAACTTTTACTCTGGTTTCTCAGTCTGTTTCCTAGTGCCGGTTTGAAGTTCCTGCAGTTTTCACTGTAAAACCGAGTTGGAGCTAGTACCTCCCCATATATATGTATGGAGTGGAGTTTGCAACTGAAAAGAAACTTTGTGTTCCCAACAAGGTAGGTGAAGGACGGCTTTCACACACACTTATCTCTCAGAACTGAGCATGTGGAGAGACGTTCGTTCATCTAGCACAGATGGAACGGGTTGCATGAGAAACTTATACTCTGTTTCTCAGTCTGTTTCCTAGTGCCGGTTTGAAGTTCCTGCAGTTTTCACTGTGAAACCGAGATGGAGCTAGTACCTCCCCATATATATGTATGGAGTGGAATTTGCAACTGAAAAGAAACTTTCTGTTCCCAACAAGCTAGGTGAAGGACGGCTTTCACACACACTTATCTCTCAGAACTGAGCATGTGGAGAGACGTTCGTTCATCTAGCACAAAGGGAACGGGTTGCAGGGGAAACTTTTATTCTGGTCTCTCAGTCTGTTTCCTAGTGCCGGTTTGAAGTTCCTGCAGTGTTCACTGTGAAACCGAGTTGGAGCTAGTACCTCCCCATATATATGTATGGAGTGGAGTTTGCAACTGAAAAGAATCTTTGTGTTCCCAACAAGCTAGGTGAAGGACGGCTTTCACACACAATTATCTCTCAGAACTGAGCAAGTGGAGAGACATTCGATCATCTAGCACAAAGGGAACGGGTTGCAGGAGAAACTTATACTCTGGTTTCTCAGTCTGTTTCCTAGTGCCGGTTTGAAGTTCCTGCAGTTTTCATTGTGAAACCGAGTTGGAGCTTGTACCTCCCCATATATATGTATGGAGTGGAATTTGCAACTGAAAAGAAACTTTGTGTTCCCAACAAGCTATGTGAAGGACGGCTTTCACACACACTTATCTCTCAGAACTGAGCATGTGGAGAGACGTTCGTTCATCTAGCACAAAGGGAACGGGTAGCAGGAGATACTTTTACTCTGGTCTCTCAGTCTGTTTCCTAGTGCCGGTTTGAAGTTCCTGCAGTGTTCACTGTAAAACCGAGTTGGAGCTAGTACCTCCCCATATATATGTATGGAGTAGAGTTTGCAACTGAAAAGAAACTTTGTGTTCCCAACAAGCTAGGTGAAGGACGGCTTTCACACACACTTATCTCTCAGAACTAAGCATGTGGAGAGACGTTCGTTCATCTAGCACAGATGGAACGGGTTTTAGGAGAAACTTTTACTCTGGTTTCTCAGTCTGTTTCCTAGTGCCGGTTTGAAGTTCCTGCAGTTTTCATTGTGAAACCGAGTTGGAGCTAGTACCTCCCCATATATATAGATGGAGTGGAGTTTGCAACTGAAAAGAAACTTTGTGTTCCCAACAAGCTAGGTTAAGGACGGCTTTCACACACACTTATGTCTCAGAACTGAGCATATGGAGAGACGTTCGTTCATCTAGCACAGATGGAACGGTTTGCAGGAGAAACATTTACTCTGGTTTCTCAGTCTGTTTCCTAGTGCCGGTTTGAAGTTCCTGCAGTTTTCACTGTGAAACCGAGTTGGAGCTAGTACCTCCCCATATATATGTATGGAGTAGAGTTTGCAACTGAAAAGAAAATTTGTGTTCCCAACAAGCTAGGTGAAGGACGGCTTTCACACACACTTATCTCTCAGAACTGAGCATGTGGAGAGACGTTCGTTCATCTAGCACAGATGGAACGGGTTTTAGGAGAAACTTTTACTCTGGTTTCTCAGTCTGTTTCCTAGTGCCGGTTTGAAGTTCCTGCAGTTTTCATTGTGAAACCGAGTTGGAGCTAGTACCTCCCCATATATATGTATGGAGTGGAATTTGCAACTGAAAAGAAACTTTGTGTTCCCAACAAGCTAGGTGAAGGCCGGCTTTCACACACACTTATCTCTCAGAACTGAGCATGTGGAGAGACGTTCGTTCATCTAGCACAAAGGGAACGGGTTGCAGGGAAACTTTTACTCTGTCTCTCAGTCTGTTTCCTAGTGCCGGTTTGAAGTTCCTGCAGTGTTCACTGTGAAACCGAGTTGGAGCTAGTACCTCCCCATATATATGTATGGAGTGGAGTTTGCAACTGAAAAGAATCTTTGTGTTCCCAACAAGCTAGGTGAAGGACGGCTTTCACACACAATTATCTCTCAGAACTGAGCAAGTGGAGAGACGTTCGATCATCTAGCACAAAAGGAACGGGTTGCAGGGGAAACTTATACTCTGGTTTCTCAGTCTGCTTCCTAGTGCCGGTTTGAAGTTCCTGCAGTTTTCATTGTGAAACCGAGTTGGAGCTAGTATCTCCCCATATATATAGATGGAGTGGAGTTTGCAACTGAAAAGAAACTTTGTGTTCCCAACAAGCTAGGTTAAGGACGGCTTTCACACACACTTATCTCTCAGAACTGAGCATATGGAGAGACGTTCGTTCATCTAGCCCAGATGGAACGGTTTGCAGGAGAAACATTTACTCTGGTTTCTCAGTCTGTTTCCTAGTGCCGGTTTGAAGTTCCTGCAGTTTTCACTGTGAAACCGTGTTGGAGCTAGTACCTCCCCATATATATGTATGGAGTAGAGTTTGCAACTGAAAAGAAACTTTGTGTTCCCAACAAGCTAGGTGAAGGACGGCTTTCACACACACTTATCTCTCAGAACTGAGCATGTGGAGAGACGTTCGTTCATCTAGCACAAAGGGAACGGGTAACAGGAGAAACTTATACTCTTGTCTCTCATTCTGTTTCCTAGTGCCGGTTTGAAGTTCCTGCAGTGTTCACTGTGAAACCGAGTTGGAGCTAGTACCTCCCCATATATATGTATGGAGTGGAGTTTGCAACTGAAAAGAATCTTTTTGTTCCCAACAAGCTAGGTGAAGGACGGCTTTCACACGCACTTATCTCTCAGAACTAAGCATGTGGAGAGACGTTCGTTCATCTAGCACAGATGGAACGGGTTTTAGGAGAAACTTTTACTCTGGTTTCTCAGTCTGTTTCCTAGTGCCGGTTTGAAGTTCCTGCAGTTTTCATTGTGAAACCGAGTTGGAGCTAGTACCTCCCCATATATATGTATGGAGTGGAGTTTGCAACTGAAAAGACACTTTGTGTTCCCAACAAGCTATGTGAAGGACGGCTTTCACACACACTTATCTCTCAGAACTGAGCATGTGGAGAGACGTTCGTTCATCTAGCACAAAGGGAACGGGTTGCAGGGGAAACTTATACTCTGGTCTCTCAGTCTGTTTCCTAGTGCCCGTTTGAAGTTCCTTCTGTTTTCACTGTAAAACCGAGTTGGAGCTAGTACCTCCCCATATATATGTATGGAGTGGAGTTTGCAACTGAAAAGAAACTTTGTGTTCCCAACAAGCTAGGTGAAGGACGGCTTTCACACACACTTATCTCTCAGAACTGAGCATGTGGAGAGACGTTCGTTCATGTAGCACAAAGGGAACGGGTTGCAGGAGAAACTTTTACTCTGGATTCTGAGTCTGTTTCCTAGTGCCGGTTTGAAGTTCCTGCAGTTTTCATTGTGAAACCGAGTTGCAGCTAGTACCTCCCCTATATATGTATGGAGTGGAGTTTGCAACTGAAAAGAAACTTTGTTTTCCCAACAAGCTAGGTGAAGGACGGCTTTCACACACACTTATCTCTCAGAACTGAGCAAGTGGAGAGACGTTCGTTCATCTAGCACAGATGGAACGGGTTGCAGGAGAAACTTATACTCTGGATTCTCAGTCTGTTTCCTAGTGCCGGTTTGAAGTTCCTGCAGTTTTCACTGTGAAACCGAGTTGGAGCTAGTACCTCCCCATATATATGTATGGAGTGGAATTTGCAACTGAAAAGAAACTTTGTGTTCCCAACAAGCTAGGTGAAGGACGGCTTTCACACACACTTATCTCTCAGAACTGAGCATGTGGAGAGACGTTCGTTCATCTAGCACAAAGGGAACGGGTAGCAGGAGAAACTTTTACTCTGGTCTCTCAGTCTGTTTCCTAGTGCCGGTTTGAAGTTCCTGCAGTGTTCACTGTGAAACCGAGTTGGAGCTAGTACCTCCCCATATATATGTATGGAGTAGAGTTTGCAACTGAAAAGAAACTTTGTGTTCCCAACAAGCTAGGTGAAGGACGGCTTTCACACACACTTATCTCTCAGAACTAAGCATGTGGAGAGACGTTCGTTCATCTAGCACAGATGGAACGGGTTTTAGGAGAAACTTTTACTCTGGTTTCTCAGTCTGTTTCCTAGTGCCGGTTTGAAGTTCCTGCAGTTTTCATTGTGAAACCGAGTTGGAGCTAGTACCTCCCCATATTTATGGATGGAGTGGAGTTTGCAACTGAAAAGAAACTTTGTGTTCCCAACAAGCTAGGTTAAGGACGGCTTTCACACACACTTATCTCTCAGAACTGAGCATATGGAGAGACGTTCGTTCATCTAGCACAGATGGAATTGTTTGCAGGAGAAACTTTTACTCTGGTCTCTCAGTCTGTTTCCTAGTGCCGGTTTGAAGTTCCTGCAGTGTTCACTGTGAAACCGAGTTGGAGCTAGTACCTCCCTATATATATGTATGGAGTGGAGTTTGCAACTGAAAAGAAACTTTGTGTTCCCAACAAGCTAGGTGAAGGACGGCTTTCACACACACTTATCTCTCAGAACTAAGCATCTGGAGAGACGTTCGTTCATCTAGCACAGATGGAACGGGTTTTAGGAGAAACTTTTACTCTGGTTTCTCAGTCTGTTTCCTAGTGCCGGTTTGAAGTTCCTGCAGTTTTCATTGTGAAACCGAGTTGGAGCTAGTACCTCCCCATATATATGTATGGAGTGGAATTTGCAACTGAAAAGAAACTTTGTGTTCCCAATAAGCTAGGTGAAGGACGGCTTTCACACACACTTATCACTCAGAACTGAGCATGTGGAGAGACGTTCGTTCATCTAGCACAAAGGGAACGGGTAGCAGGAGAAACTTTTACTCTGGTCTCTCAGTCTGTTTCCTAGTGCCGGTTTGAAGTTCCTGCAGTGTTCACTGTAAAACCGAGTTGGAGCTAGTACCTCCCCATATATATGTATGGAGTAGAGTTTGCAACTGAAAAGAAAATTTGTGTTCCCAACAAGCTAGGTGAAGGACGGCTTTCACACACACTTATCTCTCAGAACTGAGCATGTGGAGAGACGTTCGTTCATCTAGCACAGATGGAACGGGTTTTAGGAGAAACTTTTACTCTGGTTTCTCAGTCTGTTTCCTAGTGCCGGTTTGAAGTTCCTGCAGTTTTCATTGTGAAACCGAGTTGGAGCTAGTACCTCCCCATATATATGTATGGAGTGGAATTTGCAACTGAAAAGAAACTTTGTGTTCCCAACAAGCTAGGTGAAGGCCGGCTTTCACACACACTTATCTCTCAGAACTGAGCATGTGGAGAGACGTTCGTTCAGCTAGCACAAAGGGAACGGGTTGCAGGGAAACTTTTACTCTGTCTCTCAGTCTGTTTCCTAGTGCCGGTTTGAAGTTCCTGCAGTGTTCACTGTGAAACCGAGTTGGAGCTAGTACCTCCCCATATATATGTATGGAGTGGAGTTTGCAACTGAAAAGAATCTTTGTGTTCCCAACAAGCTAGGTGAAGGACGGCTTTCACACACAATTATCTCTCAGAACTGAGCAAGTGGAGAGACGTTCGATCATCTAGCACAAAAGGAACGGGTTGCAGGAGAAACTTATACTCTGGTTTCTCAGTCTGTTTCCTAGTGCCGGTTTGAAGTTCCTGCAGTTTTCATTGTGAAACCGAGTTGGAGCTAGTATCTCCCCATATATATAGATGGAGTGGAGTTTGCAACTGAAAAGAAACTTTGTGTTCCCAACAAGCTAGGTTAAGGACGGCTTTCACACACACTTATCTCTCAGAACTGAGCATATGGAGAGACGTTCGTTCATCTAGCCCAGATGGAACGGTTTGCAGGAGAAACATTTACTCTGGTTTCTCAGTCTGTTTCCTAGTGCCGGTTTGAAGTTCCTGCAGTTTTCACTGTGAAACCGTGTTGGAGCTAGTACCTCCCCATATATATGTATGGAGTAGAGTTTGCAACTGAAAAGAAACTTTGTGTTCCCAACAAGCTAGGTGAAGGACGGCTTTCACACACACTTATCTCTCAGAACTGAGCATGTGGAGAGACGTTCGTTCATCTAGCACAAAGGGAACGGGTAACAGAAGAAACTTATACTCTTGTCTCTCAGTCTGTTTCCTAGTGCCGGTTTGAAGTTCCTGCAGTGTTCACTGTGAAACCGAGTTGGAGCTAGTACCTCCCCATATATATGTATGGAGTGGAGTTTGCAACTGAAAAGAATCTTTTTGTTCCCAACAAGCTAGGTGAAGGACGGCTTTCACACACACTTATCTCTCAGAACTAAGCATGTGGAGAGACGTTCGTTCATCTAGCACAGATGGAACGGGTTTTAGGAGAAACTTTTACTCTGGTTTCTCAGTCTGTTTCCTAGTGCCGGTTTGAAGTTCCTGCAGTTTTCATTGTGAAACCGAGTTGGAGCTAGTACCTCCCCATATATATGTATGGAGTGGAGTTTGCAACTGAAAAGACACTTTGTGTTCCCAACAAGCTATGTGAAGGACGGCTTTCACACACACTTATCTCTCAGAACTGAGCATGTGGAGAGACGTTCGTTCATCTAGCACAAAGGGAACGGGTTGCAGGGGAAACTTATACTCTGGTCTCTCAGTCTGTTTCCTAGTGCCCGTTTGAAGTTCCTTCTGTTTTCACTGTAAAACCGAGTTGGAGCTAGTACCTCCCCATATATATGTATGGAGTGGAGTTTGCAACTGAAAAGAAACTTTGTGTTCCCAACAAGCTAGGTGAAGGACGGCTTTCACACACACTTATCTCTCAGAACTGAGCATGTGGAGAGACGTTCGTTCATGTAGCACAAAGGGAACGGGTTGCAGGAGAAACTTTTACTCTGGATTCTGAGTCTGTTTCCTAGTGCCGGTTTGAAGTTCCTGCAGTTTTCACTGTAAAACCGAGTTGCAGCTAGTACCTCCCCTATATATGTATGGAGTGGAATTTGCAACTGAAAAGAAACTTTGTTTTCCCAACAAGCTAGGTGAAGGACGGCTTTCACACACACTTATCTCTCAGAACTGAGCAAGTGGAGAGACGTTCGTTCATCTAGCACAGATGGAACGGGTTGCAGGAGAAACTTATACTCTGGATTCTCAGTCTGTTTCCTAGTGCCGGTTTGAAGTTCCTGCAGTTTTCACTGTGAAACCGAGTTGGAGCTAGTACCTCCCCATATATATGTATGGAGTGGAATTTGCAACTGAAAAGAAACTTTGTGTTCCCAACAAGCTAGGTGAAGGACGGCTTTCACACACACTTATCTCTCAGAACTGAGCATGTGGAGAGACGTTCGTTCATCTAGCACAAAGGGAACGGGTAGCAGGAGAAACTTTTACTCTGGTCTCTCAGTCTGTTTCCTAGTGCCGGTTTGAAGTTCCTGCAGTGTTCACTGTGAAACCGAGTTGGAGCTAGTACCTCCCCATATATATGTATGGAGTAGAGTTTGCAACTGAAAAGAAACTTTGTGTTCCCAACAAGCTAGGTGAAGGACGGCTTTCACACACACTTATCTCTCAGAACTAAGCATGTGGAGAGACGTTCGTTCATCTAGCACAGATGGAACGGGTTTTAGGAGAAACTTTTACTCTGGTTTCTCAGTCTGTTTCCTAGTGCCGGTTTGAAGTTCCTGCAGTTTTCATTGTGAAACCGAGTTGGAGCTAGTACCTCCCCATATTTATGGATGGAGTGGAGTTTGCAACTGAAAAGAAACTTTGTGTTCCCAACAAGCTAGGTTAAGGACGGCTTTCACACACACTTATCTCTCAGAACTGAGCATATGGAGAGACGTTCGTTCATCTAGCACAGATGGAATGGTTTGCAGGAGAAACTTTTACTCTGGTCTCTCAGTCTGTTTCCTAGTGCCGGTTTGAAGTTCCTGCAGTGTTCACTGTGAAACCGAGTTGGAGCTAGTACCTCCCTATATATATGTATGGAGTGGAGTTTGCAACTGAAAAGAAACTTTGTGTTCCCAACAAGCTAGGTGAAGGACGGCTTTCACACACACTTATCTCTCAGAACTAAGCATCTGGAGAGACGTTCGTTCATCTAGCACAGATGGAACGGGTTTTAGGAGAAACTTTTACTCTGGTTTCTCAGTCTGTTTCCTAGTGCCGGTTTGAAGTTCCTGCAGTTTTCATTGTGAAACCGAGTTGGAGCTAGTACCTCCCCATATATATGTATGGAGTGGAATTTGCAACTGAAAAGAAACTTTGTGTTCCCAACAAGCTAGGTGAAGGACGGCTTTCACACACACTTATCACTCAGAACTGAGCATGTGGAGAGACGTTCGTTCATCTAGCACAAAGGGAACGGGTAGCAGGAGAAACTTTTACTCTGGTCTCTCAGTCTGTTTCCTAGTGCCGGTTTGAAGTTCCTGCAGTGTTCACTGTAAAACCGAGTTGGAGCTAGTACCTCCCCATATATATGTATGGAGTAGAGTTTGCAACTGAAAAGAAACTTTGTGTTCCCAACAAGCTAGGTGAAGGATGGCTTTCACACACACTTATCTCTCATAACTGAGCAAGTGGAGAGACGTTCGATCATCTAGCACAAAGGGAAAGGGTTGCAGGAGAAACTTATGCTCTGGTTTCTCAGTCTGTTTCCTAGTGCCGGTTTGAAGTTCCTGCAGTTTTCATTGTGAAACCGAGTTGGAGCTTGTACTTCCCCATATATATGTATGGAGTGGAATTTGCAACTGAAAAGAAACTTTGTGTTCCCAACAAGCTAGGTGAAGGACGGCTTTCACACACACTTATCTCTCAGAACTGAGCATGTGGAGAGACGTTCGTTCATCTAGCACAAAGGGAACGGGTAGCAGGAGAAACTTTTACTCTGGTCTCTCAGTCTGTTTCCTAGTGCCGGTTTGAAGTTCCTGCAGTGTTCACTGTAAAACCGAGTTGGAGCTAGTACCTCCCCATATATATGTATGGAGTAGAGTTTGCAACTGAAAACAAAATTTGTGTTCCAAACAAGCTAGGTGAAGGACGGCTTTCACACACACTTATCTCGCAGAACTAAGCATGTGGAGAGACGTTCGTTCATCTAGCACAGATGGAAAGGGTTTTAGGAGAAACTTTTACTCTGGTTTCTCAGTCTGTTTCCTAGTGCCGGTTTGAAGTTCCTGCAGTTTTCATTGTGAAACCGAGTTGGAGCTAGTACCTCCCCATATTTATGGATGGAGTGGAGTTTGCAACTGAAAACAAACTTTGTGTTCCCAACAAGCTAGGTTAAGGACGGCTTTCACACACACTTATCTCTCAGAACTGAGCATATGGAGAGACGTTCGTTCATCTAGCACAGATGGAACGGTTTGCAGGAGAAACTTTTACTCTGGTCTCTCAGTCTGTTTCCTAGTGCCGGTTTGAAGTTCCTGCAGTTTTCACTGTGAAACCGAGTTGGAGCTAGTACCTCCCCATATATATGTATGGAGTGGAGTTTGCAACTGAAAAGAATCTTTGTGTTCCCAACCAGCTAGGTGAAGGATGGCTTTCACACACACTTATCTCTCATAACTAAGCATATGGAGAGACGTTCGTTCATCTAGCACAAAGTGAACGGGTTGCAGGAGAAACTTTTACTCTGGTTTCTCAGTCTGTTTCCTAGTGCCGGTTTGAAATTCCTGCAGTTTTCACTGTGAAACCGAGTTGGAGCTTGTACCTCCCCATATATATGTATGGAGTGGAGTTTGCAACTGAAAAGAAACTTTGTGTTCCCAACAAGCTATGTGAAGGACGGCTTTCACACACACTTATCTCTCAGAACTGAGCATGTGGAGAGACGTTCGTTCATCTAGCACAAAGGGAATGGGTAGCAGGAGAAACTTATACTCTGGTCTCTCAGTCTGTTTCCTAGTGCCGGTTTGAAGTTCCTGCAGTTTTCACGGTAAAACCGAGTTGGAGCTAGTACCTCCCCATATATATGTATGGAGTAGAGTTTGCAACTGAAAAGAAACTTTGTGTTCCCAACAAGCTAGGTGAAGGACGGCTTTCACACACACTTATCTCTCAGAACTGAGCATGTGGAGAGACGTTCGTTCATCTAGCACAAAGGGAACGGGTTGCAGGGGAAACTTATACTCTGGCCTCTCAGTCTATTTCCTAGTGCCCGTTTGAAGTTCCTGCTGTTTTCACTGTAAAACCGAGTTGGAGCTAGTAACTCCCCAAATATATGTATGGAGTGGAGTTTGCAACTGAAAAGAAACTTTGTTTTCCCAACAAGCTAGGTGAAGGACGGCTTTCACACACACTTATCTCTCAGAACTAAGCATGTGGAGAGACGTTCGTTCATGTAGCACAAAGGGAACGGGTTGCAGGAGAAACTTTTACTCTGGTTTCTCAGTCTGTTTCCTAGTGCCGGTTTGAAGTTCCTGCAGTTTTCACTGTAAAACCGAGTTGCAGCTAGTACCTCCCCATATATATGTATGGAGTGGAGTTTGCAACTGAAAAGAAACTTTGTGTTCCCAACAAGCTAGGTGAAGGACGGCTTTCACACACAATTATCTCTCAGAACTGAGCATGTGGAGAGACGTTCGTTCATCTAGCACAAAGGGAATGGGTAGCAGGAGAAACTTATACTCTGGTCTCTCAGTCTGTTTCCTAGTGCCGGTTTGAAGTTCCTGCAGTTTTCACTGTAAAACCGAGTTGGAGCTAGTACCTCCCCATATATATGTATGGAGTAGAGTTTGCAACTGAAAAGAAACTTTGTGTTCCCAACAAGCTATGTGAAGGACGGCTTTCACACACACTTATCTCTCAGAACTGAGCATGTGGAGAGACGTTCGTTCATCTAGCACAAAGGGAACGGGTTGCAGGTGAAACTTATACTCTGGTCTCTCAGTCTGTTTCCTAGTGCCCGTTTGAAGTTCCTGCTGTTTTCACTGTAAAACCGAGTTGGAGCTAGTACCTCCCCTTATATATGTATGGAGTGGAGTTTGCAACTGAAAAGAAACTTTGTGTTCCCAACAAGCTAGGTGAAGGACGGCTTTCACACACACTTATCTCTCAGAACTAAGCATGTGGAGAGACGTTCGTTCATGTAGCACAAAGGGAACGGTTTGCAGGGGAAACTTTTACTCTGGTTTCTCAGTCTGTTTCCTAGTGCCGGTTTGAAGTTCCTGCAGTGTTCACTGTAAAACCGAGGTGGAGCTAGTACCTCCCCATATATATGTATGGAGTAGAGTTTGCAACTGAAAAGAAACTTTGTGTTCCCAACAAGCTAGGTGAAGGACGGCTTTCACACACACTTATCTCTCATAACTAAGCATGTGGAGAGACGTTCGTTCATCTAGCACAGATGGAACGGGTTTTAGGAGAAACTTTTACTCTGGTTTCTCAGTCTGTTTCCTAGTGCCGGTTTGAAGTTCCTGCAGTTTTCATTGTGAAACCGAGTTGGAGCTAGTACCTCCCCATATATATGTATGGAGTGGAATTTGCAACTGAAAAGAAACTTTGTGTTCCCAACAAGCTAGGTGAAGGACGGCTTTCACACACACTTATCTCTCAGAACTGAACATGTGGAGAGACGTTCGTTCATCTAGCACAAAGGGAACGGGTAGCAGGAGAAACTTTTACTCTGGTCTCTCAGTCTGTTTCCTAGTGCCGGTTTGAAGTTCCTGCAGTGTTCACTGTAAAACCGAGTTGGAGCTAGTACCTCCCCATATATATGTATGGAGTAGAGTTTGCAACTGAAAAGAAACTTTGTGTTCCCAACAAGCTAGGTGAAGGACGGCTTTCACACACACTTATCTCTCAGAACTAAGCATGTGGAGAGACGTTCGTTCATGTAGCACAAAGGGAACGGGTTGCAGGAGAAACTTTTACTCTGGTTTCTCAGTCTGTTTCCTAGTGCCGGTTTGAAGTTCCTGCAGTTTTCACTGTAAAACCGAGTTGCAGCTAGTACCTCCCCATATATATGTATGGAGTGGAGTTTGCAACTGAAAAGAAACTTTGTGTTCCCAACAAGCTAGTTGAAGGACGGCTTTCACACACACTTATCTCTCAGAACTGAGCAAGTGGAGAGACGTTCGTTCATCTAGCACAGATGGAACGGGTTGCAGGAGAAACTTATACTCTGTTTCTCAGTCTGTTTCCTAGTGCCGGTTTGAAGTTCCTGCAGTTTTCACTGTGAAACCGAGATGGAGCTATTACCTCCCCATATATATGTATGGAGTGGAATTTGCAACTGAAAAGAAACTTTGTGTTCCCAACAAGCTAGGTTAAGGACGGCTTTCACACACACTTATCTCTCAGAACTGAGCATGTGGAGAGACGTTCGTTCATCTAGCACAAAGGGAACGGTTTGCAGGGGAAACTTTTACTCTGGTCTCTAAGTGTGTTTCCTAGTGCCGGTTTGAAGTTCCTGCAGTGTTCACTGTGAAACCGAGTTGGAGCTAGTACCTCCCCATATATATAGATGGAGTGGTGTTTGCAACTGAATAGAAACTTTATGTTCCCAACAAGCTAGGTTAAGGACGGCTTTCACACACACTTATCTCTCAGAACTGAGCATATGGAGAGACGTTCGTTCATCTAGCACAGATGGAACGGTTTGCAGGAGAAACATTTACTCTGGTTTCTCAGTCTGTTTCCTAGTGCCGGTTTGAAGTTCCTGCAGTTTTCACTGTGAAACCGAGTTGGAGCTTGTACCTCCCCATGTATATGTATGGAGTGGATTTTGCAACTGAAAAGAAACTTTGTGTTCCCAACAAACTAGGTGAAGGACGGCTTTCACACACACTTATCTCTCAGAACTGAGCATGTGGAGAGACGTTCGTTCATCTAGCACAAAGGGAACGGGTAGCAAGAGAAACTTTTACTCTGGTCTCTCAGTCTGTTTCCTAGTGCCGGTTTGAAGTTCCTGCAGTGTTCACTGTAAAACCGAGTTGGAGCTAGTACCTCCCCATATATATGTATGGAGTAGAGTTTGCTACTGAAAAGAAACTTTGTGTTCCCAACAAGCTAGGTGAAGGACGGCTTTCACACACACTTATCTCTCAGAACTGAGCACGTGGAGAGACGTTCGTTCATCTAGCACAGATGGAATGGGTTTTAGGAGAAACTTTTACTCTGGTTTCTCAGTCTGTTTCCTAGTGCCGGTTTGAAGTTCCTGCAGTTTTCATTGTGAAACCGAGTTGGAGCTAGTACCTCCCCATATATATGTATGGAGTGGAATTTGCAATTGAAAAGAAACTTTGTGTTCCCAACAAGCTAGGTGAAGGACGGCTTTCAGACACACTTATCTCTCAGAACTGAGCATGTGGAGAGACGTTCGTTCATCTAGCACAAAGGGAACGGGTAGCAGGAGAAACTTTTACACTGGTCTCTCAGTCTGTTTCCTAGTGCCGGTTTGAAGTTCCTGCAGTGTTCACTGTAAAACCGAGTTGGAGCTAGTACCTCCCCATATATATGTATGGAGTAGAGTTTGCTACTGAAAAGAAACTTTGTGTTCCCAACAAGCTAGGTGAAGGACGGCTTTCACACACACTTATCTCTCAGAACTAAGCATGTGGAGAGACGTTCGTTCATCTAGCATAGATGGAACGGTTTGCAGGAGAAACATTTACTCTGGTTTCTCAGTCTGTTTCCTAGTGCCGGTTTGAAGTTCCTGCAGTTTTCACTGTGAAACCGAGTTGGAGCTTGTACCTCCCCATATATATGTATGGAGTGGAGTTTGCAACTGAAAAGAAACTTTGTGTTCCCAACAAGCTAGGTGAAGGACGGCTTTCACACACACTTATCTCTCAGAACTTAGCAAGTGGAGAGACGTTCGTTCATCTAGCACAGATGGAACGGGTTGCAGGAGAAACTTATACTCTGTTTCTCAGTCTGTTTCCTAGTGCCGGTTTGAAGTTCCTGCAGTTTTCACTGTGAAACCGAGATGGAGCTAGTACCTCCCCATATATATGTATGGAGTGGAGTTTGCAACTGAAAAGAAACTTTGTGTTCCCAACAAGCTAGGTGAAGGACGGCTTTCACACACACTTATCTCTCAGAACTGAGCATGTGGAGAGACGTTCGTTCATCTAGCACAAAGGGAACGGGTTGCAGTGGAAACTTTTACTCTGGTTTCTCAGTCTGTTTCCTAGTGCCGGTTTGAAGTTCCTGCAGTTTTCATTGTGAAACCGAGTTGGAGCTAGTACCTCCCCATATATATAGATGGAGTGGAGTTTGCAACTGAATAGAAACTTTGTGTTCACAACAAGCTAGGTTAAGGACGGCTTTCACACACACTTATCTCTCAGAACTGAGCATATGGAGAGACGTTCGTTCATCTAGCACAGATGGAACGGTTTGCAGGAGAAACATTTACTCTGGTTTCTCAGTCTGTTTCCTAGTGCCGGTTTGAAGTTCCTGCAGTTTTCACTGTGAAACCGAGTTGGAGCTAGTACCTCCCCATATATATGTATGGAGTAGAGTTTGCAACTGAAAAGAAACTTTGTGTTCCCAACAAGCTAGGTGAAGGACGGCTTTCACACACACTTATCTCTCAGAACTGAGCATGTGGAGAGACGTTCGTTCATCTAGCACAGATGGAACGGGTTTTAGGAGAAACTTTTACTCTGGATTCTCAGTCTGTTTCCTAGTGCCGGTTTGAAGTTCCTGCAGTTTTCATTGTGAAACCGAGTTGGAGCTAGTACCTCCCCATATATATGTATGGAGTAGAGTTTGCAACTGAAAAGAAACTTTGTGTTCCCAACAAGCTAGGTGAAGGACGGCTTTCACACACACTTATCTCTCAGAACTGAGCATGTGGAGAGACGTTCGTTCATCTAGCACAAAGGGAACGGGTAGCAGGAGAAACTTATACTCTGGTTTCTCAGTCTGTTTCCTAGTGCCGGGTTGAAGTTCCTGCAGTTTTCACTGTAAAACCGAGTTGGAGCTATTACCTCACCATATATATGTATGGAGTGGAGTTTGCAACTGAAAAGAAACTTTGTGTTGCCAACAAGCTAGGTGAAGGACGGCTTTCACACACACTTATCTCTCAGAACTAAGCATGTGGAGAGACGTTCGTTCATCTAGCACAGATGGAAAGGGTTTTAGGAGGAACTTTTACTCTGGTTTCTCAGTCTGTTTCCTAGTGCCGGTTTGAAGTTCCTGCAGTTTTCATTGTGAAACCGAGTTGGAGCTAGTACCTCCCCATATTTATGGATGGAGTGGAGTTTGCAACTGAAAACAAACTTTGTGTTCCCAACAAGCTAGGTTAAGGACGGCTTTCACACACACTTATCTCTCAGAACTGAGCAAATGGAGAGACGTTCGTTCATCTAGCACAGATGGAACGGTTTGCAGGAGAAACTTTTACTCTGGTCTCTCAGTCTGTTTCCTAGTGCCGGTTTGAAGTTCCTGCAGTGTTCTCTGTGAAACCGAGTTGGAGCTAGTACCTCCCCATATATATGTATGGAGTGGAGTTTGCAACTGAAAAGAAACTTTGTGTTCCCAACAAGCTAGGTGAAGGACGGCTTTCACACACACTTATCTCTCAGAACTGAGCATGTGGAGAGACGTTCGTTCATCTAGCACAGATGGAACGGGTTTTAGGAGAAACTTTTACTCTGGTTTCTCAGTCTGTTTCCTAGTGCCGGTTTAAAGTTCCTGCAGTTTTCATTGTGAAACCGAGTTGGAGCTAGTACCTCCCCATATATATGTATGGAGTGGAATTTGCAACTGAAAAGAAACTTTGTGTTCCCAACAAGCTAGGTGAAGGACGGCTTTCACACACACTTATCTCTCAGAACTAAGCATGTGGAGAGACGTTCGTTCATGTAGCACAAAGGGAACGGGTTGCAGGAGAAACTTTTACTCTGGTTTCTCAGTCTGTTTCCTAGTGCCGGTTTGAAGTTCCTGCAGTTTTCACTGTAAAACCGAGTTGCAGCTAGTACCTCCCCATATATATGTATGGAGTGGAGTTTGCAACTGAAAAGAAACTTTGTGTTCCCAACAAGCTAGTTGAAGGACGGCTTTCACACACACTTATCTCTCAGAACTGAACAAGTGGAGAGACGTTCGTTCATCTAGCACAGATGGAACGGGTTGCAGGAGAAACTTATACTCTGTTTCTCAGTCTGTTTCCTAGTGCCGGTTTGAAGTTCCTGCAGTTTTCACTGTGAAACCGAGATGGAGCTATTACCTCCCCATATATATGTATGGAGTGGAATTTGCAACTGAAAAGAAACTTTGTGTTCCCAACAAGCTAGGTTAAGGAAGGCTTTCACACACACTTATCTCTCAGAACTGAGCATGTGGAGAGACGTTCGTTCATCTAGCACAAAGGGAACGGTTTGCAGGGGAAACTTTTACTCTGGTCTCTAAGTCTGTTTCCTAGTGCCGGTTTGAAGTTCCTGCAGTGTTCACTGTGAAACCGAGTTGGAGCTAGTACCTCCCCATATATATGTATGGAGTGGAGTTTGCAAATGAAAAGAATCTTTGTGTTCCCAACAAGCTAGGTGAAGGACGGCTTTCACACACACTGATCTCTCAGAACTGAGCACGTGGAGAGACGTTCGTTCATCTAGCACAGATGGAACGGGTTTTAGGAGAAACTTTTACTCTGGTTTCTCAGTCTGTTTCCTAGTGCCGGTTTGAAGTTCCTGCAGTTTTCATTGTGAAACCGAGTTGGAGCTAGTACCTCCCCATATATATGTATGGAGTGGAATTTGCAAGTGAAAAGAAACTTTGTGTTCCCAACAAGCTAGGTGAAGGACGGATTTCACACACACTTATCTCTCAGAACTGAGCATGTGGAGAGACGTTCGTTCATCTAGCACAAAGGGAACGGGTAGCAGGAGAAACTTTTACTCTGGTCTCTCAGTCTGTTTCCTAGTGCCGGTTTGAAGTTCCTGCAGTGTTCACTGTAAAACCGAGTGGGAGCTAGTACCTCCCCATATATATGTATGGAGTAGAGTTTGCTACTGAAAAGAAACTTTGTGTTCCCAACAAGCTAGGTGAAGGACGGCTTTCACACACACTTATCTCTCAGAACTAAGCATGTGGAGAGACGTTCGTTCATCTAGCATAGATGGAACGGTTTGCAGGAGAAACATTTACTCTGGTTTCTCAGTCTGTTTCCTAGTGCCGGTTTGAAGTTCCTGCAGTTTTCACTGTGAAACCGAGTTGGAGCTTGTACCTCCCCATATATATGTATGGAGTGGAGTTTGCAACTGAAAAGAAACTTTGTGTTCCCAACAAGCTAGTTGAAGGACGGCTTTCACACACACTTATCTCTCAGAACATAGCAAGTGGAGAGACGTTCGTTCATCTAGCACAGATGGAACGGGTTGCAGGAGAAAGTTATACTCTGTTTCTCAGTCTGTTTCCTAGTGCCGGTTTGAAGTTCCTGCAGTTTTCACTGTGAAACCGAGATGGAGCTAGTACCTCCCCATATATATGTATGGAGTGGAGTTTGCAACTGAAAAGAAACTTTGTGTTCCCAACAAGCTAGGTGAAGGACGGCTTTCACACACACTTTTCTCTCAGAACTGAGCATGTGGAGAGACGTTCGTTCATCTAGCACAAAGGGAACGGGTTGCAGTGGAAACTTTTACTCTGGTTTCTCAGTCTGTTTCCTAGTGCCGGTTTGAAGTTCCTGCAGTTTTCATTGTGAAACCGAGTTGGAGCTTGTACCTCCCCATGTATATGTATGGAGTGGATTTTGCAACTGAAAAGAAACTTTGTGTTCCCAACAAACTAGGTGAAGGACGGCTTTCACACACACTTATCTCTCAGAACTGAGCATGTGGAGAGACGTTCGTTCATCTAGCACAAAGGGAACGGGTAGCAGGAGAAACTTTTACTCTGGTCTCTCAGTCTGTTTCCTAGTGCCGGTTTGAAGTTCCTGCAGTGTTCACTGTAAAACCGAGTTGGAGCTAGTACCTCCCCATATATATGTATGGATTAGAGTTTGCAACTGAAAAGAAACTTTGTGTTCCCAACAAGCTAGGTGAAGGACGGCTTTCACACACACTTATCTCTCAGAACTGAGTATGTGGAGAGACGTTCGTTCATCTAGCACAGATGGAACGGGTTTTAGGAGAAACTTTTACTCTGGTTTCTCAGTCTGTTTCCTAGTGCCGGTTTGAAGTTCCTGCAGTTTTCATTGTGAAACCGAGTTGGAGCTAGTACCTCCCCATATATATAGATGGAGTGGAGTTTGCAACTGAATAGAAACTTTGTGTTCCCAACAAGCTAGGTTAAGGACGGCTTTCACACACACTTATCTCTCAGAACTGAGCATATGGAGAGACGTTCGTTCATCTAGCACAGATGGAACGGTTTGCAGGAGAAACATTTTCTCTGGTTTCTCAGTCTGTTTCCTAGTGCCGGTTTGAAGTTCCTGCAGTTTTCACTGTGAAATCGAGTTGGAGCTTGTACCTCCCCATGTATATGTATGGAGTGGATTTTGCAACTGAAAAGAAACTTTGTGTTCCCAACAAACTAGGTGAAGGACGGCTTTCACACACACTTATCTCTCAGAACTGAGCATGTGGAGAGACGTTCGTTCATCTAGCACAAAGGGAACGGGTAGCAGGAGAAACTTTTACTCTGGTCTCTCAGTCTGTTTCCTAGTGCCGGTTTGAAGTTCCTGCAGTGTTCACTGTAAAACCGAGTTGGAGCTAGTACCTCCCCATATATATGTATGGAGTAGAGTTTGCTACTGAAAAGAAACTTTGTGTTCCCAACAAGCTAGGTGAAGGACGGCTTTCACACACACTTATCTCTCAGAACTGAGCACGTGGAGAGACGTTCGTTCATCTAGCACAGATGGAATGGGTTTTAGGAGAAACTTTTACTCTGGTTTCTCAGTCTGTTTCCTAGTGCCGGTTTGAAGTTCCTGCAATTTTCATTTTGAAACCGAGTTGGAGCTAGTACCTCCCCATATATATGTATGGAGTGGAATTTGCAAGTGAAAAGAAACTTTGTGTTCCCAACAAGCTAGGTGAAGGACGGCTTTCAGACACACTTATCTCTCAGAACTGAGCATGTGGAGAGACGTTCGTTCATCTAGCACAAAGGGAACGGGTAGCAGGAGAAACTTTTACACTGGTCTCTCAGTCTGTTTCCTAGTGCCGGTTTGATGTTCCTGCAGTGTTCACTGTAAAACCGAGTTGGAGCTAGTACCTCCCCATATATATGTATGGAGTAGAGTTTGCTACTGAAAAGAAACTTTGTGTTCCCAACAAGCTAGGTGAAGGACGGCTTTCACACACACTTATCTCTCAGAACTAAGCATGTGGAGAGACGTTCGTTCATCTAGCATAGATGGAACGGTTTGCAGGAGAAACATTTACTCTGGTTTCTCAGTCTGTTTCCTAGTGCCGGTTTGAAGTTCCTGCAGTTTTCACTGTGAAACCGAGTTGGAGCTTGTACCTCCCCATATATATGTATGGAGTGGAGTTTGCAACTGAAAAGAAACTTTGTGTTCCCAACAAGCTAGGTGAAGGACGGCTTTCACACACACTTATCTCTCAGAACTTAGCAAGTGGAGAGACGTTCGTTCATCTAGCACAGATGGAACGGGTTGCAGGAGAAACTTATACTCTGTTTCTCAGTCTGTTTCCTAGTGCCGGTTTGAAGTTCCTGCAGTTTTCACTGTGAAACCGAGATGGAGCTAGTACCTCCCCATATATATGTATGGAGTGGAGTTTGCAACTGAAAAGAAACTTTGTGTTCCCAACAAGCTAGGTGAAGGACGGCTTTCACACACACTTATCTCTCAGAACTGAGCATGTGGAGAGACGTTCGTTCATCTAGCACAAAGGGAACGGGTTGCAGTGGAAACTTTTACTCTGGTTTCTCAGTCTGTTTCCTAGTGCCGGTTTGAAGTTCCTGCAGTTTTCATTGTGAAACCGAGTTGGAGCTAGTACCTCCCCATATATATAGATGGAGTGGAGTTTGCAACTGAATAGAAACTTTGTGTTCACAACAAGCTAGGTTAAGGACGGCTTTCACACACACTTATCTCTCAGAACTGAGCATATGGAGAGACGTTCGTTCATCTAGCACAGATGGAACGGTTTGCAGGAGAAACATTTACTCTGGTTTCTCAGTCTGTTTCCTAGTGCCGGTTTGAAGTTCCTGCAGTTTTCACTGTGAAACCGAGTTGGAGCTAGTACCTCCCCATATATATGTATGGATTAGAGTTTGCAACTGAAAAGAAACTTTGTGTTCCCAACAAGCTAGGTGAAGGACGGCTTTCACACACACTTATCTCTCAGAACTGAGCATGTGGAGAGACGTTCGTTCATCTAGCACAGATGGAACGGGTTTTAGGAGAAACTTTTACTCTGGTTTCTCAGTCTGTTTCCTAGTGCCGGTTTGAAGTTCCTGCAGTTTTCATTGTGAAACCGAGTTGGAGCTAGTACCTCCCCATATATATAGATGGAGTGGAGTTTGCAACTGAATAGAAACTTTGTGTTCCCAACAAGCTAGGTGAAGGACGGCTTTCACACACACTTATCTCTCAGAACTGAGCATATGGAGAGACGTTCTTTCATCTAGCACAGATGGAACGTTTTGCAGGAGAAACATTTTCTCTGGTTTCTCAGTCTGTTTCCTAGTGCCGTTTTGAAGTTCCTGCAGTTTTCACTGTGAAACCGAGTTGGAGCTTGTACCTCCCCATGTATATGTATGGAGTGGATTTTGCAACTGAAAAGAAACTTTGTGTTCCCAACAAACTAGGTGAAGGACGGCTTTCACACACACTTATCTCTCAGAACTGAGCATGTGGAGAGACGTTCGTTCATCTAGCACAAAGGGAACGGGTAGCAGGAGAAACTTTTACTCTGGTCTCTCAGTCTGTTTCCTAGTGCCGGTTTGAAGTTCCTGCAGTGTTCACTGTAAAACCGAGTTGGAGCTAGTACCTCCCCATATATATGTATGGAGTAGAGTTTGCTACTGAAAAGAAACTTTGTGTTCCCAACAAGCTAGGTGAAGGACGGCTTTCACACACACTTATCTCTCAGAACTGAGCACGTGGAGAGACGTTCGTTCATCTAGCACAGATGGAATGGGTTTTAGGAGAAACTTTTACTCTGGTTTCTCAGTCTGTTTCCTAGTGCCGGTTTGAAGTTCCTGCAGTTTTCATTGTGAAACCGAGTTGGGGCTAGTACCTCCCCATATATATGTATGGAGTGGAATTTGCAAGTGAAAAGAAACTTTGTGTTCCCAACAAGCTAGGTGAAGGACGGCTTTCAGACACACTTATCTCTCAGAACTGAGCATGTGGAGAGACGTTCGTTCATCTAGCACAAAGGGAACGGGTAGCAGGAGAAACTTTTACACTGGTCTCTCAGTCTGTTTCCTAGTGCCGGTTTGATGTTCCTGCAGTGTTCACTGTAAAACCGAGTTGGAGCTAGTACCTCCCCATATATATGTATGGAGTAGAGTTTGCTACTGAAAAGAAACTTTGTGTTCCCAACAAGCTAGGTGAAGGACGGCTTTCACACACACTTATCTCTCAGAACTAAGCATGTGGAGAGACGTTCGTTCATCTAGCATAGATGGAACGGTTTGCAGGAGAAACATTTACTCTGGTTTCTCAGTCTGTTTCCTAGTGCCGGTTTGAAGTTCCTGCAGTTTTCACTGTGAAACCGAGTTGGAGCTTGTACCTCCCCATATATATGTATGGAGTGGAGTTTGCAACTGAAAAGAAACTTTGTGTTCCCAACAAGCTAGGTGAAGGACGGCTTTCACACACACTTATCTCTCAGAACTTAGCAAGTGGAGAGACGTTCGTTCATCTAGCACAGATGGAACGGGTTGCAGGAGAAACTTATACTCTGTTTCTCAGTCTGTTTCCTAGTGCCGGTTTGAAGTTCCTGCAGTTTTCACTGTGAAACCGAGATGGAGCTAGTACCTCCCCATATATATGTATGGAGTGGAGTTTGCAACTGAAAAGAAACTTTGTGTTCCCAACAAGCTAGGTGAAGGACGGCTTTCACACACACTTATCTCTCAGAACTGAGCATGTGGAGAGACGTTCGTTCATCTAGCACAAAGGGAACGGGTTGCAGTGGAAACTTTTACTCTGGTTTCTCAGTCTGTTTCCTAGTGCCGGTTTGAAGTTCCTGCAGTTTTCATTGTGAAACCGAGTTGGAGCTAGTACCTCCCCATATATATAGATGGAGTGGAGTTTGCAACTGAATAGAAACTTTGTGTTCACAACAAGCTAGGTTAAGGACGGCTTTCACACACACTTATCTCTCAGAACTGAGCATATGGAGAGACGTTCGTTCATCTAGCACAGATGGAACGGTTTGCAGGAGAAACATTTACTCTGGTTTCTCAGTCTGTTTCCTAGTGCCGGTTTGAAGTTCCTGCAGTTTTCACTGTGAAACCGAGTTGGAGCTAGTACCTCCCCATATATATGTATGGAGTAGAGTTTGCAACTGAAAAGAAACTTTGTGTTCCCAACAAGCTAGGTGAAGGACGGCTTTCACACACACTTATCTCTCAGAACTGAGCATGTGGAGAGACGTTCGTTCATCTAGCACAGATGGAACGGGTTTTAGGAGAAACTTTTACTCTGGTTTCTCAGTCTGTTTCCTAGTGCCGGTTTGAAGTTCCTGCAGTTTTCATTGTGAAACCGAGTTGGAGCTAGTACCTCCCCATATATATAGATGGAGTGGAGTTTGCAACTGAATAGAAACTTTGTGTTCCCAACAAGCTAGGTGAAGGACGGCTTTCACACACACTTATCTCTCAGAACTGAGCATATGGAGAGACGTTCGTTCATCTAGCACAGATGGAACGGTTTGCAGGAGAAACATTTTCTCTGGTTTCTCAGTCTGTTTCCTAGTGCCGGTTTGAAGTTCCTGCAGTTTTCACTGTGAAACCGAGTTGGAGCTTGTACCTCCCCATGTATATGTATGGAGTGGATTTTGCAACTGAAAAGAAACTTTGTGTTCCCAAGAAACTAGGTGAAGGACGGCTATCACACACACTTATCTCTCAGAACTGAGCATGTGGAGAGACGTTCGTTCATCTAGCACAAAGGGAACGGGTAGCAGGAGAAACTTTTACTCTGGTCTCTCAGTCTGTTTCCTAGTGCCGGTTTGAAGTTCCTGCAGTTTTCACTGTGAAACCGAGATGGAGCTATTACCTCCCCATATATATGTATGGAGTGGAATTTGCAACTGAAAAGAAACTTTGTGTTCCCAACAAGCTAGGTTAAGGAAGGCTTTCACACACACTTATCTCTCAGAACTGAGCATGTGGAGAGACGTTCGTTCATCTAGCACAAAGGGAACGGTTTGCAGGGGAAACTTTTACTCTGGTCTCTAAGTCTGTTTCCTAGTGCCGGTTTGAAGTTCCTGCAGTGTTCACTGTGAAACCGAGTTGGAGCTAGTACCTCCCCATATATATGTATGGAGTGGAGTTTGCAAATGAAAAGAATCTTTGTGTTCCCAACAAGCTAGGTGAAGGACGGCTTTCACACACACTGATCTCTCAGAACTGAGCACGTGGAGAGACGTTCGTTCATCTAGCACAGATGGAACGGGTTTTAGGAGAAACTTTTACTCTGGTTTCTCAGTCTGTTTCCTAGTGCCGGTTTGAAGTTCCTGCAGTTTTCATTGTGAAACCGAGTTGGAGCTAGTACCTCCCCATATATATGTATGGAGTGGAATTTGCAAGTGAAAAGAAACTTTGTGTTCCCAACAAGCTAGGTGAAGGACGGATTTCACACACACTTATCTCTCAGAACTGAGCATGTGGAGAGACGTTCGTTCATCTAGCACAAAGGGAACGGGTAGCAGGAGAAACTTTTACTCTGGTCTCTCAGTCTGTTTCCTAGTGCCGGTTTGAAGTTCCTGCAGTGTTCACTGTAAAACCGAGTGGGAGCTAGTACCTCCCCATATATATGTATGGAGTAGAGTTTGCTACTGAAAAGAAACTTTGTGTTCCCAACAAGCTAGGTGAAGGACGGCTTTCACACACACTTATCTCTCAGAACTAAGCATGTGGAGAGACGTTCGTTCATCTAGCATAGATGGAACGGTTTGCAGGAGAAACATTTACTCTGGTTTCTCAGTCTGTTTCCTAGTGCCGGTTTGAAGTTCCTGCAGTTTTCACTGTGAAACCGAGTTGGAGCTTGTACCTCCCCATATATATGTATGGAGTGGAGTTTGCAACTGAAAAGAAACTTTGTGTTCCCAACAAGCTAGTTGAAGGACGGCTTTCACACACACTTATCTCTCAGAACATAGCAAGTGGAGAGACGTTCGTTCATCTAGCACAGATGGAACGGGTTGCAGGAGAAAGTTATACTCTGTTTCTCAGTCTGTTTCCTAGTGCCGGTTTGAAGTTCCTGCAGTTTTCACTGTGAAACCGAGATGGAGCTAGTACCTCCCCATATATATGTATGGAGTGGAGTTTGCAACTGAAAAGAAACTTTGTGTTCCCAACAAGCTAGGTGAAGGACGGCTTTCACACACACTTTTCTCTCAGAACTGAGCATGTGGAGAGACGTTCGTTCATCTAGCACAAAGGGAACGGGTTGCAGTGGAAACTTTTACTCTGGTTTCTCAGTCTGTTTCCTAGTGCCGGTTTGAAGTTCCTGCAGTTTTCATTGTGAAACCGAGTTGGAGCTTGTACCTCCCCATGTATATGTATGGAGTGGATTTTGCAACTGAAAAGAAACTTTGTGTTCCCAACAAACTAGGTGAAGGACGGCTTTCACACACACTTATCTCTCAGAACTGAGCATGTGGAGAGACGTTCGTTCATCTAGCACAAAGGGAACGGGTAGCAGGAGAAACTTTTACTCTGGTCTCTCAGTCTGTTTCCTAGTGCCGGTTTGAAGTTCCTGCAGTGTTCACTGTAAAACCGAGTTGGAGCTAGTACCTCCCCATATATATGTATGGATTAGAGTTTGCAACTGAAAAGAAACTTTGTGTTCCCAACAAGCTAGGTGAAGGACGGCTTTCACACACACTTATCTCTCAGAACTGAGTATGTGGAGAGACGTTCGTTCATCTAGCACAGATGGAACGGGTTTTAGGAGAAACTTTTACTCTGGTTTCTCAGTCTGTTTCCTAGTGCCGGTTTGAAGTTCCTGCAGTTTTCATTGTGAAACCGAGTTGGAGCTAGTACCTCCCCATATATATAGATGGAGTGGAGTTTGCAACTGAATAGAAACTTTGTGTTCCCAACAAGCTAGGTTAAGGACGGCTTTCACACACACTTATCTCTCAGAACTGAGCATATGGAGAGACGTTCGTTCATCTAGCACAGATGGAACGGTTTGCAGGAGAAACATTTTCTCTGGTTTCTCAGTCTGTTTCCTAGTGCCGGTTTGAAGTTCCTGCAGTTTTCACTGTGAAATCGAGTTGGAGCTTGTACCTCCCCATGTATATGTATGGAGTGGATTTTGCAACTGAAAAGAAACTTTGTGTTCCCAACAAACTAGGTGAAGGACGGCTTTCACACACACTTATCTCTCAGAACTGAGCATGTGGAGAGACGTTCGTTCATCTAGCACAAAGGGAACGGGTAGCAGGAGAAACTTTTACTCTGGTCTCTCAGTCTGTTTCCTAGTGCCGGTTTGAAGTTCCTGCAGTGTTCACTGTAAAACCGAGTTGGAGCTAGTACCTCCCCATATATATGTATGGAGTAGAGTTTGCTACTGAAAAGAAACTTTGTGTTCCCAACAAGCTAGGTGAAGGACGGCTTTCACACACACTTATCTCTCAGAACTGAGCACGTGGAGAGACGTTCGTTCATCTAGCACAGATGGAATGGGTTTTAGGAGAAACTTTTACTCTGGTTTCTCAGTCTGTTTCCTAGTGCCGGTTTGAAGTTCCTGCAATTTTCATTTTGAAACCGAGTTGGAGCTAGTACCTCCCCATATATATGTATGGAGTGGAATTTGCAAGTGAAAAGAAACTTTGTGTTCCCAACAAGCTAGGTGAAGGACGGCTTTCAGACACACTTATCTCTCAGAACTGAGCATGTGGAGAGACGTTCGTTCATCTAGCACAAAGGGAACGGGTAGCAGGAGAAACTTTTACACTGGTCTCTCAGTCTGTTTCCTAGTGCCGGTTTGATGTTCCTGCAGTGTTCACTGTAAAACCGAGTTGGAGCTAGTACCTCCCCATATATATGTATGGAGTAGAGTTTGCTACTGAAAAGAAACTTTGTGTTCCCAACAAGCTAGGTGAAGGACGGCTTTCACACACACTTATCTCTCAGAACTAAGCATGTGGAGAGACGTTCGTTCATCTAGCATAGATGGAACGGTTTGCAGGAGAAACATTTACTCTGGTTTCTCAGTCTGTTTCCTAGTGCCGGTTTGAAGTTCCTGCAGTTTTCACTGTGAAACCGAGTTGGAGCTTGTACCTCCCCATATATATGTATGGAGTGGAGTTTGCAACTGAAAAGAAACTTTGTGTTCCCAACAAGCTAGGTGAAGGACGGCTTTCACACACACTTATCTCTCAGAACTTAGCAAGTGGAGAGACGTTCGTTCATCTAGCACAGATGGAACGGGTTGCAGGAGAAACTTATACTCTGTTTCTCAGTCTGTTTCCTAGTGCCGGTTTGAAGTTCCTGCAGTTTTCACTGTGAAACCGAGATGGAGCTAGTACCTCCCCATATATATGTATGGAGTGGAGTTTGCAACTGAAAAGAAACTTTGTGTTCCCAACAAGCTAGGTGAAGGACGGCTTTCACACACACTTATCTCTCAGAACTGAGCATGTGGAGAGACGTTCGTTCATCTAGCACAAAGGGAACGGGTTGCAGTGGAAACTTTTACTCTGGTTTCTCAGTCTGTTTCCTAGTGCCGGTTTGAAGTTCCTGCAGTTTTCATTGTGAAACCGAGTTGGAGCTAGTACCTCCCCATATATATAGATGGAGTGGAGTTTGCAACTGAATAGAAACTTTGTGTTCACAACAAGCTAGGTTAAGGACGGCTTTCACACACACTTATCTCTCAGAACTGAGCATATGGAGAGACGTTCGTTCATCTAGCACAGATGGAACGGTTTGCAGGAGAAACATTTACTCTGGTTTCTCAGTCTGTTTCCTAGTGCCGGTTTGAAGTTCCTGCAGTTTTCACTGTGAAACCGAGTTGGAGCTAGTACCTCCCCATATATATGTATGGATTAGAGTTTGCAACTGAAAAGAAACTTTGTGTTCCCAACAAGCTAGGTGAAGGACGGCTTTCACACACACTTATCTCTCAGAACTGAGCATGTGGAGAGACGTTCGTTCATCTAGCACAGATGGAACGGGTTTTAGGAGAAACTTTTACTCTGGTTTCTCAGTCTGTTTCCTAGTGCCGGTTTGAAGTTCCTGCAGTTTTCATTGTGAAACCGAGTTGGAGCTAGTACCTCCCCATATATATAGATGGAGTGGAGTTTGCAACTGAATAGAAACTTTGTGTTCCCAACAAGCTAGGTGAAGGACGGCTTTCACACACACTTATCTCTCAGAACTGAGCATATGGAGAGACGTTCTTTCATCTAGCACAGATGGAACGTTTTGCAGGAGAAACATTTTCTCTGGTTTCTCAGTCTGTTTCCTAGTGCCGTTTTGAAGTTCCTGCAGTTTTCACTGTGAAACCGAGTTGGAGCTTGTACCTCCCCATGTATATGTATGGAGTGGATTTTGCAACTGAAAAGAAACTTTGTGTTCCCAACAAACTAGGTGAAGGACGGCTTTCACACACACTTATCTCTCAGAACTGAGCATGTGGAGAGACGTTCGTTCATCTAGCACAAAGGGAACGGGTAGCAGGAGAAACTTTTACTCTGGTCTCTCAGTCTGTTTCCTAGTGCCGGTTTGAAGTTCCTGCAGTGTTCACTGTAAAACCGAGTTGGAGCTAGTACCTCCCCATATATATGTATGGAGTAGAGTTTGCTACTGAAAAGAAACTTTGTGTTCCCAACAAGCTAGGTGAAGGACGGCTTTCACACACACTTATCTCTCAGAACTGAGCACGTGGAGAGACGTTCGTTCATCTAGCACAGATGGAATGGGTTTTAGGAGAAACTTTTACTCTGGTTTCTCAGTCTGTTTCCTAGTGCCGGTTTGAAGTTCCTGCAGTTTTCATTGTGAAACCGAGTTGGGGCTAGTACCTCCCCATATATATGTATGGAGTGGAATTTGCAAGTGAAAAGAAACTTTGTGTTCCCAACAAGCTAGGTGAAGGACGGCTTTCAGACACACTTATCTCTCAGAACTGAGCATGTGGAGAGACGTTCGTTCATCTAGCACAAAGGGAACGGGTAGCAGGAGAAACTTTTACACTGGTCTCTCAGTCTGTTTCCTAGTGCCGGTTTGATGTTCCTGCAGTGTTCACTGTAAAACCGAGTTGGAGCTAGTACCTCCCCATATATATGTATGGAGTAGAGTTTGCTACTGAAAAGAAACTTTGTGTTCCCAACAAGCTAGGTGAAGGACGGCTTTCACACACACTTATCTCTCAGAACTAAGCATGTGGAGAGACGTTCGTTCATCTAGCATAGATGGAACGGTTTGCAGGAGAAACATTTACTCTGGTTTCTCAGTCTGTTTCCTAGTGCCGGTTTGAAGTTCCTGCAGTTTTCACTGTGAAACCGAGTTGGAGCTTGTACCTCCCCATATATATGTATGGAGTGGAGTTTGCAACTGAAAAGAAACTTTGTGTTCCCAACAAGCTAGGTGAAGGACGGCTTTCACACACACTTATCTCTCAGAACTTAGCAAGTGGAGAGACGTTCGTTCATCTAGCACAGATGGAACGGGTTGCAGGAGAAACTTATACTCTGTTTCTCAGTCTGTTTCCTAGTGCCGGTTTGAAGTTCCTGCAGTTTTCACTGTGAAACCGAGATGGAGCTAGTACCTCCCCATATATATGTATGGAGTGGAGTTTGCAACTGAAAAGAAACTTTGTGTTCCCAACAAGCTAGGTGAAGGACGGCTTTCACACACACTTATCTCTCAGAACTGAGCATGTGGAGAGACGTTCGTTCATCTAGCACAAAGGGAACGGGTTGCAGTGGAAACTTTTACTCTGGTTTCTCAGTCTGTTTCCTAGTGCCGGTTTGAAGTTCCTGCAGTTTTCATTGTGAAACCGAGTTGGAGCTAGTACCTCCCCATATATATAGATGGAGTGGAGTTTGCAACTGAATAGAAACTTTGTGTTCACAACAAGCTAGGTTAAGGACGGCTTTCACACACACTTATCTCTCAGAACTGAGCATATGGAGAGACGTTCGTTCATCTAGCACAGATGGAACGGTTTGCAGGAGAAACATTTACTCTGGTTTCTCAGTCTGTTTCCTAGTGCCGGTTTGAAGTTCCTGCAGTTTTCACTGTGAAACCGAGTTGGAGCTAGTACCTCCCCATATATATGTATGGAGTAGAGTTTGCAACTGAAAAGAAACTTTGTGTTCCCAACAAGCTAGGTGAAGGACGGCTTTCACACACACTTATCTCTCAGAACTGAGCATGTGGAGAGACGTTCGTTCATCTAGCACAGATGGAACGGGTTTTAGGAGAAACTTTTACTCTGGTTTCTCAGTCTGTTTCCTAGTGCCGGTTTGAAGTTCCTGCAGTTTTCATTGTGAAACCGAGTTGGAGCTAGTACCTCCCCATATATATAGATGGAGTGGAGTTTGCAACTGAATAGAAACTTTGTGTTCCCAACAAGCTAGGTGAAGGACGGCTTTCACACACAATTATCTCTCAGAACTGAGCATATGGAGAGACGTTCGTTCATCTAGCACAGATGGAACGGTTTGCAGGAGAAACATTTTCTCTGGTTTCTCAGTCTGTTTCCTAGTGCCGGTTTGAAGTTCCTGCAGTTTTCACTGTGAAACCGAGTTGGAGCTTGTACCTCCCCATGTATATGTATGGAGTGGATTTTGCAACTGAAAAGAAACTTTGTGTTCCCAAGAAACTAGGTGAAGGACGGCTTTCACACACACTTATCTCTCAGAACTGAGCATGTGGAGAGACGTTCGTTCATCTAGCACAAAGGGAACGGGTAGCAGGAGAAACTTTTACTCTGGTCTCTCAGTCTGTTTCCTAGTGCCGGTTTGAAGTTCCTGCAGTGTTCACTGTAAAACCGAGTTGGAGCTAGTACCTCCCCATATATATGTATGGAGTAGAGTTTGCTACTGAAAAGAAACTTTGTGTTCCCAACAAGCTAGGTGAAGGACGGCTTTCACACACACATATCTCTCAGAACTGAGCACGTGGAGAGACGTTCGTTCATCTAGCACAGATGGAATGGGTTTTAGGAGAAACTTTTACTCTGGTTTCTCAGTCTGTTTCCTAGTGCCGGTTTGAAGTTCCTGCAGTTTTCATTGTGAAACCGAGTTGGAGCTAGTACCTCCCCATATATATGTATGGAGTGGAATTTGCAAGTGAAAAGAAACTTTGTGTTCCCAACAAGCTAGGTGAAGGACGGCTTTCAGACACACTTATCTCTCAGAACTGAGCATGTGGAGAGACGTTCGTTCATCTAGCACAAAGGGAACGGGTAGCAGGAGAAACTTTTACACTGGTCTCTCAGTCTGTTTCCTAGTGCCGGTTTGATGTTCCTGCAGTGTTCACTGTAAAACCGAGTTGGAGCTAGTACCTCCCCATATATATGTATGGAGTAGAGTTTGCTACTGAAAAGAAACTTTGTGTTCCCAACAAGCTAGGTGAAGGACGGCTTTCACACACACTTATCTCTCAGAACTAAGCATGTGGAGAGACGTTCGTTCATCTAGCATAGATGGAACGGTTTGCAGGAGAAACATTTACTCTGGTTTCTCAGTCTGTTTCCTAGTGCCGGTTTGAAGTTCCTGCAGTTTTCACTGTGAAACCGAGTTGGAGCTTGTACCTCCCCATATATATGTATGGAGTGGAGTTTGCAACTGAAAAGAAACTTTGTGTTCCCAACAAGCTAGGTGAAGGACGGCTTTCACACACACTTATCTCTCAGAACTTAGCAAGTGGAGAGACGTTCGTTCATCTAGCACAGATGGAACGGGTTGCAGGAGAAACTTATACTCTGTTTCTCAGTCTGTTTCCTAGTGCCGGTTTGAAGTTCCTGCAGTTTTCACTGTGAAACCGAGATGGAGCTAGTACCTCCCCATATATATGTATGGAGTGGAGTTTGCAACTGAAAAGAAACTTTGTGTTCCCAACAAGCTAGGTGAAGGACGGCTTTCACACACACTTATCTCTCAGAACTGAGCATGTGGAGAGACGTTCGTTCATCTAGCACAAAGGGAACGGGTTGCAGTGGAAACTTTTACTCTGGTTTCTCAGTCTGTTTCCTAGTGCCGGTTTGAAGTTCCTGCAGTTTTCATTGTGAAACCGAGTTGGAGCTAGTACCTCCCCATATATATAGATGGAGTGGAGTTTGCAACTGAATAGAAACTTTGTGTTCACAACAAGCTAGGTTAAGGACGGCTTTCACACACACTTATCTCTCAGAACTGAGCATATGGAGAGACGTTCGTTCATCTAGCACAGATGGAACGGTTTGCAGGAGAAACATTTACTCTGGTTTCTCAGTCTGTTTCCTAGTGCCGGTTTGAAGTTCCTGCAGTTTTCATTGTGAAACCGAGTTGGAGCTAGTACCTCCCCATATATATGTATGGAGTGGAATTTGCAAGTGAAAAGAAACTTTGTGTTCCCAACAAGCTAGGTGAAGGACGGCTTTCAGACACACTTATCTCTCAGAACTGAGCATGTGGAGAGACTTTCGTTCATCTAGCACAAAGGGAACGGGTAGCAGGAGAAACTTTTACACTGGTCTCTCAGTCTGTTTCCTAGTGCCGGTTTGATGTTCCTGCAGTGTTCACTGTAAAACCGAGTTGGAGCTAGTACCTCCCCATATATATGTATGGAGTAGAGTTTGCTACTGAAAAGAAACTTTGTGTTCCCAACAAGCTAGGTGAAGGACGGCTTTCACACACACTTATCTCTCAGAACTAAGCATGTGGAGAGACGTTCGTTCATCTAGCATAGATGGAACGGTTTGCAGGAGAAACATTTACTCTGGTTTCTCAGTCTGTTTCCTAGTGCCGGTTTGAAGTTCCTGCAGTTTTCACTGTGAAACCGAGTTGGAGCTTGTACCTCCCCATATATATGTATTGAGTGGAGTTTGCAACTGAAAAGAAACTTTGTGTTCCCAACAAGCTAGGTGAAGGACGGCTTTCACACACACTTATCTCTCAGAACTTAGCAAGTGGAGAGACGTTCGTTCATCTAGCACAGATGGAACGGGTTGCAGGAGAAACTTATACTCTGTTTATCAGTCTGTTTCCTAGTGCCGGTTTGAAGTTCCTGCAGTTTTCACTGTGAAACCGAGATGGAGCTAGTACCTCCCCATATATATGTATGGAGTGGAGTTTGCAACTGAAAAGAAACTTTGTGTTCCCAACAAGCTAGGTGAAGGACGGCTTTCACACACACTTATCTCTCAGAACTGAGCATGTGGAGAGACGTTCGTTCATCTAGCACAAAGGGAACGGGTTGCAGTGGAAACTTTTACTCTGGTTTCTCAGTCTGTTTCCTAGTGCCGGTTTGAAGTTCCTGCAGTTTTCATTGTGAAACCGAGTTGGAGCTAGTACCTCCCCATATATATAGATGGAGTGGAGTTTGCAACTGAATAGAAACTTTGTGTTCACAACAAGCTAGGTTAAGGACGGCTTTCACACACACTTATCTCTCAGAACTGAGCATATGGAGAGACGTTCGTTCATCTAGCACAGATGGAACGGTTTGCAGGAGAAACATTTACTCTGGTTTCTCAGTCTGTTTCCTAGTGCCGGTTTGAAGTTCCTGCAGTTTTCACTGTGAAACCGAGTTGGAGCTAGTACCTCCCCATATATATGTATGGAGTAGAGTTTGCAACTGAAAAGAAACTTTGTGTTCCCAACAAGCTAGGTGAAGGACGGCTTTCACACACACTTATCTCTCAGAACTGAGCATGTGGAGAGACGTTCGTTCATCTAGCACAGATGGAACGGGTTTTAGGAGAAACTTTTACTCTGGATTCTCAGTCTGTTTCCTAGTGCCGGTTTGAAGTTCCTGCAGTTTTCATTGTGAAACCGAGTTGGAGCTAGTACCTCCCCATATATATGTATGGAGTAGAGTTTGCAACTGAAAAGAAACTTTGTGTTCCCAACAAGCTAGGTGAAGGACGGCTTTCACACACACTTATCTCTCAGAACTGAGCATGTGGAGAGACGTTCGTTCATCTAGCACAAAGGGAACGGGTAGCAGGAGAAACTTATACTCTGGTTTCTCAGTCTGTTTCCTAGTGCCGGGTTGAAGTTCCTGCAGTTTTCACTGTAAAACCGAGTTGGAGCTATTACCTCACCATATATATGTATGGAGTGGAGTTTGCAACTGAAAAGAAACTTTGTGTTGCCAACAAGCTAGGTGAAGGACGGCTTTCACACACACTTATCTCTCAGAACTAAGCATGTGGAGAGACGTTCGTTCATCTAGCACAGATGGAAAGGGTTTTAGGAGGAACTTTTACTCTGGTTTCTCAGTCTGTTTCCTAGTGCCGGTTTGAAGTTCCTGCAGTTTTCATTGTGAAACCGAGTTGGAGCTAGTACCTCCCCATATTTATGGATGGAGTGGAGTTTGCAACTGAAAACAAACTTTGTGTTCCCAACAAGCTAGGTTAAGGACGGCTTTCACACACACTTATCTCTCAGAACTGAGCAAATGGAGAGACGTTCGTTCATCTAGCACAGATGGAACGGTTTGCAGGAGAAACTTTTACTCTGGTCTCTCAGTCTGTTTCCTAGTGCCGGTTTGAAGTTCCTGCAGTGTTCTCTGTGAAACCGAGTTGGAGCTAGTACCTCCCCATATATATGTATGGAGTGGAGTTTGCAACTGAAAAGAAACTTTGTGTTCCCAACAAGCTAGGTGAAGGACGGCTTTCACACACACTTATCTCTCAGAACTGAGCATGTGGAGAGACGTTCGTTCATCTAGCACAGATGGAACGGGTTTTAGGAGAAACTTTTACTCTGGTTTCTCAGTCTGTTTCCTAGTGCCGGTTTGAAGTTCCTGCAGTTTTCATTGTGAAACCGAGTTGGAGCTAGTACCTCCCCATATATATGTATGGAGTGGAATTTGCAACTGAAAAGAAACTTTGTGTTCCCAACAAGCTAGGTGAAGGACGGCTTTCACACACACTTATCTCTCAGAACTAAGCATGTGGAGAGACTTTCGTTCATGTAGCACAAAGGGAACGGGTTGCAGGAGAAACTTTTACTCTGGTTTCTCAGTCTGTTTCCTAGTGCCGGTTTGAAGTTCCTGCAGTTTTCACTGTAAAACCGAGATGGAGCTAGTACCTCCCCATATATATGTATGGAGTGGAGTTTGCAACTGAAAAGAATCTTTGTGTTCCCAACAAGCTAGGTGAAGGACGGGTTTCACACACACTTATCTCTCAGAACTGAGCAAGTGGAGAGACGTTCGTTCATCTAGCACAGATGGAACGGGTTGCAGGAGAAACTTATACTCTGTTTCTCAGTCTGTTTCCTAGTGCCGGTTTGAAGTTCCTGCAGTTTTCACTGTGAAACCGAGATGGAGCTAGTACCTCCCCATATATATGTATGGATTGGAATTTGCAACTGAAAAGAAACTTTGTGTTCCCAACAAGCTAGGTGAAGGACGGCTTTCACACACACTTATCTCTCAGAACTGAGCATGTGGAGAGACGTTCGTTCACCTAGCACAAAGGGAACGGTTTGCAGGGGAAACTTTTACTCTGGGCTCTCAGTCTGTTTCCTAGTGCCGGTTTGAAGTTCCTGCAGTTTTCATTGTGAAACCGAGTTGGAGCTAGTACCTCCCCATATATATGTATGGAGTGGAGTTTGCAACTGAAAAGAATCTTTGTGTTCCCAACAAGATAGGTGAAGGACGGCTTCCACACACACTTATCTCTCAGAACTGAGCATGTGGAGAGACGTTCGTTCATCTAGCACAAAGGGAACGGGTAGCAGGAGAAACTTTTACTCTGGTTTCTCAGTCTGTTTCCTAGTGCCGGTTTGAAGTTCCTGCAGTGTTCACTGTAAAACGGAGTTGGAGCTAGTACCTCCCCATATATATGTATGGAGTAGAGTTTGCAACTGAAAAGAAACTTTGTGTTCCCAACAAGCTAGGTGAAGGACGGCTTTCACACACACTTATCTCTCAGAACTAAGCATGTGGAGAGACGTTCGTTCATCTAGCACAGATGGAACGGGTTTTAGGAGAAACTTTTACTCTGGTTTCTCAGTCTGTTTCCTAGTGCCGGTTTGAAGTTCCTGCAGTTTTCATTGTGAAACCGAGTTGGAGCTAGTACCTCCCCATATATATAGATGGAGTGGAGTTTGCAACTGAAAAGAAACTTTGTGTTCCCAACAAGCTAGGTTAAGGACGGCTTTCACACACACTTATCTCTCAGAACTGAGCATATGGAGAGACGTTCGTTCATCTAGCACAGATGGAACGGTTTGCAGGAGAAACATTTACTCTGGATTCTCAGTCTGTTTCCTAGTGCCGGTTTGAAGTTCCTGCAGTTTTCACTGTGAAACCGAGTTGGAGCTAGTACCTCCCCATATATATGTATGGAGTAGAGTTTGCAACTGAAAAGAAACTTTGTGTTCCCAACAAGCTAGGTGAAGGACGGCTTTCACACACACTTATCTCTCAGAACTGAGCATGTGGAGAGACGTTCGTTCATCTAGCACAGATGGAACGGGTTTTAGGAGAAACTTTTACTCTGGTTTCTCAGTCTGTTTCCTAGTGCCGGTTTGAAGTTCCTGCAGTTTTCATTGTGAAACCGAGTTGGAGCTAGTACCTCCCCATATATATGTATGGAGTGGAATTTGCAAGTGAAAAGAAACTTTGTGTTCCCAACAAGCTAGGTGAAGGACGGCTTTCACACACACTTATCTCTCAGAACTGAGCATGTGGAGAGACGTTCGTTCATCTAGCACAAAGGGAACGGGTAGCAGGAGTAACTTTTACTCTGGTCTCTCAGTCTGTTTCCTAGTGCCGGTTTGAAGTTCCTGCAGTGTTCACTGTAAAACCGAGTTGGAGCTAGTACCTCCCCATATATATGTATGGAGTAGAGTTTGCTACTGAAAAGAAACTTTGTGTTCCCAACAAGCTAGGTGAAGGACGGCTTTCACACACACTTATCTCTCAGAACTAAGCATGTGGAGAGACGTTCGTTCATCTAGCATAGATGGAACGGTTTGCAGGAGAAACATTTACTCTGGTTTCTCAGTCTGTTTCCTAGTGCCGGTTTGAAGTTCCTGCAGTTTTCACTGTGAAACCGATTTGGAGCTTGTACCTCCCCATATATATGTATGGAGTGGAGTTTGCAACTGAAAAGAAACTTTGTGTTCCCAACAAGCTAGGTGAAGGACGGCTTTCACACACACTTATCTCTCAGAACTTAGCAAGTGGAGAGACGTTCGTTCATCTAGCACAGATGGAACGGGTTGCAGGAGAAACTTATACTCTGTTTCTCAGTCTGTTTCCTAGTGCCGGTTTGAAGTTCCTGCAGTTTTCACTGTGAAACCGAGATGGAGCTAGTACCTCCCCATATATATGTATGGAGTGGAGTTTGCAACTGAAAAGAAACTTTGTGTTCCCAACAAGCTAGGTGAAGGACGGCTTTCACACACACTTATCTCTCAGAATTGAGCATGTGGAGAGACGTTCGTTCATCTAGCACAAAGGGAACGGGTTGCAGGGGAAACTTTTACTCTGGTTTCTCAGTCTGTTTCCTAGTGCCGGTTTGAAGTTCCTGCAGTTTTCATTGTGAAACCGAGTTGGAGCTTGTACCTCCCCATGTATATGTATGGAGTGGATTTTGCAACTGAAAAGAACTTTGTGTTCCCCACAAACTAGGTGAAGGACGGCTTTCACACACACTTATCTCTCAGAACTGAGCATGTGGAGAGACGTTCGTTCATCTAGCACAAAGGGAACGGGTAGCAGGAGAATCTTTTACTCTGGTCTCTCAGTCAGTTTCCTAGTGCCGGTTTGAAGTTCCTGCAGTGTTCACTGTAAAACCGAGTTGGAGCTAGTACCTCCCCATATATATGTATGGATTAGAGTTTGCAACTGAAAAGAAACTTTGTGTTCCCAACAAGCTAGTTGAAGGACGGCTTTCACACACACTTATCTCTCAGAACTAAGCATGTGGAGAGACGTTCGTTCATGTAGCACAAAGGGAACGGGTTGCAGGATAAACTTTTACTCTGGTTTCTCAGTCTGTTTCCTAGTGCCGGTTTGAAGTTCCTGCAGTTTTCACTGTAAAACCGAGTTGGAGCTAGTACCTCCCCATATATATGTATGGAGTGGAGTTTGCAACTGAAAATAAACTTTGTGTTCCCAACAAGCTAGGTGAAGGACGGCTTTCATACACACTTATCTCTCAGAACTGAGCAAGTGGAGAGACGTTCGTTCATCTAGCACAGATGGAACGGGTTGCAGGAGAAACTTATACTCTGTTTCTCAGTCTGTTTCCTAGTGCCGGTTAGAAGTTCCTGCAGTTTTCACTGTGAAACCGAGATGGAGCTAGTACCTCCCCATATATATGTATGGATTGGAATTTGCAACTGAAAAGAAACTTTGTGTTCCCAACAAGGTAGGTGAAGGACGGCTTTCACACACACTTATCTCTCAGAACTGAGCATGTGGAGAGACGTTCGTTCATCTAGCACAAAGGGAACGGGTTGCAGGGGAAACTTTTACTCTGGTCTCTCAGTCTGTTTCCTAGTGCCGGTTTGAAGTTCCTGCAGTTTTCATTGTGAAACCGAGTTGGAGCTAGTACCTCCCCATATATATGTATGGAGTGGAGTTTGCAACTGAAAAGAATCTTTGTGTTCCCAACAAGATAGTTGAAGGACGGCTTCCACACACACTTATCTCTCAGAACTGAGCATGTGGAGAGACGTTCGTTCATCTAGCACAAATGGAACGGGTAGCAGGAGAAACTTTTACTCTGGTTTCTCAGTCTGTTTCCTAGTGCCGGTTTGAAGTTCCTGCAGTGTTCACTGTAAAACGGAGTTGGAGCTAGTACCTCCCCATATATATGTATGGAGTAGAGTTTGCAACTGAAAAGAAACTTTGTGTTCCCAACAAGCTAGGTGAAGGACGGCTTTCACACACACTTATCTCTCAGAACTAAGCATGTGGAGAGACGTTCGTTCATCTAGCACAGATGGAACGGGTTTTAGGAGAAACTTTTACTCTGGTTTCTCAGTCTGTTTCCTAGTGCCGGTTTGAAATTCCTGCAGTTTTCATTGTGAAACCGAGTTGGAGCTAGTACCTCCCCATATATATAGATGGAGTGGAGTTTGCAACTAAAAGAAACTTTGTGTTCCCAACAAGCTAGGTTAAGGACGGCTTTCACACACACTTATCTCTCAGAACTGAGCATGTGGAGAGACGTTCGTTCATCTAGCACAGATGGAACGGTTTGCAGGAGAAACATTTACTCTGGTTTCTCAGTCTGTTTCCTAGTGCCGGTTTGAAGTTCCTGCAGTTTTCACTGTGAAACCGAGATGGAGCTAGTACCTCCCCATATATATGTATGGAGTAGAGTTTGCAACTGAAAAGAAACTTTGTGTTCCCAACAAGCTATGTGAAGGACGGCTTTCACACACACTTATCTCTCAGAACTGAGCATGTGGAGAGACGTTCGTTCATCTAGCAGAGATGGAACGGGTTTTAGGAGAAACTTTTACTCTGGTTTCTCAGTCTGTTTCCTAGTGCCGGTTTGAAGTTCCTGCAGTTTTCATTGTGAAACCGAGTTGGAGCTAGTACCTCCCCATATATATGTATGGAGTGGAATTTGAAAGTGAAAAGAAACTTTGTGTTCCCAACAAGCTAGGTGAAGGACGGCTTTCACACACACTTATCTCTCAGAACTGAGCATGTGGAGAGACGTTCGTTCATCTAGCACAAAGGGAACGGGTAGCAGGAGAAACTTTTACTCTGGTCTCTCAGTCTGTTTCCTAGTGCCGGTTTGAAGTTCCTGCAGTGTTCACTGTAAAACCGAGTTGGAGCTAGTACCTCCCCATATATATGTATGGAGAAGAGTTTGCTACTGAAAAGAAACTTTGTGTTCCCAACAAGCTAGGTGAAGGACGGCTTTCACACACACTTATCTCTCAGAACTAAGCATGTGGAGAGACGTTCGTTCATCTAGCATAGATGGAACGGTTTGCAGGAGAAACATTTACTCTGGTTTCTCAGTCTGTTTCCTAGTGCCGGTTTGAAGTTCCTGCAGTTTTCACTGTGAAACCGAGTTGGAGCTTGTACCTCCCCATATATATGTATGGAGTGGAGTTTGCAACTGAAAAGAAACTTTGTGTTCCCAACAAGCTAGGTGAAGGACGGCTTTCACACACACTTATCTCTCAGAACTTAGCAAGTGGAGAGACGTTCGTTCATCTAGCACAGATGGAACGGGTTGCAGGAGAAACTTATACTCTGTTTCTCAGTCTGTTTCCTAGTGCCGGTTTGAAGTTCCTGCAGTTTTCACTGTGAAACCGAGATGGAGCTAGTACCTCACCATATATATGTATGGAGTGGAGTTTGCAACTGAAAAGAAACTTTGTGTTCCCAACAAGCTAGGTGAAGGACGGCTTTCACACACACTTATCTCTCAGAACTGAGCATGTGGAGAGACGTTCGTTCATCTAGCACAAAGGGAACGGGTTGCAGGGGAAACTTTTACTCTGGTTTCTCAGTCTGTTTCCTAGTGCCGGTTTGAAGTTCCTGCAGTTTTCACTGTGAAACCGAGTTGGAGCTTGTACCTCCCCATGTATATGTATGGAGTGGATTTTGCAACTGAAAAGAAACTTTGTGTTCCCAACAAACTAGGTGAAGGACGGCTTTCACACACACTTATCTCTCAGAACTGAGCATGTGGAGAGACGTTCGTTCATCTAGCACAAAGGGAACGGGTAGCAGGAGAAACTTTTACTCTGGTCTCTCAGTCTGTTTCCTAGTGCCGGTTTGAAGTTCCTGCAGTGTTCACTGTAAAACCGAGTTGGAGCTAGTACCTCCCCATATATATGTATGGATTAGAGTTTGCAACTGAAAAGAAACTTTGTGTTCCCAACAAGCTAGGTGAAGGACGGCTTTCACACACACTTATCTCTCAGAACTGAGTATGTGGAGAGACGTTCGTTCATCTAGCACAGATGGAACGGGTTTTAGGAGAAACTTTTACTCTGGTTTCTCAGTCTGTTTCCTAGTGCCGGTTTGAAGTTCCTGCAGTTTTCATTGTGAAACCGAGTTGGAGCTAGTACCTCCCCATATATATAGACGGAGTGGAGTTTGCAACTGAATAGAAACTTTGTGTTCCCAACAAGCTAGGTTAAGGACGGCTTTCACACACACTTATCTCTCAGAACTGAGCATATGGAGAGACGTTCGTTCATCTAGCACAGATGGAACTGTTTGCAGGAGAAACATTTACTCTGGTTTCTCAGTCTGTTTCCTAGTGCCGGTTTGAAGTTCCTGCAGTTTTCACTGTGAAACCGAGTTGGAGCTAGTACCTCCCCATATATATGTATGGAGTAGAGTTTGCAACTGAAAAGAAACTTTGTGTTCCCAACAAGCTAGGTGAAGGACGGCTTTCACACACACTTATCTCTCAGAACTGAGCATGTGGAGAGACGTTCGTTCATCTAGCACAGATGGAACGGGTTTTAGGAGAAACTTTTACTCTGGTTTCTCAGTCTGTTTCCTAGTGCCGGTTTGAAGTTCCTGCAGTTTTCATTGTGAAACAGAGTTGGAGCTAGTACCTCCCCATATTTATGGATGGAGTGGAGTTTGCAACTGAAAACAAATTTTGTGTTCCCAACAAGCTAGGTTAAGGACGGCTTTCACACACACTTATCCCTCAGAACTGAGCAAATGGAGAGACGTTCGTTCATCTAGCACAGATGGAACGGTTTGCAGGAGAAACTTTTACTCTGGTCTCTCAGTCTGTTTCCTAGTGCCGGTTTGAAGTTCCTGCAGTGTTCTCTGTGAAACCGAGTTGGAGCTAGTACCTCCCCATATATATGTATGGAGTGGAGTTTGCAACTGAAAAGAAACTTTGTGTTCCCAACAAGCTAGGTGAAGGACGGCTTTCACACACACTTATCTCTCAGAACTGAGCATGTGGAGAGACGTTCGATCATCTAGCACAAAGGGAACGGGTTGCAGGAGAAACTTATTCTCTGGTTTCTCAGTCTGTTTCCTAGTGCCGGGTTGAAGTTCCTGCAGTTTTCACTGTAAAACCGAGTTGGAGCTAGTACCTCCCCATATATAGGTATGGAGTGGAGTTTGCAACTGAAAAGAAACTTTGTGTTCCCAACAAGCTAGGTGAAGGATGGCTTTCACACACACTTATCTCTCAGAACTAAGCATGTGGAGAGACGTTCGTTCATCTAGCACAGATGGAACGGGTGTTAGGAGAAACTTTTACTCTGGTTTCTCAGTCTGTTTCCTAGTGCCGGTTTGAAGTTCCTGCAGTTTTCACTGTGAAACCGAGATGGAGCTAGTACCTCCCCATATATATGTATGGAGTAGAGTTTGCAACTGAAAAGAAACTTTGTGTTCCCAACAAGCTATGTGAAGGACGGCTTTCACACACACTTATCTCTCAGAACTGAGCATGTGGAGAGACGTTCGTTCATCTAGCAGAGATGGAACGGGTTTTAGGAGAAACTTTTACTCTGGTTTCTCAGTCTGTTTCCTAGTGCCGGTTTGAAGTTCCTGCAGTTTTCATTGTGAAACCGAGTTGGAGCTAGTACCTCCCCATATATATAGACGGAGTGGAGTTTGCAACTGAATAGAAACTTTGTGTTCCCAACAAGCTAGGTGAAGGACGGCTTTCACACACACTTATCTCTCAGAACTGAGCATGTGGAGAGACGTTCGTTCATCTAGCACAAAGGGAACGGGTAGCAGGAGAAACTTTTACTCTGGTCTCTCAGTCTGTTTCCTAGTGCCGGTTTGAAGTTCCTGCAGTGTTCACTGTAAAACCGAGTTGGAGCTAGTACCTCCCCATATATATGTATGGAGTAGAGTTTGCTACTGAAAAGAAACTTTGTGTTCCCAACAAGCTAGGTGAAGGACGGCTTTCACACACACTTATCTCTCAGAACTAAGCATGTGGAGAGACGTTCGTTCATCTAGCATAGATGGAACGGTTTGCAGGAGAAACATTTACTCTGGTTTCTCAGTCTGTTTCCTAGTGCCGGTTTGAAGTTCCTGCAGTTTTCACTGTGAAACCGAGTTGGAGCTTGTACCTCCCCATATATATGTATGGAGTGGAGTTTGCAACTGAAAAGAAACTTTGTGTTCCCAACAAGCTAGGTGAAGGACGGCTTTCACACACACTTATCTCTCAGAACTTAGCAAGTGGAGAGACGTTCGTTCATCTAGCACAGATGGAACGGGTTGCAGGAGAAACTTATACTCTGTTTCTCAGTCTGTTTCCTAGTGCCGGTTTGAAGTTCCTGCAGTTTTCACTGTGAAACCGAGATGGAGCTAGTACCTCACCATATATATGTATGGAGTGGAGTTTGCAACTGAAAAGAAACTTTGTGTTCCCAACAAGCTAGGTGAAGGACGGCTTTCACACACACTTATCTCTCAGAACTGAGCATGTGGAGAGACGTTCGTTCATCTAGCACAAAGGGAACGGGTTGCAGGGGAAACTTTTACTCTGGTTTCTCAGTCTGTTTCCTAGTGCCGGTTTGAAGTTCCTGCAGTTTTCACTGTGAAACCGAGTTGGAGCTTGTACCTCCCCATGTATATGTATGGAGTGGATTTTGCAACTGAAAAGAAACTTTGTGTTCCCAACAAACTAGGTGAAGGACGGCTTTCACACACACTTATCTCTCAGAACTGAGCATGTGGAGAGACGTTCGTTCATCTAGCACAAAGGGAACGGGTAGCAGGAGAAACTTTTACTCTGGTCTCTCAGTCTGTTTCCTAGTGCCGGTTTGAAGTTCCTGCAGTGTTCACTGTAAAACCGAGTTGGAGCTAGTACCTCCCCATATATATGTATGGATTAGAGTTTGCAACTGAAAAGAAACTTTGTGTTCCCAACAAGCTAGGTGAAGGACGGCTTTCACACACACTTATCTCTCAGAACTGAGTATGTGGAGAGACGTTCGTTCATCTAGCACAGATGGAACGGGTTTTAGGAGAAACTTTTACTCTGGTTTCTCAGTCTGTTTCCTAGTGCCGGTTTGAAGTTCCTGCAGTTTTCATTGTGAAACCGAGTTGGAGCTAGTACCTCCCCATATATATAGACGGAGTGGAGTTTGCAACTGAATAGAAACTTTGTGTTCCCAACAAGCTAGGTTAAGGACGGCTTTCACACACACTTATCTCTCAGAACTGAGCATATGGAGAGACGTTCGTTCATCTAGCACAGATGGAACTGTTTGCAGGAGAAACATTTACTCTGGTTTCTCAGTCTGTTTCCTAGTGCCGGTTTGAAGTTCCTGCAGTTTTCACTGTGAAACCGAGTTGGAGCTAGTACCTCCCCATATATATGTATGGAGTAGAGTTTGCAACTGAAAAGAAACTTTGTGTTCCCAACAAGCTAGGTGAAGGACGGCTTTCACACACACTTATCTCTCAGAACTGAGCATGTGGAGAGACGTTCGTTCATCTAGCACAGATGGAACGGGTTTTAGGAGAAACTTTTACTCTGGTTTCTCAGTCTGTTTCCTAGTGCCGGTTTGAAGTTCCTGCAGTTTTCATTGTGAAACCGAGTTGGAGCTAGTACCTCCCCATATATATGTATGGAGTAGAGTTTCCAACTGAAAAGAAACTTTGTGTTCCCAACAAGCTAGGTGAAGGACGGCTTTCACACACACTTATCTCTCAGAACTGAGCATGTGGAGAGACGTTCGTTCATCTAGCACAAAGGGAACGGGTAGCAGGAGAAACTTATACTCTGGTTTCTCAGTCTGTTTCCTAGTGCCGGGTTGAAGTTCCTGCAGTTTTCACTGTAAAACCGAGTTGGAGCTATTACCTCACCATATATATGTATGGAGTGGAGTTTGCAACTGAAAAGAAACTTTGTGTTGCCAACAAGCTAGGTGAAGGACGGCTTTCACACACACTTATCTCTCAGAACTAAGCATGTGGAGAGACGTTCGTTCATCTAGCACAGATGGAAAGGGTTTTAGGAGGAACTTTTACTCTGGTTTCTCAGTCTGTTTCCTAGTGCCGGGTTGAAGTTCCTGCAGTTTTCACTGTAAAACCGAGTTGGAGCTAGTACCTCCCCATATATAGGTATGGAGTGGAGTTTGCAACTGAAAAGAAACTTTGTGTTCCCAACAAGCTAGGTGAAGGATGGCTTTCACACACACTTATCTCTCAGAACTAAGCATGTGGAGAGACGTTCGTTCATCTAGCACAGATGGAACGGGTTTTAGGAGAAACTTTTACTCTGGTTTCTCAGTCTGTTTCCTAGTGCCGGTTTGAAGTTCCTGCAGTGTTCTCTGTGAAACCGAGTTGGAGCTAGTACCTCCCCATTTATATGTATGGAGTGGAGTTTGCAACTGAAAAGAAACTTTGTGTTCCCAACAAGCTAGGTGAAGGATGGCTTTCACACACACTTATCTCTCAGAACTGAGCATGTGGAGAGACGTTCGATCATCTAGCACAAAGGGAACGGGTTGCAGTAGAAACTTATACTCTGGTTTCTCAGTCTGTTTCCTAGTGCCGGGTTGAAGTTCCTGCAGTTTTCACTGTAAAACCGAGTTGGAGCTAGTACCTCCCCATATATAGGTATGGAGTGGAGTTTGCAACTGAAAAGAAACTTTGTGTTCCCAACAAGCTAGGTGAAGGATGGCTTTCACACACACTTATCTCTCAGAACTAAGCATGTGGAGAGACGTTCGTTCATCTAGCACAGATGGAACGGGTTTTAGGAGAAACTTTTACTCTGGTTTCTCAGTCTGTTTCCTAGTGCCGGTTTGAAGTTACTGCAGTTTTCATTGTGAAACCGAGTTGGAGCTAGTACCTCCCCATATATATGTATGGAGTGGAATTTGCAACTAAAAAGAAACTTTGTGTTCCCAACAAGCTAGGTGAAGGACGGCTTTCACACACACTTATCTCTCAGAACTGAGCATGTGGAGAGACGTTCGTTCATCTAGCACAAAGGGAACGGGTTGCAGGGGAAACTTTTACTCTGGTCTCTCAGTCTGTTTTCTAGTGCCGGTTTGAAGTTCCTGCAGTGTTCACTGTGAAACCGAGTTGGAGCTAGTACCTCCCCATATATATGTATGGAGTGGAGTTTGCAACTGAAAAGAATCTTTGTGTTCCCCACAAGCTAGGTGAAGGACGGCTTTCACACACACTTATCTCTCAGAACTGAGCATGTGGAGAGACGTTCGATCATCTAGCACAAAGGGAACGGGTTGCAGGAGAAACTTATACTCTGGTTTCTCAGTCTGTTTCCTAGTGCCGGGTTGAAGTTCCTGCAGTTTTCACTGTAAAACCGAGTTGGAGCTAGTACTTCCCCATATATAGGTATGGAGTGGAGTTTGCAACTGAAAAGAAACTTTGTGTTCCCAACAAGCTAGGTGAAGGATGGCTTTCACACACACTTATCTCTCAGAACTAAGCATGTGGAGAGACGTTCGTTCATCTAGCACAGATGGAACGGGATTTAGGAGAAACTTTTACTCTGGTTTCTCAGTCTGTTTCCTAGTGCCGGTTTGAAGTTCCTGCAGTGTTCTCTGTGAAACCGAGTTGGAGCTAGTACCTCCCCATATATATGTATGGAGTGGAGTTTGCAACTGAAAAGAAACTTTGTGTTCCCAACAAGCTAGGTGAAGGACGGCTTTCACACACACTTATCTCTCAGAACTGAGCATGTGGAGAGACGTTCGATCATCTAGCACAAAGGGAACGGGTTGCAGTAGAAACTTATACTCTGGTTTCTCAGTCTGTTTCCTAGTGCCGGGTTGAAGTTCCTGCAGTTTTCACTGTAAAACCGAGTTGGAGCTAGTACCTCCCCATATATAGGTATGGAGTGGAGTTTGCAACTGAAAAGAAACTTTGTGTTCCCAACAAGCTAGGTGAAGGATGGCTTTCACACACACTTATCTCTCAGAACTAAGCATGTGGAGAGACGTTCGTTCATCTAGCACAGATGGAACGGGTTTTAGGAGAAACTTTTACTCTGGTTTCTCAGTCTGTTTCCTAGTGACGGTTTGAAGTTCCTGCAGTTTTCATTGTGAAACCGAGTTGGAGCTAGTACCTCCCCATATATATGTATGGAGTGGAATTTGCAACTAAAAAGAAACTTTGTGTTCCCAACAAGCTAGGTGAAGGACGGCTTTCACACACACTTATCTCTCAGAACTGAGCATGTGGAGAGACGTTCGTTCATCTAGCACAAAGGGAACGGGTTGCAGGGGAAACTTTTACTCTGGTCTCTCAGTCTGTTTTCTAGTGCCGGTTTGAAGTTCCTGCAGTGTTCACTGTGAAACCGAGTTGGAGCTAGTACCTCCCCATATATATGTATGGAGTGGAGTTTGCAACTGAAAAGAATCTTTGTGTTCCCCACAAGCTAGGTGAAGGACGGCTTTCACACACACTTATCTCTCAGAACTGAGCAAGTGGAGAGACGTTCGATCATCTAGCACAAAGGGAACGGGTTGCAGGAGAAACTTATACTCTGGTTTTTCAGTCTGTTTCCTAGTGCCGGTTTGAAGTTCCTGCAGTTTTCATTGTGAAACCGAGTTGGAGCTTGTACCTCCCCATATATATGTATGGAGTGGAATTTGCAACTGAAAAGAAACTTTGTGTTCCCAACAAGCTAGGTGAAGGACGGCTTTCACACACACTTATCTCTCAGAACTGAGCATGTGGAGAGACGTTCGTTCATCTAGCACAAAAGGAACGGGTAGCAGGAGAAACTTTTACTCTGGTCTCTCAGTCTTTTTCCTAGTGCCGGTTTGAAGTTCCTGCAGTTTTCACTGTAAAACCGATTTGGAGCTAGTACCTCCCCATATATATGTATGGAGTAGAGTTTGCAACTGAAAAGAAACTTTGTGTTCCCAACAAGCTAGGTGAAGGACGGCTTTCACACACACTTATCTCTCAGAATTAAGCATGTGGAGAGACGTTCGTTCATCTAGCAGAGATGGAAAGGGTTTTAGGTGAAACTTTTACTCTGGTTTCTCAGTCTGTTTCCTAGTGCCGGTTTGAAGTTCCTGCAGTTTTCATTGTGAAACCGAGTTGGAGCTAGTACCTCCCCATATTTATGGATGGAGTGGAGTTTGCAACTGAAAACAAACTTTGTGTTCCCAACAAGCTAGGTTAAGGACCGCTTTCACACACACTTATCTCTCAGAACTGAGCATATGGAGAGACGTTCGTTCATCTAGCACAAAGGGAACGGTTTGCAGGAGAAACTTTTACTCTGGTCTCTCAGTCTGTTTCCTAGTGCCGGTTTGAAGTTCCTGCAGTGTTCACTGTGAAACCGAGTTGGAGCTAGTACCTCCCCATATATATGTATGGAGTGGAGTTTGCAACTGAAAAGAATCTTTGTGTTCCCAACAATCTAGGTGAAGGACTGCTTTCACACACACTTATCTCTCAGAACTGAGCATGTGGAGAGACGTTGGTTCATCTAGCACAGATGGAAAGGGTTTTAGGAGAAACTTTTACTCTGGTTTCTCAGTCTGTTTCCTAGTGCCGGTTTGAAGTTCCTGCAGTTTTCATTGTGAAACTGAGATGGAGCTAGTACCTCCCCATATATATGTATGGAGTGGAATTTGCAACTGAAAAGAAACTTTGTGTTCCCAACAAGCTAGGTGAAGGACGGCTTTCAAACACACTTATCTCTCAGAACTGAGCATGTGGAGAGACGTTCGTTCATCTAGCACAAAGGGAACGGTTTGTAGGAGAAACTTTTACTCTGGTCTCTCAGTCTGTTTCCTAGTGCCGGTTTGAAGTTCCTGCAGTGTTCACTGTGAAACCGAGTTGGAGCTAGTACCTCCCCATATATATGTATGGAGTGGAGTTTGCAACTGAAAAGAATCTTTGTGTTCCCAACAAGCTAGGTGAAGGACTGCTTTCACACACACTTATCTCTCAGAACTGAGCATGTGGAGAGACGTTCATTCATCTAGCACAGATGGAACGGGTTTTAGGAGAAACTGTTACTCTGGTTTCTCAGTCTGTTTCCTAGTGCCTGTTTGAAGTTCCTGCAGTTTTCATTGTGAAACTGAGATGGAGCTAGTACCTCCCCATATATATGTATGGAGTGGAATTTGCAACTGAAAAGAAACTTTGTGTTCCCAACAAGCTAGGTGAAGGACGGCTTTCACACACACTTATCTCTCAGAACTGAGCATGTGGAGAGACGTTCGTTCATCTAGAACAAAGGGAACGGGTAGCAGGAGAAACTTTTACTCTGGTCTCTCAGTCTGTTTCCTAGTGCCGGTTTGAAGTTCCTGCAGTGTTCACTGTAAAACCGGGTTGGAGCTAGTACCTCCCCATATATATTTATGGAGTAGAGTTTGCAACTGAAAAGAAACTTTGTGTTCCCAACAAGCTAGGTGAAGGACGGCTTTCAGACACACTTATCTCTCATAACTAAGCATGTGGAGAGACGTTCGTTCATCTAGCACAAAGTGAACGGGTTGCAGGGGAAACGTTTACTCTGGTTTCTCAGTCTGTTTCCTAGTGCCGGTTTGAAGTTCATGCAGTTTTCACTGTGAAACCGAGTTGGAGCTTGTACCTCCCCATATATATGTATGGAGTGGAGTTTGCAACTGAAAAGAAACTTTGTGTTCCCAACAAGCTATGTGAAGGACGGCTTTCACACACACTTATCTCTCAGAACTGAGCATGTGGAGAGACGTTCGTTCATCTAGCACAAAGGGAATGGGTAGCAGGAGAAATTTATACTCTGGTCTCTCATTCTGTTTCCTAGTGCCGGTTTGAAGTTCCTGCAGTTTTCACTGTAAAACCGAGTTGGAGCTAGTACCTCCCCATATATATGTATGGAGTAGAATTTGCAACTGAAAAGAAACTTTGTGTTCCCAATAAGCTAGGTGAAGGACGGCTTTCACACACACTTATCTCTCAGAACTGAGCATGTGGAGAGACGTTCGTTCATCTAGCACAAATGGAACGGGTTGCAGGGGAAACTTATACTCTGGTCTCTCAGTCTGTTTCCTAATGCCCGTTTGAAGTTCCTGCTGTTTTCACTGTAAAACCGAGTTGGAGCTAGTACCTCCCCTTATATATGTATGGAGTGGAGTTTGCAACTGAAAAGAAACTTTGTGTTCCCAACAAGCTAGGTGAAGGACGGCTTTCACACACACTTATCTCTCAGAAGTGAGCATGTGGAGAGACGTTCGTTCATCTAGCACAAAGGGAACGGGTTGCAGGGGAAACTTTTACTCTGGTCTCTCAGTCTGTTTCCTAGTGCCGGTTTGAAGTTCCTGCAGTGTTCACTGTAAAACCGAGTTGGAGCTAGTACCTCCCCATATATATGTATGGAGTAGAGTTTGCAACTGAAAAGAAACTTTGTGTTCCCAACAAGCTAGGTGAAGGACGGCTTTCACACACACTTATCTCTCAGAACTGAGCATGTGGAGAGACGTTCGTTCATCTAGCACAAAGGGAATGGGTAGCAGGAGAAACTTATACTCTGGCCTCTCAGTCTGTTTCCTAGTGCCGGTTTGAAGTTCCTGCAGTTTTCACTGTAAAACCGAGTTGGAGCTAGTACCTCCCCATATATATGTATGGAGTAGAGTTTGCAACTGAAAAGAAACTTTGTGTTCCCAACAAGCTTGGTGAAGGACGGCTTTCACACACACTTATCTCTCAGAACTGAGCATGTGGAGAGACGTTCGTTCATCTAGCACAAAGGGAACGGGTTGCAGGGGAAACTTATACTCTGGTCTCTCAGTCTGTTTCCTAGTGCCCGTTTGAAGTTCCTGCTGTTTTCACTGTAAAACCGAGTTGGAGCTAGTACCTCCCCAAATATATGTATGGAGTGGAGTTTGCAACTGAAAAGAAACTTTGTGTTCCCAACAAGCTAGGTGAAGGACGGCTTTCACACACACTTATCTCTCAGAACTGAGCATGTGGAGAGACTTTCGTACATGTAGCACAAAGGGAACGGGTTGCAGGAGAAACTTTTACTCTGGTTTCTCAGTCTGTTTCCTAGTGCCGGTTTGAAGTTCCTGCAGTTTTCACTGTAAATCCGAGTTGCAGCTAGTACCTCCCCATATATATGTATGGAGTGGAGTTTGCAACTGAAAAGAAACTTTGTGTTCCCAACAAGCTAGGTGAAGGACGGCTTTCACACACACTTATCTCTCAGAACTGAGCAAGTGGAGAGACGTTCGTTCATCTAGCACAGATGGAACGGGTTGCAGGAGACACTTATACTCTGTTTCTCAGTCTGTTTCCTAGTGCCGGTTTGAAGTTCCTGCAGTTTTCACTGTGAAACCGAGATGGAGCTAGTACCTCCCCATATATATGTATGGAGTGGAATTTGCAACTGAAAAGAAACTTTGTGTTCCCAACAAGCTAGGTGAAGGACGGCTTTCACACACACTTATCTCTCAGAACTGAGCATGTGGAGAGTCGTTCGTTCATCTAGCACAAAGGGAACGGGTTGCAGGGGAAACTTTTACTCTGGTCTCTCAGTCTGTTTCCTAGTGCCGGTTTGAAGTTCCTGCAGTGTTCACTGTGAAACCGAGTTGGAGCTAGTACCTCCCCATATATATGTATGGAGTGGAGTTTGCAACTGAAAAGAATCTTTGTGTTCCCAACAAGCTAGGTTAAGGACGGCTTTCACACACACTTATCTCTCAGAACTGAGCATGTGGAGAGACGTTGGTTCATCTAGCACAGATGGAACGGGTTTAAGGAGAAACTTTTACTCTGGTTTCTCAGTCTGTTTCCTAGTGCCGGTTTGAAGTTCCTGCAGTTTTCATTGTGAAACTGAGATGGAGCTAGTACCTCCCCATATATATGTATGGAGTGGAATTTGCAACTGAAAAGAAACTTTGTGTTCCCAACAAGCTAGGTGAAGGAAGGCTTTCACACACACTTATCTCTCAGAACTGAGCATGTGGAGAGACGTTCGTTCATCTAGCACAAAGGGAACGGTTTGTAGGAGAAACTTTTACTCTGGTCTCTCAGTCTGTTTCCTAGTGCCGGTTTGAAGTTCCTGCAGTGTTCACTGTGAAACCGAGTTGGAGCTAGTACCTCCCCATATATATGTATGGAGTGGAGTTTGCAACTGAAAAGAATCTTTGTGTTCCCAACAAGCTAGGTGAAGGACTGCTTTCACACACACTTATCTCTCAGAACTGAGCATGTGGAGAGACGTTCGTTCATCTAGCACAGATGGAACGGGTTTTATGAGAAACTGTTACTCTGGTTTCTCAGTCTGTTTCCTAGTGCCGGTTTGAAGTTCCTGCATTTTTCATTGTGAAACTGAGATGGAGCTAGTTCCTCCCCATATATATGTATGGAGTGGAATTTGCAACTGAAAAGAAACTTTGTGTTCCCAACAAGCTAGGTGAAGGACGGCTTTCACACACAGTTATCTCTCAGAACTGAGCATGTGGAGAGACGTTCGTTCATCTAGCACAAAGGGAACGGGTAGCAGGAGAAACTTTTACTCTGGTCTCTCAGTCTGTTTCCTAGTGCCGGTTTGAAGTTCCTGCAGTGTTCACTGTAAAACCGGGTTGGAGCTAGTACCTCCCCATATATATGTATGGAGTAGAGTTTGCAACTGAAAAGAAACTTTGTGTTCCCAACAAGCTAGGTGAAGGACGGCTTTCAGACACACTTATCTCTCATAACTAAGCATGTGGAGAGACGTTCGTTCATCTAGCACAAAGTGAACGGGTTGCAGGGGAAACGTTTACTCTGGTTTCTCAGTCTGTTTCCTAGTGCCGGTTTGAAGTTCATGCAGTTTTCACTGTGAAACCGAGTTGGAGCTTGTACCTCCCCATATATATGTATGGAGTGGAGTTTGCAACTGAAAAGAAACTTTGTGTTCCCAACAAGCTATGTGAAGGACGGCTTTCACACACACTTATCTCTCAGAACTGAGCATGTGGAGAGACGTTCGTTCATCTAGCACAAGGGGAATGGGTAGCAGGAGAAATTTATACTCTGGTCTCTCAGTCTGTTTCCTAGTGCCGGTTTGAAGTTCCTGCAGTTTTCACTGTAAAACCGAGTTGCAGCTAGTACCTCCCCATATATATGTATGGAGTGGAGTTTGCAACTGAAAAGAAACTTTGTGTTCCCAACAAGCTAGGTGAAGGACGGCTTTCACACACACTTATCTCTCATAACTGAGCAAGTGGAGAGACGTTCGTTCATCTAGCACAGATGGAACGGGTTGCAGGAGACACTTATACTCTGTTTCTCAGTCTGTTTCCTAGTGCCGGGTTGAAGTTCCTGCAGTTTTCACTGTGAAACCGAGATGGAGCTAGTACCTCCCCATATATATGTATGGAGTGGAATTTGCAACTGAAAAGAAACTTTGTGTTCCCAACAAGCTAGGTGAAGGACGGCTTTCACACACACTTATCTCTCAGAACTGAGCATGTGGAGAGTCGTTCGTTCATCTAGCACAAAGGGAACGGGTTGCAGGGGAAACTTTTACTCTGGTCTCTCAGTCTGTTTCCTAGTGCCGGTTTGAAGTTCCTGCAGTGTTCACTGTGAAACCGAGTTGGAGCTAGTACCTCCCCATATATATGTATGGAGTGGAGTTTGCAACTGAAAAGAATCTTTGTGTTCCCAACAATCTAGGTGAAGGACTGCTTTCACACACACTTATCTCTCAGAACTGAGCATGTGGAGAGACGTTGGTTCATCTAGCACAGATGGAACGGTTTGTAGGAGAAACTTTTACTCTGGTCTCTCAGTCTGTTTCCTAGTGCCGGTTTGAAGTTCCTGCAGTGTTCACTGTGAAACCGAGTTGGAGCTAGTACCTCCCCATATATATGTATGGAGTGGAGTTTGCAACTGAAAAGAATCTTTGTGTTCCCAACAAGCTAGGTGAAGGACTGCTTTCACACACACTTATCTCTCAGAAATGAGCATGTGGAGAGACGTTCGTTCATCTAGCACAGATGGAACGGGTTTTAGGAGAAACTGTTACTCTGGTTTCTCAGTCTGTTTCCTAGTGCCGGTTTGAAGTTCCTGCAGTTTTCATTGTGAAACTGAGATGGAGCTAGTACCTCCCCATATATATGTATGGAGTGGAATTTGCAACTGAAAAGAAACTTTGTGTTCCCAACAAGCTAGGTGAAGGACGGCTTTCACACACACTTATCTCTCAGAACTGAGCATGTGGAGAGACGTTCGTTCATCTAGCACAAAGGGAACGGGTAGCAGGAGAAACTTTTACTCTGGTCTCTCAGTCTGTTTCCTAGTGCCGGTTTGAAGTTCCTGCAGTGTTCACTGTAAAACCGGGTTGGAGCTAGTACCTCCCCATATATATGTATGGAGTAGAGTTTGCAACTGAAAAGAAACTTTGTGTTCCCAACAAGCTAGGTGAAGGACGGCTTTCAGACACACTTATCTCTCATAACTAAGCATGTGGAGAGACGTTCGTTCATCTAGCACAAAGTGAACGGGTTGCAGGGGAAACGTTTACTCTGGTTTCTCAGTCTGTTTCCTAGTGCCGGTTTGAAGTTCATGCAGTTTTCACTGTGAAACCGAGTTGGAGCTTGTACCTCCCCATATATATGTATGGAGTGGAGTTTGCAACTGAAAAGAAACTTTGTGTTCCCAACAAGCTATGTGAAGGACGGCTTTCACACACACTTATCTCTCAGAACTGAGCATGTGGAGAGACGTTCGTTCATCTAGCACAAAGGGAATGGGTAGCAGGAGAAATTTATACTCTGGTCTCTCAGTCTGTTTCCTAGTGCCGGTTTGAAGTTCCTGCAGTTTTCACTGTAAAACCGAGTTGGAGCTAGTACCTCCCATATATATGTATGGAGTAGAATTTGCAACTGAAAAGAAACTTTGTGTTCCCAACAAGCTAGGTGAAGGACGGCTTTCACACACACTTATCTCTCAGAACTGAGCATGTGGAGAGACGTTCGTTCATCTAGCACAAAGGGAACGGGTTGCAGGGGAAACTTATACTCTGGTCTCTCAGTCTGTTTCCTAGTGCCCGTTTGAAGTTCCTGCTGTTTTCACCGTAAAACCGAGTTGGAGCTAGTACCTCCCCTTATATATGTATGGAGTGGAGTTTGCAACTGAAAAGAAACTTTGTGTTCCCAACAAGCTAGGTGAAGGACGGCTTTCACACACACTTATCTCTCAGAAGTGAGCATGTGGAGAGACGTTCGTTCATCTAGCACAAAGGGAACGGGTTGCAGGGGAAACTTTTACTCTGGTCTCTCAGTCTGTTTCCTAGTGCCGGTTTGAAGTTCCTGCAGTGTTCACTGTGAAACCGAGTTGGAGCTAGTACCTCCCCATATATATGTATGGAGTGGAGTTTGCAACTGAAAAGAATCTTTGTGTTCCCAACAAGCTAGGTGAAGGACGGCTTTCACACACACTTATCTCTCAGAACTGAGCAAGTGGAGAGACGTTCGATCATCTAGCACGAAGGGAACGGGTTGCAGGAGAAACTTATACTCTGGTTTCTCAGTCTGTTTCCTAGTGCCGGTTTGAAGTTCCTGCAATTTTCATTGTGAAACCGAGTTGGAGCTGGTACCTCCCCATATATATGTATGGAGTGGAATTTGCAACTGAAAAGAAACTTTGTGTTCTCAACAAGCTAGGTGAAGGACGGCTTTCACACACACTTATCTCTCAGAACTGAGCATTTGGAGAGACGTTCGTTCATCTAGCACAAAGGGAACGGGTAGCAGGAGAAACTTTTACTCTGGTCTCTCAGTCTGTTTCCTAGTGCCGGTTTGAAATTCCTGCAGTGTTCACTGTAAAACCGAGTTGGAGCTAGTACCTCCCCATATATATGTATGGAGTAGAGTTTGCAACTGAAAAGAAACTTTGTGTACCCAACAAGCTAGGTGAAGGACGGCTTTCACACACACTTATCTCTCATAACTAAGCATGTGGAGAGACGTTCGTTCATCTAGCACAGATGGAACGGGTTTTAGGAGAAACTTTTACTCTGGTTTCTCAGTCTGTTTCCTAGTGCCGGTTTGAAGTTCCTGCAGTTTTCACTGTGAAATCGAGTTGCAGCTAGTACCTCCCCATATATATGTATGGAGTGGAGTTTGCAAATGAAAAGAATCCTTGTGTTCCCAACAAGCTAGGTGAAGGACGGCTTTCACTCACACATATCTTTCAGAACTAAGCATGTGGAGAGACGTTCGTTCATCTAGCACAGATGGAACGGGTTTTAGGAGAAACTTTTACTCTGGTTTCTCAGTCTGTTTCCTAGTGCCGGTTTGAAGTTCCTGCAGTTTTCATTGTGAAACCGAGTTGGAACTAGTACCTTCCCATATATATGTATGCAGTGGAATTTGCAACTGAAAAGAAACTTTGTGTTCCCAACAAGCTAGGTGAAGGACGGCTTTCACACACAATTATCTCTCAGAACTGAGCATGTGGAGAGACGTTCGTTCATCTAGCACAAAGGGAACGGGTAGCAGGAGAAACTTTTACTCTGGTCTCTCAGTCTGTTTCTTAGTGCCGGTTTGAAGTTCCTGCAGTGTTCACTGTAAAACCGAGTTGGAGCTAGTACCTCCCCATATATATGTATGGAGTAGAGTTTGCAACTGAAAAGAAACTTTGTGTTCCCAACAAGCTAGGTGAAGGACGGCTTTCACACACACTTATCTCTCAGAACTGAGCATGTGGAGAGACGTTCGTTCATCTAGCACAAAGGGAATGGGTAGCAGGAGAAACTTATACTCTGGTCTCTCAGTCTGTTTCCTAGTGTCGGTTTGAAGTTCCTGCAGTTTTCACTGTAAAACCGAGTTGGAGCTAGTACCTCCCCATATATATGTATGGAGTAGAGTTTGCAACTGAAAAGAAACTTTGTGTTCCCAACAAGCTTGGTGAAGGACGGCTTTCACACACACTTATCTCTCAGAACTGAGCATGTGGAGAGACGTTCGTTCATCTAGCACAAAGGGAACGGGTTGCAGGGGAAACTTATACTCTGGTCTCTCAGTCTGTTTCCTAGTGCCCGTTTGAAGTTCCTGATGTTTTCACTGTAAAACCGAGTTGGAGCTAGTACCTCCCCAAATATATGTATGGAGTGGAGTTTGCAACTGAAAAGAAACTTTGTGTTCCCAACAAGCTAGGTGAAGGACGGCTTTCACACACACTTATCTCTCAGAACTAAGCATGTGGAGAGACGTTCGTACATGTAGCACAAAGGGAACGGGTTGCAGGAGAAACTTATACTCTGGTTTCTCAGTCTGTTTCCTAGTGCCGGTTTGAAGTTCCTGCAGTTTTCACTGTAAAACCGAGTTGCAGCTAGTACCTCCCCATATATATGTATGGAGTGGAGTTTGCAACTGAAAAGAAACTTTGTGTTCCCAACAAGCTAGGTGAAGGACGGCTTTCACACACACTTATCTCTCAGAACTGAGCAAGTGGAGAGACGTTCGTTCATCTAGCACAGATGGAACGGGTTGCAGGAGACACTTATACTCTGTTTCTCAGTCTGTTTCCTAGTGCCGGTTTGAAGTTCCTGCAGTTTTCACTGTGAAACCGAGATGGAGCTAGTACCTCCCCATATATATGTATGGAGTGGAATTTGCAACTGAAAAGAAACTTTGTGTTCCCAACAAGCTAGGTGAAGGACGGCTTTCACACACACTTATCTCTCAGAACTGAGCATGTGGAGAGTCGTTCGTTCATCTAGCACAAAGGGAACGGGTTGCAGGGGAAACTTTTACTCTGGTCTCTCAGTCTGTTTCCTAGTGCTGGTTTGAAGTTCCTGCAGTTTTCATTGTGAAACCGAGTTGGAGCTAGTACCTCCCCATATATATGTATGGAGTGGAGTTTGCAACTGAAAAGAATCTTTGTGTTCCCAACAAGCTAGGTGAAGGACGGCTTACACACACACTTATCTCTCAGAACTGAGCATGTGGAGAGACGTTCGTTCATCTAGCACAAAGGGAACGGGTAGCAGGAGAAACTTTTACTCTGGTCTCTCAGTCTGTTTCCTAGTGCCGGTTTGAAGTTCCTGCAGTGTTCACTGTAAAACGGAGTTGGAGCTAGTACCTCCCCATATATATGTATGGAGTAGAGTTTGCAAATGAAAAGAAACTTTGTGTTCCCAACAAGCTAGGTTAAGGACGGCTTTCACACACACTTATCTCTCAGAACTGAGCATATGGAGAGACGTTCGTTCATCTAGCACAGATGGAACGGTTTGCAGGAGAAACATTTACTCTGGTTTCTCAGTCTGTTTCCTAGTGCCGGTTTGAAGTTCCTGCAGTTTTCACTGTGAAACCGAGTTGGAGCTAGTACCTCCCCATATATATGTATGGAGTAGAGTTTGCAACTGAAAAGAAACTTTGTGTTCCCAACAAGCTAGGTGAAGGACGGCTTTCACACACACTTATCTCTCAGAACTGAGCATGTGGAGAGACGTTCGTTCATCTAGCACAGATGGAACGGGTTTTAGGAGAAACTTTTACTCTGGTTTCTCAGTCTGTTTCCTAGTGCCGGTTTGAAGTTCCTGCAGTTTTCATTGTGAAACCGAGTTATAGCTAGTACCTCCCCATATATATGTATGGAGTGGAATTTGCAAGTGAAAAGAAACTTTGTGTTCCCAACAAGCTAGGTGAAGGACGGCTTTCACACACACTTATCTCTCAGAACTGAGCATGTGGAGAGACGTTCGTTCATCTAGCACAAAGGGAACGGGTAGCAGGAGAAACTTTTACTCTGGTCTCTCAGTCTGTTTCCTAGTGCCGGTTTGAAGTTCCTGCAGTGTTCACTGTAAAACCGAGTTGGAGCTAGTACCTCCCCATATATATGTATGGAGTAGAGTTTGCAACTGAAAAGAAACTTTGTGTTCCCAACAAGCTAGGTGAAGGACGGCTTTCACACACACTTATCTCTCAGAACAAAGCATGTGGAGAGACGTTCGTTCATCTAGCATAGATGGAACGGTTTGCAGGAGAAACATTTACTCTGGTTTCTCAGTCTGTTTCCTAGTGCCGGTTTGAAGTTCCTGCAGTTTTCACTGTTAAACCGAGTTGGAGCTTGTACCTCCCCATATATATGTATGGAGTGGAGTTTGCAACTGAAAAGAAACTTTGTGTTCCCAACAAGCTAGGTGAAGGACGGCTTTCACACACACTTATCTCTCAGAACTTAGCAAGTGGAGAGACGTTCGTTCATCTAGCACAGATGGAACGGGTTGCAGGAGAAACTTATACTCTGTTTCTCAGTCTGTTTCCTAGTGCCGGTTTGAAGTTCCTGCAGTTTTCACTGTGAAACCGAGATGGAGCTAGTACCTCCCCATATATATGTATGGAGTGGAGTTTGCAACTGAAAAGAAACTTTGTGTTCCCAACAAGCTAGTTGAAGGACGGCTTTCACACACACTTATCTCTCAGAACTGAGCATGTGGAGAGACGTTCGTTCATCTAGCACAAAGGGAACGGGTTGAAGGGGAAACTTTTACTCTGGTTTCTCAGTCTGTTTCCTAGTGCCGGTTTGAAGTTCCTGCAGTTTTCATTGTGAAACCGAGTTGGAGCTAGTACCTCCCCATATATATAGACGGAGTGGAGTTTGCAACTGAAAAGAAACTTTGTGTTCCCAACAAGCTAGGTTAAGGACGGCTTTCACACACACTTATCTCTCAGAACTGAGCATATGGAGAGACGTTCGTTCATCTAGCACAGATGGAACGGTTTGCAGGAGAAACATTTACTCTGGTTTCTCCGTCTGTTTCCTAGTGCCGGTTTGAAGTTCCTGCAGTTTTCACTGTGAAACCGAGTTGGAGCTAGTACCTCCCCATATATATGTATGGATTGGAATTTGCAACTGAAAAGAAACTTTGTGTTCCCAACAAGCTAGGTGAAGGACGGCTTTCACACACACTTATCTCTCAGAACTGAGCATGTGGAGAGACGTTCGTTCATCTAGCACAGATGGAACGGGTTTTAGGAGAAACTTTTACTCTGGTTTCTCAGTCTGTTTCCTAGTGCCGGTTTGAAGTTCCTGCAGTTTTCACTGTGAAACCGAGTTGGAGCTAGTACCTCCCCATATATATGTATGGAGTTGAGTTTGCAACTGAAAAGAAACTTTGTGTTCCCAACAAGCTAGGTGAAGGACGGCTTTCACACACACTTATCTCTCAGAACTGAGCATGTGGAGAGACGTTCGTTCATCTAGAACAGATGGAAAGGGTTTTAGGAGAAACTTTTACTCTGGTTTCTCAGTCTGTTTCCTAGTGCCGGTTTGAAGTTCCTGCAGTTTTCATTGTGAAACCGAGTTGGAGCTAGTACCTCCCCATATTTATGGATGGAGTGGAGTTTGCAACTGAAAACAAACTTTGTGTTCCCATCAAGCTAGGTTAAGGACGGCTTTCACACACACTTATCTCTCAGAACTGAGCAAATGGAGAGACGTTCGTTCATCTAGCACAGATGGAACGGTTTGCAGGAGATACTTTTACTCTGGTCTCTCAGTCTGTTTCCTAGTGCCGGTTTGAAGTTCCTGCAGTGTTCTCTGTGAAACCGAGTTGGAGCTAGTACCTCCCCATATATATGTAAGGAGTGGAGTTTGCAACTGAAAAGAAACTTTGTGTTCCCAACAAGCTAGGTGAAGGACGGCTTTCACACACACTTATCTCTCAGAACTGAGCATGTGGAGAGACTTTCGTTCATCTAGCACAGATGGAACGGGTTTTAGGAGAAACTTTTACTCTGGTTTCTCAGTCTGTTTCCTAGTGCCGGTTTGAATTTCCTGCAGTTTTCATTGTGAAACTGAGTTGGAGCTAGTACCTCCCCATATATATGTATGGAGTGGAATTTGCAACTAAAAAGAAACTTTGTGTTCCCAACAAGCTAGGTGAAGGACGGCTTTCACACACACTTATCTCTCAGAACTGAGCATGTGGAGAGACGTTCGTTCATCTAGCACAAAGGGAACGGGTAGTAGGAGAAACTTTTACTCTGGTCTCTCAGTCTGTTTCCTAGTGCTGGTTTGAAGTTCCTGCAGTGTTCACTGTAAAACCGAGTTGGAGCTAGTACCTCCCCATATATATGTATGGAGTAGAGTTTGCAACTGAAAAGAAACTTTGTGTTCCCAACAAGCTAGGTGAAGGATGGCTTTCACACACACTTATCTCTCAGAAATAAGCATGTGGAGAGACGTTCGTTCATCTAGCACAAGGGGAATGGGTAGCAGGAGAAACTTTTACTCTGGTCTCTCAGTCTGTTTCCTAGTGCCGGTTTGAAGTTCCTGCAGTGTTCACTGTAAATCCGAGTTGGAGCTAGTACCTCCCCATATATATGTATGGAGTAGAGTTTGCAACTGAAAAGAAACTTTGTGTTCCCAACAAGCTAGGTGAAGGACGGCTTTCACACACACTTATCTCTCAGAACTAAGCATGTGGAGAGACGTTCGTTCATCTAGCACAGATGGAACGGGTTTTAGGAGAAACTTTTACTCTGGTTTCTCAGTCTGTTTCCTAGTGCCGGTTTGAAGTTCCTGCAGTTTTCATTGTGAAACCGAGTTGGAGCTAGTACCTCCCCATATATATAGATGGAGTGGAGTTTGCAACTGAAAAGAATCTTTGTGTTCGCAACAAGCTAGGTTAAGGACGGCTTTCACACACATTTATCTCTCAGAACTGAGCATATGGAGAGACGTTCGTTCATCAAGCACAGATGGAACGGTTTGCAGGAGAAACTTATACTCTGGTTTCTCAGTCTGTTTCCTAGTGCCGGTTTGAAGTTCCTGCAGTTTTCACTGTGAAAACGATTTGGAGCTAGTACCTCCCCATATATATGTATGGAGTAGAGTTTGCAACTGAAAAGAAACTTTGTGTTCCCAACAAGCTAGGTGAAGGACGGCTTTCACACACACTTATCTCTCAGAACTGAGCATGTGGAGAGACGTTCGTTCATCTAGCACAGATGGAACGGGTTTTAGGAGAAACTTTTACTCTGGTTTCTCAGTCTGTTTCCTAGTGCCGGTTTGAAGTTCCTGCAGTTTTCATTGTGAAACCGAGTTGGAGCTAGTACCTCCCCATATATATGTATGGAGTGGAATTTGCAAGTGAAAAGAAACTTTGTGTTCCCAACAAGCTAGGTGAAGGACGGCTTTCACACACACTTATCTCTCAGAACTAAGCATGTGGAGAGACGTTCGTTCATCTAGCACAAAGGGAACGGGTAGCAGGAGAAACTTTTACTCTGGTCTCTCAGTCTGTTTCCTAGTGCCGGTTTGAAGTTCCTGCAGTGTTCACTGTAAATCCGAGTTGGAGCTAGTACCTCCCTATATATATGTATGGAGTAGAGTTTGCAACTGAAAAGAAACTTTGTGTTCCCAACAAGCTAGGTGAAGGACGGCTTTCACACACACTTATCTCTCAGAACTAAGCATGTGGAGAGACGTTCGTTCATCTAGCACAGATGGAACGGGTTTTAGGAGAAACTTTTACTCTGGTTTCTCAGACTGTTTCCTAGTGCCGGTTTGAAGTTCCTGCAGTTTTCATTGTGAAACCGAGTTGGAGCTAGTACCTCCCCATATATATAGATGGAGTGGAGTTTGCAACTGAAAAGAAACTTTGTGTTCGCAACAAGCTAGGTTAAGGACGGCTTTCACACACACTTATCTCTCAGAACTGAGCATATGGAGAGACGTTCGTTCATCTAGCACAGATGGAACGGTTTGCAGGAGAAACATTTACTCTGGTTTCTCAGTCTGTTTCCTAGTGCCGGTTTGAAGTTCCTGCAGTTTTCACTGTGAAAACGAGTTGGAGCTAGTACCTCCCCATATATATGTATGGAGTAGAGTTTGCAACTGAAAAGAAACTTTGTGTTCCCAACAAGCTAGGTGAAGGACGGCTTTCACACACACTTATCTCTCAGAACTGAGCATGTGGAGAGACGTTCGTTCATCTAGCACAGATGGAACGGGTTTTAGGAGAAACTTTTACTCTGGTTTCTCAGTCTGTTTCCTAGTGCCGGTTTGAAGTTCCTGCAGTTTTCATTGTGAAACCGAGTTGGAGCTAGTACCTCCCCATATATATGTATGGAGTGGAATTTGCAAGTGAAAAGAAACTTTGTGTTCCCAACAAGCTAGGTGAATGACGGCTTTCACACACACTTATCTCTCAGAACTGAGCATGTGGAGAGACTTTCGTTCATCTAGCACAAAGGGAACGGGTAGCAGGAGAAACTTTTACTCTGGTCTCTCAGTCTGTTTCCTAGTGCCGGTTTGATGTTCCTGCAGTGTTCACTGTAAAACCGAGTTGGAGCTAGTACCTCCCCATATATATGTATGGAGTAGAATTTGCAACTGAAAAGAAATTTTGTGTTCCCAACAAGCTAGGTGAAGGATGGCTTTCACACACACTTATCTCTCAGAACTAAGCATGTGGAGAGACGTTCGTTCATCTAGCATAGATGGAACGGTTAGCAGGAGAAACATTTACTCTGGTTTCTCAGTCTGTTTCCTAGTGCCGGTTTGAAGTTCCTGCAGTTTTCACTGTGAAACCGAGTTGGAGCTTGTACCTCCCCATATATATGTATGGAGTGGAGTTTGCAACTGAAAAGAAACATTGTGTTCCCAACAAGCTATGTGAAGGACGGCTTTCACACACACTTATCTCTCAGAACTGAGCATGTGGAGAGATGTTCGTTCATCTAGCACAAAGGGAACGGGTAGCAGGAGAAACTTATACTCTGGTTTCTCAGTCTGTTTCCTAGTGCCGGGTTGAAGTTCCTGCAGTTTTCACTGTAAAACCGAGTTGGAGCTTTTACCTCCCCATATATATGTATGGAGTGGAGTTTGCAACTGAAAAGAAACTTTGTGTTCCCAACAAGCTACGTGAAAGACGGCTTTCACACACACTTATCTCTCAGAACTGAGCATGTGGAGAGACGTTCGTTCATCTAGCACAAAGCGAACGGGTAGCAGGAGAAACTTTTACTCTGGTCTCTCAGTCTGTTTCCTAGTGCCGGTTTGAAGTTCCTGCAGTGTTCACTGTAAAACCGAGTTGGAGCTAGTACCTCCCCATATATATGCATGGAGTAGAGTTTGCAACTGAAAAGAAACTTTGTGTTCCCAACAAGCTAGGTGAAGGACGGCTTTCACACACACTTATCTCTCAGAACTAAGCATGTGGAGAGACGTTCGTTCATCTAGCATAGATGGAACGGTTTGCAGGAGAAACATTTACTCTGGTTTCTCAGTCTGTTTCCTAGTGCCGGTTTGAAGTTCCTGCAGTTTTCACTGTGAAACCGAGTTGGAGCTAGTACCTCCCCATATATATGTATGGAGTAGAGTTTGCAACTGAAAAGAAACTTTGTGTTCCCAACAAGCTAGGTGAAGGACGGCTTTCACACACACTTATCTCTCAGAACTGAGCATGTGGAGAGACGTTCGTTCATCTAGCACAGATGGAACGGGTTTTAGGAGAAACTTTTACTCTGGTTTCTCAGTCTGTTTCCTAGTGCCGGTTTGAAGTTCCTGCAGTTTTCATTGTGAAACCGAGTTGGAGCTAGTACCTCCCCATATATATGTATGGAGTGGAATTTGCAAGTGAAAAGAAACTTTGTGTTCCCAACAAGCTAGGTGAAGGACGGCTTTCACACACACTTATCTCTCAGAACTGAGCATGTTGAGAGACGTTCGTTCATCTAGCACAAAGGGAACGGGTAGCAGGAGAAACTTTTACTCTGGTCTCTCAGTCTGTTTCCTAGTGCCGGTTTGAAGTTCCTGCAGTGTTCACTGTAAATCCGAGTTGGAGCTAGTACCTCCCCATATATATGTATGGAGTAGAGTTTGCAACTGAAAAGAAACTTTGTGTTCCCAACAAGCTAGGTGAAGGACGGCTTTCACACACACTTATCTCTCAGAACTAAGCATGTGGAGAGACGTTCGTTCATCTAGCACAGATGGAACGGGTTTTAGGAGAAACTTTTACTCTGGTTTCTCAGTCTGTTTCCTAGTGCCGGTTTGAAGTTCCTGCAGTTTTCATTGTGAAACCGAGTTGGAGCTAGTACCTCCCCATATATATAGATGGAGTGGAGTTTGCAACTGAAAAGAAAATTTGTGTTCGCAACAAGATAGTTTAAGGACGGCTTTCACACACACTTATCTCTCAGAACTGAGCATATGGAGAGGCGTTCGTTCATCTAGCACAGATGGAACGGTTTGCAGGAGAAACATTTACTCTGGTTTCTCAGTCTGTTTCCTAGTGCCGGTTTGAAGTTCCTGCAGTTTTCACTGTGAAAACGAGTTGGAGCTAGTACCTCCCCATATATATGTATGGAGTAGAGTTTGCAACTGAAAAGAAACTTTGTGTTCCCAACAAGCTAGGTGAAGGACGGCTTTCACACACACTTATCTCTCAGAACTGAGCATGTGGAGAGACGTTCGTTCATCTAGCACAGATGGAACGGGTTTTAGGAGAAACTTTTACTCTGGTTTCTCAGTCTGTTTCCTAGTGCCGGTTTGAAGTTCCTGCAGTTTTCATTGTGAAACCGAGTTGGAGCTAGTACCTCCCCATATATATGTATGGAGTGGAATTTGCAAGTGAAAAGAAACTTTGTGTTCCCAACAAGCTAGGTGAAGGACGGCTTTCACACACACTTATCTCTCAGAACTAAGCATGTGGAGAGACGTTCGTTCATCTAGCACAAAGGGAATGGGTAGCAGGAGAAACTATTACTCTGGTCTCTCAGTCTGTTTCCTAGTGCCGGTTTGAAGTTCCTGCAGTGTTCAATGTAAATCCGAGTTGGAGCTAGTACCTCCCTATATATATGTATGGAGTAGAGTTTGCAACTGAAAAGAAACTTTGTGTTCCCAACAAGCTAGGTGAAGGACGGCTTTCACACACACTTATCTCTCAGAACTGAGCATGTGGAGAGACGTTCGTTCATCTAGCACAGATGGAACGGGTTTTAGGAGAAACTTTTACTCTGGTTTCTCAGTCTGTTTCCTAGTGCCGGTTTGAAGTTCCTGCAGTTTTCATTGTGAAACCGAGTTGGAGCTAGTACCTCCCCATATATATAGATGGAGTGGAGTTTGCAACTGAAAAGAAACTTTGTGTTCGCAACAAGCTAGGTTAAGGACGGCTTTCACACACACTTATCTCTCAGAACTGAGCATATGGAGAGACGTTCGTTCATCTAGCACAGATGGAACGGTTTGCAGGAGAAACATTTACTCTGGTTTCTCAGTCTGTTTCCTAGTGCCGGTTT